>NC_080597.1:30754152-31057182 GCF_027887145.1 Ammospiza caudacuta
AGTCTTTCTGAGCTGTACCCATAAAAGTGTGCCCAAGTGCAGCCTTTGGGTGCCTGTGGGAGTAACTGTGGCTTAACCCCATCCAGGGGCACATAGATTTGTCTGGGTGAGGCTGCTTCTGCTATATGTGAGCGCCCAGGCCTTGTCATGAGTGGCAAAACTTGCACAGGAGAAACTAGGGGAGTGTGTGGCTATTTAGCAGGTGGACGTGCTATGACCCAGCTGCACTGGTAACAAAAGCTGAGCTGACCCAGCTTAAAGACCTAAAGGGAGAAAATGTTAAGTTCAAAGGGGTTTTAGGATTTTCTTAAGTGTGAATACTGCTGGGATATGCAGGTGATGTATGGGTCATCTCTGCTGACAACAGTGATTCATCCAATGATCCTATGCACAGGAAATCCATACACCTCTTAGATGCCAAAAACCTGCTGTGGCTTCACTACAAATCTGAGTGCAAACCCTGAATCCAAATCCTTACCTCAAAAAAGGGCATTTCACTAGCACAACCTCTTCCTAGTACTGACTTCTAGATTTACTTTAAATAGATTTAAATAAATGTTTGGCATGCAAATTATTTTGGGCAAGACAGACTGCTTGACAGGGAAGGAGAAGCCTAGCTCTTGGTTTGCCTAAATCTCTAAGTCACAGGCCATTACTGCCGTAATTTCCTTCCAAAGGGAGTCTGACAATGCAGTGCTGTTTCCCTCATGGCTGAGGCCAGAGCAAGCAGATCAATGTGGGACCAAACCTCTCAAGGAGCTGGTCCTGCACCCAGGCACTGCCTCACTGCTATGAGGTCACTCTGACATCTACAGGAAGCTCTGGGCTGCTCTCCTGAGCAGAGAATATTGAGGTCAGACCTGCCAGACTTGCTCAGGAAGGAGTTGCACCAAGCTCACTCTTGAGTCCTTTGAGAACTTTATGCTCCCTAATTTAATTAATGTGAGAGGGTCCTACAACTCTCACATATAAAATCTATCTGTGATGTCCCTAGGTGCAATTTATCCATAGGCTCCAGTCTGATTCATGCCATGAGAAGTGTCTTCAGGCCTGAGAGAGATTACCAACAGATGCTCAGTTGAAGGTGAACTGGGTCACTCTGGCCATTGAGGCTGTGTGGAGTTTAATGGGAACCCAACAGGAAACCAGCTTGGGCTGGGTCTTGGGTAGTGACTCGGCACAAGGGCGGGGATGTAGGGAGCATCTGGTTGTAGCAACTCCTTCAATCATACCTTCTATCTATATGTAAACCTTTAAACTTCTGGACAAGATGTTCACTTGACATAACCAAACCTGCAAGATCTTCTTGCTGAATGCCCTAAGTTAACCAGGGTTTTCAAATTTCAGGTTGTGTTTACTGCAAGCAGTAGACCTGGGAGCAGCAGGACATGTAGCTATCCAAACTGTTAAATGCAAACCGTTAGGTAAATGGTACAAGGAACAAACCATGTAGGCCATCCAAATGAGTATCAGTTTAGGGCACTGACAATTAAACCATTGAAAGTTTAAAATATTCTCTCTGCATGAAAAGGGTGATGTAATTCAGTACCTTTTTCTGCAGAAGGTGTGTTCAGGTCTGGCTCTTTATCTTGGTAAAGGCACAAGTACAGACATTGTCAGGATCCTGTGGTGTTAAACATTTTTCTCATCCTGCATAAAAGTGACCCTTTTCACTCTCATGCTATCTCAGAGCAAACATATAAAAGCTGCCAGCTCAGGTGCCCGCTGCAGGGGAGGGGAAAAGAGTCATGGAACAGGAACCAGAACAGCTGATACAAATTACCTCTTAAATTGGAGCAAATGCTCCCAGAAATGTCACCTATTAAAAGATCAACTAATAAGTTCCTGCTGCAGCCCAAATAACTCAAGAGAAAAAAAGATATTAAAATTCTGATAGTCCTCAGGCACAGGTTTTCTCTGAGCTTTGAATTCTGGGGTTTATCAGTTTTGTACTTACTGCAATTGATGAGGCTCTGGGCAATATTTTTTTTTAAAACCTGCTGGATCCCCTTGAAAACCTGGACTTATCTGGAGAACAGACATGTGACTCCTTCCTCTTGCCAAATCAAGATGAGAACTGTAGCAGATAGCCAGAGACTGCTGGATGCCAGGGCTGAGGGTTGCTTTGCTGGTTCTTCACAGGCTGATTTAGTACAGTTAAGCTAAAAAATGCAGTAAATGTCCCATGCCCTGAAGCCTGGAAGAGCACTATGGTTTGGATGAGGTTACAAGATGAGCATCTCTTGGCTGCAAAAGCTTTAAAATAAGTATGCTTTGATTGTATCCTAATGGGTAGATTTAATTTTCTTTGAGTGACTCCTGATCACTTTTCAGTCATGTGTGTAATCACTGTGAAACCTACAACTTTCATAATTATAAATATTGGCTATTTTAAGGTTTATGGACACTTCCTGTCACACATTTCTTGTTTTTCCTGAGGAAAGTTTACTTCTGTGGCTATCAGCTGTGAACTTGGAAGGTCTTTACCATCCTGACACAGGTAAGGATCTCATTGGTAAAAAAGATTTTTTAACTATGGAGCAAGCCTGTCAGAAAAAAACTAACTGATAAAGCAAACCTCTGTAGAGGCTTCTTAGAGCTAGTGATAGTGACGCCAAGCCCTAAACTGGAGGTTGTAGAGTCCAAACACCGCTTGAGTCCAGCTGGTTGACAGGATGATGTCTACTTGTGTAGCTCTTGAGTATCCTTATTTGAGTATCTTCTGGTCATCTGCTTCCTGACTCGGGGCAGATGCCACTATGGCCTAGAACCAGGTAAGGATGAATTTGTGCACTCTGCAGTAGCCTGGCATGAGAAAAGCAGGTTTTCCTGGCCAAGCCCTCCAAGACTCCTTGTAAATAAGCAGTGAGCACCAGGGTCTATCATTAAGATGCTAAACAAGGAGTGATGTGTAATGCCAATCATGTCATAGCAGAAAGCAGCATATCCAGGTAGGCCTACAATGACATACAACACATCCACACAAAGGGTTTGCAGTTGAGCTGGGGAGAGCACCCTAGCTGAGGCACAATAGCAATCTGTATCACTCATCTGGTAAGTAAGAAAATTTTCTGTCTGCCCATATCATAGTGGGCACAGAAGTTGCCACAGATCCCAGCTGTGGTAGCCTGGTGGCCTTTGGCTGCTGATGCAGGAGGACTCGCTGTTGGGGTCAGACTGGCACCCACATAACCTCGTTTCAAGTCAGTAGGGATGTTCCTGCAAGGGTAACAGTTGCCCCTGTATGTTGCATTGCAGATGTGTCTGTGTTCATGAAAAGGTTGGAAGGAGATGATTTTCTTCTCCTGTAGTGTAGAAGGTAACATAAATGGTTGTTTGAACAGAGTTACAGCTTTCTGTGTGGGTGAATTGCTGATGGTGTTTATTGTAAGACATTACACCTGGGGAGAAGTATCACAGCAAAGACTCTTCTGTCTCCTTCCAAGCACCATGCAAGGGAAACACTGCCAGAATACTTCAGTACCTCTGGCCTGCTACCCTCTCTGGCATATTCTGATACAGACACTCCCAGGTAGCACCAGGGAGGCCTGCTGCCACTGCACCCTTTGAGCACTGAGCTCCAGCTGAACTGAAAGCCAGATTTCAGGTGAATTGCAAGTGGGGCTGATGCAAGTGACTCTGGTCTTGTCTGACCAAAGACCTACCAGGTCACATAAACCACATAAAAATATGAATCAAGACCTAAGTTTATGTATGAAAAAAAGAAGTGTTGTTTATTCAACACAGTATAACAGCAGAACAAGATACTCTGCTTTTTGTGTTTTAATGGCTAGATAAAATTGCTTTTGCCCTGCAGAATGGTGGCCACTTGCTTTCCTGATGTTGTATGGGCAACAGGTGGTCACTGGAACTCCATTGCTCTCTGGAGCCTTTCTTCTAGCTTTTTCACAATCTGTTGCACAAATAGTTGACTATGTTCAGGTGCTTCCTGGGAAGCTACCTCTCCTGCAATCTCCTAGTTGGATTATTCTCAAGCTACCATCAAGGAAGTCTTAATTGCCCTGTGGCCAATCTGCCAGTCCTGTAAGGGTGCCTTGGTGATCCTAGAGTAGCACATCCTGAAGGGAACAATGCAGTAGCAGGGGACATCCCACACAATCCTTGAGATGACAACGGGGTTTGTACTCCTGACTGGGAAAGACAATTTTGACTAGTCATCTGGGGAGATGCAATTGTTTGCCACCACTTTTCCCTCCAGATCCTTGCCAGTACAGGAACAAAAAATTTGTTCTCTCTGTAGTGATGTCTCTGCCAGGGGCAGAATAAAAGGGAAATAACAGGGTACATGGAGCCAAGAGGCAGGAGAGTGTCTGCGCTGTGCCAGACAAACCGACCCAGTGCAATATATTAGGGGAGGACTAGAGCCAAGAGCTATAATCCACAGGAGCTGTGATGCACCATGTTTCCAAAGCCTTGCGCAAAAGCACCTCTTCTTCAGATCAGCCTGCTTCCATGGAAAAAGAAAACTGTCAAGGCTCTCTGTAGTCCCTGTCTTTATAGTCCCAATAGGGACATTTCTTGAGGAACATAGTTCTTTCTGTGAACATTAAGCCTCAAAGTTGGCTGAATGAAGGGTAGAGAACAAGGTCATGGCCTTCTGCTCCCCTCCCCTGACACTCTCACTTGACTGACACCATGAAACTAGATGCTAATAAATCAGCAATCAGCCCTTCTGAATAATCTCCTGTTCCCCTACATTATATCTTCTAACATTGGTGATTTCATATAATTTATGCTAGAAAAGGGAAGGTTTGGAATTCATGGCCTCTAGGAATGCAGGCTCTTTCTATGCAAGTCTCTCCTGCATCTGAAAGAACTCTGCCTTAAGTAATTGTTGCCCTGATTTTAGGATTACTGCTGGAATAAGTTAAAGCAGACAAACAGAGCTGCCTGATGCATGGCAGAGGGGGCTGGAGCCATGAGGTCTTTGCTTTCGCCTGGCTGCGCTGATAATGTTTTACGCAGGCAAACTGTGCTAATCCCAGAGCGCCCGGAACTCTCGCTGGGAAGGGCACTGCCTGCCACTTCTGTATCATGGAGATGGAGTATTTAGACACATGCAGGCTTACATAATTTTCCTGACTAAGTGGCTTCCTCTTTGCTAATGTATAAATCAGATGTACCTTAAATTGCCGCCCTGTTTTCATGAAAGCCTGCGCAAAGCTGTACAAGCTGGGAATAATGATCCCTTGATAAATGAGGGAACTTAACTTCCCAGAAAGTGGGGGAATGGTATAGGCAACATTCTCATGAAAGGCAAAGAAAAAGCCTTCACAAAGGCTCACCCAATACCCCAGTACTCGTTTTGGTTATGATGCAGTCTTCCCATGGAGGAAAAGGATCTTTTGGTGGGGATGATTTCTGCCCCAGTGCCTTGGAGGGAAGGCAAATATGTGTGCCTAGCGAGTGGGAACAGCAGTACTTGCTGAGCCATGACATGGTGTTAATCTCTCTGTCCTCTTCAGTGAATATCTGCTGGTTTCCATCAAAATGCTCATTGCTGTAAAATGATGGATTTGAAATATGATGGTGTATGGGCTTAGGGAAACATTGATCGGTGTGATGAACATCTGGTCAAATGACACACAGGCAGAGACACTGCAGTTTTCTACACAGTATTCCCGTAGAAGAGGTCACACTTTATCCAGAGGGAGTTGTGTTTGAGCCAGTAATGCGTCCATAGGTCTCATGAGTTTAATTTGGAAAATGTGTTACCAGACATTATAAAAAGGCTGCAAATTGATGCCAGGCTACTGCATTTGTTGAGCTTCTCTGGGAAAAGGGCAGCTGTCACCAGCTTCCTGAACTCATCTCCAGTATGGCAATGGTGTATGTTGGCAAAAGTGGTGGCTTGTCACTTCTGTTTCCCCCGTTTTGCCTCTGCCTGTGGTGTTAACTGCCAGTGAGAAAGGTGAAGGAATCTTTTGATGTGGGTTTTCTCTGTCATATTTTGGAAGGCTCACTGTGTCTGTTTCGGATCTCGCTCAGATGTACACTGTTTATCTCTTCACTGGTGTAAAGCATAGGGTTTTATGCATGTAGAATCAGTTCTTTACAACTCTTTAGGTAGAAGGCTTAATCCTCTCTTAAGGGTCGGAAAAGGCACACATATAGAGCTTCAATGACTGACTAGAGGCCTAATTATGAGTAGAGAGTAAGATTGAGATTAAAAATAAGGTTTGAATTCAGCCCCTTAATGAACAGTCCTAGATCTTGCTACCTAATTTTATGCAAATGTACAAGTAGCATATGTTTTACACAACAGATTCATCGTGTTGACTCATCGGAAGGAAGAGAAAAGGGACTGTTTCTGTATTACCCACTAGATGCCTTTTGCGATGCACTTTCCCTGTCTCTGTGTCTTGAGCACCCTCCTTGCTCTGGTCTCTAAGTACGTGTATGTGTTCATGAAGACAGATGGAAGTCTATGCAATCACACTTCAAAGGAAGGGGTAAAGGTGGAGAAGGAAGGAGGGGATTTTGGCAGGATGGAGCCAGTTGAGGAATCTGCTCCCTTGCCCTGGGAATGGCACAGATGGGAACGCTGTCTGCCAGAGCCTGGACTGCATGTTCTGGGGGGAAGAAGAAAGCCTATAAATTAGGATTTCTTCCTCTCTCTATTTTAACATTTATTTATTTGTTCTTCTCTTTCTTTTCCCTCATCCCTCCCTGCCATCAATGGCAAAACTAATGGCATCATGTCAAAATCTGTTGATGCATCTGCTCTGCAGGTTCAGGTTATCAAAAGTATTAGCTAAGCCAGTCTGCAAACACTTGGCGAACATCTGTCTGCCATCACACAAAATACTCTGGGTGGCAGGGAAAATTAATAAACCTAATTGGTTATGAAGCAGTATTAGACGTTGACTAATATCACGTTGGAATTCTTCCAGTGTCCCCAAAGCTGTTGCACACTCTCTCTCTGTGCATGGACCATGACTGTAGAGGGAGTATAGGAGAGGCTTGCTCTGGATTTTCTAAGCCTTAAATATTGCTGGTTGACGGCATCAATATGAAGTTCCTGCTCTGATATTGCACCTTCTTCTCTCTAATGATTCCAAATATGATGGCAATGGGTGGCTTTCCACAGTCCAAAGATCTTTAGAAATTGGTAGTGGGCATGTTTTGTTTCTCCCTCTAAGAGAGTATAGGCTGCCTTTGAGCATTTTTGCCATGTGTGGCAGAATCCTTGTTTTTCTGGGTAGTAGATGCTAACTGTGACTCCAGTGTAAATCCTTTCCTCCCATCTCCCCTAAGAAATAAACTATAATTATCCAGGCTGAAGATAGGAGAAGGATTCATGAGATAGAAACCAAACATGAGGTATCTTTTTAGCAAATCGATAGATTTCTGAAGAGTTGAGTAGCACAGTGAGAGCTGTTGAAGGATTGGCAGAGAGGATTAACAACATGAATCTATCCAGCACAAGGCATAGCCACTTGCATTGACTCAGTCTCCTGGTTGCTGCTAAAAAATCAGAACAAGATGAGATAAAAAGACATTCCAAAGCTGTCTCCCCTGTGGAGAGTCATACATGGTGGCTGAAAATCTGCACTCCACAGACTGCACTGTAGACCAGGTTTTTACTGTTTTCTGACCTCAGTGAACCATGGCTGCCTCAGGGAAAAGGGGATGTAAGCAGCATGAGGAGGAAGAACTCCCAGGGAAATTGTGAAACAGCAGTCATGAAGAAGAAGCAGCTGTCCTGTGCTCCTGAACAGGGGATCCTACTGCATTAACTCATTTTCTGCTTCTGGATCACATGAATGGGTTCACTTTCCCAATCTGAAGCAATCTGTGACTTTCTTGCTAGATCCTCCTACCTCTTCTGTATGGTTATGTCACATGTTAATGACCGATTCCTCTTGTCTTGTCCTCTTAAGATCTGAATCATCTTGTCTCAGTCTAATGGCCTAGTGGGAGATGCTAAAGAATCTTTACTTTCTCCATAAACTGGAGAGACGTGGCAACATTTGATCCTCACCTTGGATCTCCACCAAACCTTCGTAGCAGAGGGACTGATCCCATCAGGCTCAGTCCCGTACCTGGCAGCTCTAGCAGTGATGCTGAGGCCCCAACGAGGTGTCTGCTGTGACACTCCTGCTTTTGCAAATAGGCTAAAAACACTACCCCTAGACTGAACCTGGTTTTTAGATTTGCTCTCAGCATCCCTTTGGTGGCTGTAGCATCCCTGTTTAGCATCCCTGTGTGTTAGGCCATTCCCCACTGGAGGGGCACTAAGTCCTCAGGAGATAGCACTTTATGGTCAGCTCCACAGTCAACACTTGCTTGCTTACACTGTTGCCAGAGCTTATCAGTGCCCTGAAATCCTAACTGCTCCTACTCCTTCCCTTCAACACTGGCTTGCATGCTGGGAATGTCTCTGTTCCATCTGGCAGCCTCTCCCATGGTCCTGGTGCTCCCAGTCTCCTTGTCAGGCTGAGCACATAGGGTTCTGCTCCCCGGGTAGTTTTGTTCCTTGCCCACCTGAGTGCTGACGCTATGGTAAAAATAATTCTGCAAGGAAATGAGAGCACTGATTAGGATTTAAATAAAATTTACATAAAACTCTGCCTTGAGTACTAATTAATTAGGTGTTAAAAGCCCCTGAAAAAGCAGAAAGGGGGGCTGGTCTGCCTTGCCACATGGGGAGAAGCTATTAGGAATCATAGAATACAGAATCATTGACTCATTTAGATTGGAAAAGACCCTTTAGATAAAGTCCTACTGTTAACTCAGTACTACCAAGTCCACCACTAAATCAAGTAAGTTAAAGTGCCTCATCTATATGTTTTATAAATGCCTCCAGGGATTGTGACTCCATCACTTTCCTAGACAAGCTGCGACAATGCTTAACTACGCTGTTGGTGAAGAAATTTTTCCTAACATAACAAGGAAAAAAAATTCCAATCTAAACATCCTTTGTCCCAACTTGAGGGTATTTCTTCTTGCCCTATGGCTTGTTACTTGAGAGAAAAGACTGACTCTTACCTAGCTAAAACCTCCTTTCAGATAGTTGTAGAGAGTGATAAGGTCCTCCCTGAGCTTTCTTTTCTCCAGGCTAAACATCCCCAGCTCTTCTTACCTGAAACTCACTGGCAGCCATGGCTAAGGCTGTGGTCACCAACACTGTGAGCAGCCCAGATGAGGAAGATGGAGTGGGAGTAGTGTTAGTTGCAGTGCTGTGCTCCCCTTGGCATGTCTTTTGCTGCAGCAGTGTCTCTATTGCTATGATGGGAAATTGCTTCCAGCCTTGTTTTGTGGTGTCTCCAGGTCTCCTTCTTGTGCAGGCTGTGCTCACAAAAGAGGCCTTTAGCTCGTTGTCTTGTCCACTACCCAGGCAAGTACAACACCAGGAGGGAGAGGGGCTGTGCTAGTGCTTCTGTATGCTCTCTGGTAACCCCTCGACACAACTTTTCCCCATCTATTACAACTATTATAAGGGGCAAGATGTGCTGCTTGTGGTGACTTACTGGTTAATTAAGCAACGACATGTACCATCCTGGCTGACACCAACAATTAACTTGTTCTTCATACTGTCTATCTAATTTAATCTATCTAGGATTTTATAGAATGCTCATGGCCATGGGGAGGCTGAGGGTAGGGAGGCCTTTTAAATTTTACTGCAGTTTATAGTGCTGCCAGAACCCCTTGGCCACCATTAGAAAATGGGTCACATAAATGGACAACCAGGAATGCTCAGTTGCTCGAGCTATTTGAAACGGGATTGAACCAGTTTGTTGTGTCAGAGAGAACATTTGATTTTCCTAGACACATATTGGACTTCTCATGCCCCAGCCAGTGCTCAGAAAAGTTCAACGGGCTGGGTTATGAGGCTTCTTAAGGAAGCCTCATAACCCACAGTAGGTTATAACCCTCCTTCCTCAGTAGGTCCTTACCACTCAAAAAAGTCCTGCTGTGTCAGACTGGTTTCTCTGCTATCACAGTCTTTCAGTTTGGAGGACAATGGAGCAGTTTTGATCTTAATAGGTGTGCTCATGGAGGCTACCTGCCAGGTCAGGTGTACAGTTTGTCTGGTTCCTGGACTCTCTGGGATATATCCCTTTCTCCTCTTGTGACGACCTGAGCAGCAAATCACCTTTCCCTTGTACAGAGATAGGCTTTCTTGGCCTATTGGCAGCCTACTGATTGGCTTATTCAAAGCTAAGAAGAACTGTCTTCCTGTGAAAATTTAGGGTTTGTCCCAAACTGGAAATTCTGCCTCCAATAGAATTTTAAATATTTAAATCATCTCCAGAACAGCATTTTTTCTCCTTGCCCAGTGGTACTCTCAAAGAGTGCAACAGGCTGCTGTGCAAATCTGGAGTTAATACTTTATGTGAGTCAAAAACTTTTTCCTGCTCAGCTTCGATAGCCAATCTCTTTAAGGGTTTTTTTTTGTTAATTTTTCAGAGAGGTTTGGAGCTCACAAAATCCACAGGCAGAGGAGAATCCCCTTGCCGTGCCATTAATTTTTCTCCACAGCTGATCATTAAGTACATGGAAGCTGCAATAAGCCTCACTCTATTCCAGCCTTGGCATACACTACATACCTTGAAATGACAACAAATCCCCACATGGGAGATCCTTTTCATCCCTTCCATCACCCAAAACCAGTCATATAGAATCTGCAAATATTTTGCTTAAATTCTTTTTCCCAGCATTTCTCCCTGTACACATCTGTGCCCCCTAATATTTTGAAAGTTCCAGTGTCCCTGGCACAGAGATGTGTCTTTCTGACTTCTTTTTGTGTATGTAACAGAGGGAGATCTGTCCTGATCAATGCGTGGATGTGGACCTTTCAAGGAAAACTAAGTGGGTAGCCACCTTATGGTGGGCACATAGTGATCACCTGAGCTTGGGCCACTGCAGTTCTGGAAAAGATGTGAGCAGACACCCTCATGTTTTTTTCAGTGCTGTAGAGGTTAATTCCTCAGACAAGTTCCAGGTGACATTACAAGCTGCTTATCTAACCTCTTCTTTGCAGTAGCACTTGGCTACTGCTATGTTGTTTGGGATTTTTACCAGAATGGTAATGGTCCAAGGCCTGGGGAACAAAGTCTAACAATCCAGATTAGAGTCCTTCAGTGCTGGATGCTGTCCAAAGACAAGAAAAACCAGCTGGAGACTGGTTTCCTGGTTTCTTTCTTTCTTTCCCTGTCCCAGTTCTTAGCCCATTTCAACTTATTTAAATTGCAAGTTCAGTCTGAGCAAGTGCATAGTTAGCATAGCAGGCTACATATAGTTTTGGAAAATATCATTCTTCCTGGAATCTCAGATGCCTTCAGCTTCCATTTTCAGATTATGTATTCTACCTTCCAAGTGAAGTGTAAAAGCAGAGCTGCTCTGTTCTGAGTGGATATTGAAGAGCCCACTGTATCTATTGTTCCAGGAAGAGTTTGTCCCTTTCTTGTGTCCAGAATCTCTTTGTCCTAAAATGCACAACACCCTGACAGCCTGTGTAATTCTGCTGCCATTCTGCTGGTCATTGTTTCAGGGCTGGAGACACCATTTGCAACATGTATTTGGGATTAATTTGTGTGGATATGAAGCTATGCCAGAAAAGTAACATCTCTCCACAACTGGGTGACATGTCTTGTAACCAAGGTGGGATCAGTAACCAAGGTGGGGTGACTAAAAGCTGCATACAATATTCTGATTCTACACTGTTGAAATCATGTCTAGCCTTCTGGATCTTTGGCAAGGCATCTAGCCAAGATCCAGGGCTCATTTTACCTCTAGGGTTACCTTCACCACTGAAATGTTTGAACCCTGCTCAGTAATATATTATGTTAGAAACTTGATAACCATATCTGTAATTAAAGAGGTGCATTTCTGAAGAGAGGAAATAGCTTTGAAATATGAGTACCTAACTATATATTCCATTGTTTTATCAAATGGGAGGGAACTCAGTCTCTGTTTCTGTTATATTTATCTTGTGTCAGGCTTATATTCAGTGTTTCTGCAGTTGTCAGGACTTAGAAAGGCTTTATTCCTCCTGCCTTCTGAATTTTCTTCTTTTTCTGTCTTTCTCTACATCTCTGGAGACAGTCATAGCTCAAGACAGGATGCAGATCACAAAGTTGCAGAGCTTCAGGTACCTTTGATGTGTTCTGCTTACATGCTCAAGATATTTGCTGAGTTTATTCATTTTCCTGCTAGACGTCTGAACCCTTTTTAGGCCTTCTCTGAGGAAGCAAGCATGCTGCCTCCTAGGATCACCTGGGAATTGTGTTTAACAAATTACAATTTAATGCAGAAATCCACAACGATGACAGCACTTATGCTCTCTCTAACCTCTTCTAATGCCACTTTACAGTGGTGGTCATAAGTTTGTAATAGTTTGGTGAAGCACCCTGCAGACCCTAAACTGAGCAACATTTTGTGACTGACTGTGATGACCAGGCAGCAACCTCTGCTGCAATGCCACAGAGGTTTTTATTCCTATACAGAGCAGGACACCTGCCCAAAGCTCCTCATTGACTGAGGTTAGGATAGTCAGAATAATATCTGTTCTGCATTGCCACACTTCCCAGGAGACCTCAGCTGTAAATGTAATTATTTCAGACTTTTTATTCATATCCCCTGTTTTCTAATGTTACCCCTTCTTCTTATCTAGAGAAAATCCATATTTCCTCTCAGTGATGGTGAACAGAGAGAGTAGGTGGAGTGATAAAGTCTCACTGCCTACAAAAGAACTGCATTGTATTTGATCCATTTCAGCCATCTCCTATCATTCTAGTGATTACAAGGGAGCTAACTTGTTCTCAACTCTATAAAAAGTCTGAAAACAGCTTTAAGTTCCTGGGTGTTGCTGATTTTTATTTATTTTTGTTTGTGAATCTAAGCTCCTTTTCCATGTCTTTCAGGTTTAATGTTATTTTGAGTGTGATACATTTTTTTTTTTTTTTTTTTAGGGATTGCTACTGCACAGAAAGAAATAAATTACTCTCTCATACATGTGATAAATTCAGTATTCAGAGAGTAATAATTCTGAAACTGAAAACAGCCACTATGTTTTGGGGGGAAACCTGTAGATTGGAAGAAACTCAAGGGGCCATTTAGATCTTGCTCAGGCAGAGCCAGTGACCTAACTTACTTCACCTTACTGTCTTATAGACACTGTAGCCTTAACTATAATGCCATCTGAAAAAAAGCAGTAATAATAATAATAATAAACTAAACACAAATCCATCAACATTATATGCAATTTTGAAGCATTGCCACAAACACTGACTTTTTTTCTCTGCTAAAATACAAGCAGTATCATCTGCAAGCGGTAAACCATCACTTTCCCATTTGATAGCACATTTTTTCTAAAAATCTCTTGCATCCAGCTACCACTAATTTCAGTCCAGATCTGGTTCTGTATTTTGAGTTGCTGGGAAATGCTGAGGGTTGAGCATAGGGAGCTCTGTGTTCGGGGAGAGGAGCTGTGTGCAGCACATGGCAGCTCTGGGGAGGTGGTGCAGACATCAATACTTAAGGACCCAAATCCAATACAAGTAAATGTGTCCCGGATATCCTGGTCTGTTTGGCACCTGTCCTAAGGAGTGGAGGAATAAAGCCATCTTTCCTGAAGTCAGTGGTCTCACCTCTGCACTGCCATGGCTGCCAGTGCAGCTCCAGCTATTGGAGAGGGGCCAGGGGTGGAAAGAAGCTGTGGTGATCTCATTCCTGCTCTCAGCTTCTACTGTGTGCAGGGTAAGTCTTTGGGAGAAGATTTACAACAGTATGTAGGTGCCTGCCAGGGTGCTACTGATCTCTTCAGAAACTCCCAGGCACCCAAGGACATCAGTAAATATGCATCTCGTTTAGTCCCTCACAGCACGATCCTGAATTTATCTGTAATGAGAAGCTACTGGATGCCTGCTGGGACACCACTCTGGGGAATGGAGCTCTGATTAGGCCCAGGGGACCTGAGTGGCAAATGACAAAAATTATGCAGTTCTGGGAAACTGAACTCACCAGAAACCTTTCCCAGCCTCACTAGCAAGATATCTTACTCTGCCAGGGCTCAGCCCAACTGTCCAAACAGGAAAAAAGTCAACCTGTCAGATTATTTTTTACTTGCCCAAATATGGATTTACCTTTCTCCCCTTCTCCTTCCCACCCTTCCTAATTACTCTGGCCTGTAGTCCAGATTTGACACTGGTCAGCCAAGGGACAGGTTTTCTACACATCCACATGTGTCTTGGTAACTGAAGTCATGTTGATGAACTCTGTAGCAGGTTACTGTGCAGTCAGAACACACAAGAATCACCAATGAGTGAAACAGCAGTGCTTCAGCTAAATATGCCATGCATTTAAAATGTCTGTCTTCTATGATAGGATCTTCCAGGCATAGCGATGGAAGGTGTGTGGGCTGTGACTATGCCTCAGCCAGAGATACGGTAGAGATCCAACAGAAACATTGAGAGTTGAATGGATTGGCATTAATAGCACCAGAGGACATAGCAGAAGAGCAGGAATGACAGCTGTTGATCACACCTAAGCTAGAAGACCATCAAGATCACACCACATCTTGCAGCTTCTCAAAACACCCAGAATGGGAATGATGCAGAAGACAGACTGAAGCCATTAAGAGGTAAGACAAAGGACAAGCCTCGAACCAATGAAAATATACAGGTAAGGCAACTAAAGAGAATCTTTCCTAATAATTCCGAAAGGTGGAACCAGGTGAGGAGACAAGAGATCACAATCACTGTGAATTCTTAAAGTGAACAAAAGACAGATCCAAACCCAGCCTGACCACCTCCCTGAGATGAACTCTAGAGATGTGGTGACACATCATGTCCCCTGCCCCCTGTCTTTGGAAAGAGTTCTAGCTGGAGCACCCTGGCACACAGCTGCTGGTGCCTGAGAAAATGCGGATATGAAAGAATGAGTGTGAATGAAAGACGGGGTTTAGAATAAAATCATCTCCGCTGATAAGGTCTGTCATTCAACTCTGCTGCATTTGTTGAGATTTGTGCAAGAGCAGAGCGCTCCAGTTCCTAGCAAAGGAGTCAGTGTGAACTAAACCCTAAAAGACTCTCTGCAAAAGAAATATGGAATATTCACACACAGCTTTGTGAAGGTAGGTGTGTGTGCTCCAAAGCCTGTGGTTAAATTAATTCTTAAAGCTCCTCAATTTGACACTGCTTTCCTCTCCATAAAGAATGTAACTGAAGGAGGGATAATTTTCTCTCCTCCTCTGCTTCTTTCTTTCTCTACCACCTGTTCCTACATATGATGTCTTCTGCCATCAAAGACTATACATACAATATTGAATGAACAAGCCCTGATGCAGGGCTGTAGTCCTGAGGCAAAGGTGTGCAGGGAATATTAAGAAGGCAGGCTATGAATGGAGAGAAACTCTACAGATTATATAAATCCTTCTTTGTCTTCATTTCTCTGTAAATTCTGGCTCTAACTCATGTGTGAGCTGCAAGACATCTGTCAGATTGAGCACTGCTTATTGAATATATTTAGTGAGGAAAGAAGGGCTGGGCTAGTGCAATAACAACAAGCAAAGCCTTCATCTCAGTCGATAGGTAGCTTGTGGCTACTGGTGGTACTCAAAAGCTCTTCTTCCCAGGCACACTGGAAGTGGCTGCAATTTCATCCTTCCTTCTGTCCTTAAGCACCCCAGGGTGCCTGGGTAACAGCAGTATCTGAAGCCCCTGCACAACTTTCCCCCACCCCATTTTCACAGAGAGAATGGGGACACCACTTGAATGAGAAATGGCTTCTTTCTTCCTCCTCCTCGTCCACAGCTCTGTTGGCTTCAAGCACAAGTCCTGCTGTGTGAGGCTACAACTGTAGCTAACCCTAGAGCAGGTTGGTGGCTGTATAAAGGAGTCAGTGCTTGAAGGGTGCCTGGATCCTGCCTGTTCTGCTGGCTGCCCACTGTGCACACTGAGGTGTGACTGGGTAGGAGGTGGCTGCTGGTTTACTGGGACTGGACACCTGCCTTCACTGTGTACCCCTCAGCACCATGGCAGGTGGTGAGCAGCAGCTCTGTTGTCACCTTACCTACCAGACTTGGGGAGTCTGTAGAGATTCCTATTTATATATTTTCCTCTCAAAGCAACGACACAGCCATTTTTCCCTCTCCTTCCACAGTGGTTGCCCCAACCCTTGGCCATTTTAGCTGCTCTTCTCCACCCCCTCTCTGACTCCATGCTGCCCTCCTGGGAAGCAGGGACCAAAACTGCCTACCATATCCCAGAGCTGCATGCATCTGGATTTTATATGGTAGCAAAATGGTACAAAGGAAGAAGACTGCACAGTGGCATCTTGTTCCACTCAGGAATAAACACCATCAGCCAGTGCTACCCTTGACCCCTTTTCCCACCCATTCCTTTCATTGGACAAAGGTATTTTCACCAATCACCTTAACTTTGATATTTTCCCAACCTTTCTGTCCTTATAAGTGCAACACTAATCAGGGAAACTTTCCCAGGGTGTGTGTAAGAGAGAGACCCTAACCTCTTGTGCTGCAAATAGGGGGACAGCTCAGCTCAAAGCTCAGGCTCTCCTCCAAGCAATGCAGTGAAAGGAGCATGAGTGGATGCATCCTCAAGAAATATGCAGCCACCTCTGGGCAGGAAACTACAGCAGTAAGGTGTGGTGACCAGGGAAGTGTGAAGGTGAGGGCTACTGCCAATAGAAGTGGCTTGGGGGAATTTTGAGACAAACTAATTGCACAAGTTAGCAGTTGTCTCATGGGGAACTGCTCTTAACACAATTTTGCAGGATGTCCATCAGACAGTAGTTCTCATGACCTTGCTGAAAGGTCAGCTATGAGGCAGAGGAGCAAGAATGGAGGAAGAAGGAAGGACTTCTCTGACTCTTTTCCTAAGTGTGAAATGCTAATTCTAGATAACTTTGGATTTTAGTGGAGAAGAACAAAATATCTAAAAATAAAATGTCCCCTCGCAAGAGCCATACTCTGTTTAGAGAGAACTGTAGCATTTAGAAACTGCTCCAGCATTTGCTAACTGGACCATGGCAGGACGTCATTTTCCACTCATAATACAGCTTCTAGCACTGTCAGTGCAGTCTTTTGCCATCTCATTCAACAACTTTCAGGTGGGAAAATGGGAGAAAGGGGAAGTCTCTGTTGTGCTGCCCTGCATAACTATGGCTTTGGGAAACCTCCTTGGCCCTGGTGGCATTGTATTTGCCAGCTGGGTGCTCTCGGGGAGATGGCAGCATGCGAAGGCCCCACCAGACAGGGAGGGGTTCTCAGCTGGTTCAGCATAGCACCACATGCTTGTGGTGGGACTTGCGGCATGGCAGGACTGAGGCATCCTGTGCTCAGATGTCTGGGTGAAATGGTGAAATGCACGCTGTTTGGGAGGCCAGAATACCCCTCAGAATGGTGAAACAGCCTGGAAAACATATTTGCCCATTTTTATCCTGGCTTTAGCTGAACTCACCTCCATAGCAGAGACAAGCAACTTGAGCCTTCTGAATCTTAGTGTCACCAGCTATAAAAACGGGGTTAATATCAAGCTTACCTACTTTCCAGTGAGTTGCAGCTAATTAGAGACAGCGTTAGTTAATGTTTGCACAGCCTTGGGATGTGAAAATGGTAATATCATGCTAAGTATTACTCCTGGTGCTTAGACACCATGATTCCTCATAACCAGAGCAGTCAATTAAATTAGCTGGAAGTGGAGAGATACAGCAGTGAGGAAGGCAGAAGAGATGCAAACTTCATACTGTATGCATGATGGCCTGCAGCTGCAGAGGGCAGGGAAAGCTCTGTTCCTGCTACTAAGGGAGCCAGAGAGACAGCTCTGTGTAGGAGTGCAGATGTTCCCCAACAGCTCTGGGCTGCACTGCAGCAGTCCACTGGCTGAGGAAGGGAAGGGTCAGTTCCTGACAGATTTATGGGATAGAGGGCTCTGTTTAATCCTCACATGGCTCTTGCTCATAATATGTTGAGGATTCTGATTTCCTGTGAGGTCTTCTGGACAAAGCAGAGCAGCACTTCCCAGAGAGTGAAGGCCAACCCTGCCTCATGTCTGTCATCTAGCAGCACCCCTGGTGGGGCATAAGGAAGACTCATCACAGTGGGCAGTTCAGGACAGCGTTTCACCAGCCACAGTGCAGAACAGCACTGGGCGTAACACAGCCTGATAGGAGCACTGTCTTGAACAGGGGATCCATTTCACCCATGCCAGCTGTGGGCACAGAGCAGACACTTGGGGATCATGGGAGAAATAGAGTGGAACAGAGCCATTTTTGCTCCCAGCAAGGCACTGCTCTGAAGGGAAAAGTCATTGGACTTGCTTGAAGCCCAAAAGGGGGAATACAGAAGTGCGTGATGCCATTTCCCAAACCTGGATTTTGTCCAAAACACTTGGATTAGTACCATATTTTTTGTGATTAATCAGGACTGACTACCCATATTAGGACCACAGCTTGCAACCTTCCAAGAGCCATCCCCAGTCACGCAGAAGTCTGACCACTTGCAGAGGTGTGACCCACCAGGAAGGCAGAGGGAGGATTGTCACTCTGGATCACCAGGGCTGTTTCTTAGAGCTCCCCAGTGCTAAATTACGTATTAGCTGAGGATTTGGCTAGAGCTCCTGGCCAGCTTCCATACTCTGCAATTGCATTCTGCTGCCTTGAAATCCCCCTCCTCACACACATGCACAAGCACACCCCATGGTTTAAGAGGGACACAGAAGCTGTCACTGCTTTCTGTCCAAAATCCCTGCACAGTGGTGGAGGTGGCTCATCCTTCTCAGGAACATGTTCTATTTCAGTGCCACAAGACATGAATTATGTGCCTGGAAAGGTTATAAAAACACTTTGGGACCCTTTGGAAGGAAGATGCAATCTTGAGATGAAAAGTGATATTAAAATGTCACCCGGTTTGACTTCTGGCATGATCAAGGCCTCAGGCTTGGACTAGGGAGAGGTGTCCTCGTGATGCTGGGAAAGATCTAAGCACTAAGCATATTCCATTTATGAAGTCATAAAGATGTCTGTACCGGATAACTGATTTAGGATTTTGTTCTTCCTTTCTACTCCTTTCCCTGTCCTGTAGTTTTTCTTCAGCCTCTTCCTCCTCCTCACACTCTGTTCTCTCCCAAAGAAGCCAAGTATCTCCTGCTGTCAGAATGATTATTCTCCCTTGTATTAGAATGAATGATTAGTCTTTGTCTAGTTGCCTCCATAATTAAGTGCTGCATGAAAGAATATTTTTATAAGTAACCAAGGCAGCTGCTCCCTCTGGAGCTGTTGGGAGCATGGTACAGTTCTCCATCGGCTTACAGGCAGAGAAGTGGGTGTCTTGCATGGAAAGGCATTCACACCCAACCCCTGTCACAGGTGCTGCATGCTCAAGCTGTGCTTGTAGCTGGGGTATATACCTCCCCAGGAATGCTGTGTGCACATGATGATCCATTGGGATTCATCTGTGGGCTGCTACAGATACTCCACCTGATGGGTGTTTGCACAGGGGCACAGACTCAACCCCAGGTACCCTGTCCTGTGTAGGTTTGTACACTCCTGACCCAGGACTGAGCCTCTGCATACCTCCAGCTTGTCTTTCTCATTTCCCTGACTCAAAACCATCAGACTGGTCCTCTCCTGTCTCTGTGTACCCCCTGGATAAGCTCCATATTAAGACAAGGCTTTTGAGGGAGGGCTGGGGTAAGGGAAGAGGTGATGAGTGGAGAAGGAATATTAGACAGCCATAAAGCCTAAAGAACACCCCACCCTTCCTATAAATATCCCAAGAGCTCCTCTGCTTCCTAGCAGCACTAATGAGGCTCAACAGGAGTGATGGAGGGCAACAAAGGAATCACTGATGAACAATCAGAAATGGCTGCTAATCGGACTAATGAGCTACTTTGCATAAAAAGAGAGGGAGGGAGGAAGATGAGCAGATGGGCTCTTGGAGGGAAGGCCAGTGGCAGCAGGAGGGCCACGAGGAGTGCCCTGCAGCATAGCAGCGCTGGCTGCTGTCTCCGTACTCCCTCCTGGCAGGAGACACTGACCATGAGAGGGCCAGCACTGGGCAGCTCTGCCAGAGTGGCTCAGGCACAACTGAAAGCCTGGTGTGAACCACGACTTATCACAACATGCCTCAACCCACATGGCAGTTCTTGTATCATCCTTGTGCATCAGAGAGGTTAATCCAATCATTTGCTGAGGAAAGGGGGGACACATCATCTGTAACTCCAGGGGCCAAGACACAGACATGGGGAACTCCAAAGTACAACTCATACTACTCTTAGAGATATCCAAATCAGAGTAGAGGTGTCAGACTCTGCAAGTGTATTTACCATGGAGGGCTGGACTGATTCTCCACTTGTCTATCTTCTGAGAGACACCAGCTGACCAGCTCATCAGGCACATACCCTGGAGGTTATTATCCCTATGAAGGGGATTAGCATCTTGTTCCCTACATTTTTCCAGAAGGAACAGGTGTCCAGTTGTAGGTGGGAAACTGAGGTTTCACAGTGAATTAGCAGCTGTGTTACTGGGAAGGAGGGTAAGGAGAAAGAGCAAGAGACAGACATATACTGCAAAGGAGCTATGCTAGTCTCAGCCATGTCTAGGCAAACCACAGCCTAATCCCAGCCTACATCAAAATATTGACAAAGATTTTGGGACTTAAATGCCTGGTGCATTCCAGCAACGCATGTCAGGTACACAAAGAGGATTTCCCAGCTTGAGGATATGACACAGGCAAAACTCATTTGAGTCACATTTCCTTGGCACATTATTACCATTTCTACTATGCTTGCCAAGGGGAGAGACTATGGTTTCCTGTTTTGCTTCCTACACCTGACTGCTGATCCTTCAGCAGTGCTAGGTGAGAGCAGGTCTACCATTTCTGTCATCTTATTTCAGACCATGACTATTTTTCTGAGGCTGTGGGCAACCGCACAAGTCATGATCTCTATTGCAATCCAGACAAGCATTTGCTAATAGCTGTCTGAGGTCTATTAATGTGTTTCTCTTTCACAGAAGCTCCCAGAACAGCCAGAAAATGGTGACGACTGTGCAGCAAGAGCAGCAGGTTAGAAAGGCTGCAGCATTGCTCTCGTTTGAATTCAGAAGCAGATGCTATAATTTATCTTGCAAATGGAACTGCAGGAATGATTTTCTGCCTCGCCTCCATAATTTGTTGGCACTTTACCTAGGTGCACAGCTGTGGATGGGGTGTCCTCACAATAGGGAGAAGGCACTGAGCTCTCTGCCTCCTGACCAGCTTGTACTGGGAGAGATGATCACAGGCTGGGTGCAGCTTCTCTAGCAAAGAGGAGCTGATGAAAACCCTATTTCCCCTATGGCAGGCTGTGTGCAAGGCTGCCCACTGACTGCCACTCCTGATGCTTCTCCAGTGCATCTCTAGCATGAAATGGACCTAGAGAACCAGTTCTATATTCTGAGACGCCTATGAGCTACATAAAGCTACCAGATATTCAGATGGTCCTTATGCTTCTCAAGGCTTTGCAGGGAAAGGGAGCAATAGAAAGGGATAATTTAGCACTGGATAGATGAGAATTACAGTGCCATGTTGTCTTGAAGCCAGCCAGCTGGGATGCTCTCAGTGCTGGACTGGGAGAGATTCCATGCTGTGCAGGTGTCCACAGGAGAGCCATGCTCCATCTCTCCTCAGACCTTTTCCAGCTGCTGCTTTGCCTCTCCAGAGTCCTACATGTTGAACTCCAACGTGTGAAGTCCCTAATTTGAGCCCAGGAAGACATGGTACCTATACCTAGGATGGTATACCTATCTCCTAGCATGGAGCTGTGAGGCTGATCACTTACAGGCTCTTTGTGCTGCTTGTGGGGTATTCAATCCTGTCACACTTGACAAGTCTGCATGCCTAGAGAGCTGCACTCTGACTTGCTGTGAGCATCCCTCTGTCACTGTAGCCCTCCTGAAGCCTTCCAAGGGCTGCTGAAAATGCTTCTGCAGGACCACCTTCTGGCAGCTCTGCAGAGCTGCATTGAAGTCCTGTAGAAAAACCTTGAAGATTTTCTCTGTATGAAGAGTACTGCAAGGAAGAGAAGTAAAAAACCACATGCTTGGCTCAAAATCCAATTTCCTTCTGAAATGGCCACCCTGCTTTTCTGAAGCCTGATTAAAGAAAGAAATCTACCTCTTTGTTAATGTGATGTTGTCTTTAAGGACTGTAGTGACATGAGGCTAGAGAAGAACAGATCCTCATGGGTGCACAGATGAAGATATATAAATCCTGTGTGTCCCAAGAGTGTACAAGAGAAATCCATGATAGATAACTGGAGCAGAACATGAAAACACAACAGACAAAATGCAACATGAGTTCAACAGTTATGGTGTCACTGCCTGTGGCATTGGATCAGGTGGGATGAAAGAAGGGCTGGAGGCCAGTCTGTAGCACTGATGAGGGAAATCATGGCAAGGCAAAACTGCAGAGAGTGATGGGAGGATGTTGTCCATGGCCATCGGTCTCTGTCTGGTCTGCTTTCTGTAAGTGCTTTGCCAGCTTCAGGCTGCGACTGGCATTTACTGCTGGCTCCTTCTCTGGAGTACAGAGAGGGTACTGCTGTCCAGGCCAAGCAATTATGTACATTCTTCCCTTCAGGATCCAGAGGTGCTAAGACTGCTCACTTGAAGCACAGTTTTGTGGCCTGTTCCCCTGCTGATAATCCTGGCATCAGAATCTGAGAGCACAAGTACTTGTTTTCTCTAGCTCTTGGCACACTTCCGTCTCCACTCCATATTTATTTTTCCAAAAGTTAGTCAGAGTCAAAATGAGGAGGAAGGACACCAGACAGATCCACCCAATATAAATTTTCCCCAGCATGTCCTTTCATAGTCTGTTCCTTAAAATACAGGACAGGGTGGTTGTTGCTGCCCTGAGTTCAATGAAGCTAATCATTGTAGTGATATCTTCCTTCCAGCTGATAAATGCTCTCCTGCTTCCTCTGTGTGATATGCTATTATGGCTGGAGGATGCTGGGTTGGCTTTTCTGTTTGTTTTTGTTTTTTGTTTGTTTGGTCATTGGTTTTGGTTGGGGTTTTTTTGGTAGGTTTTTTAAATTTTTTTTTTTAGTTAGTGCTGTTTATAGTTGGGGAAGAAAATGTCTTTGCTGAAACCATGGCGGGCAGAGAAATGTCTGTCAGGTTCCCACGACCATGGAGCTGTTGTGCTGACTTTATTTATTCCATCTGTACAATTATGCTGGCCCTCAGAAGCTGAGCTGCATCTGCAGAATTCTTCAATGAACACCTGGAGATATTACTCTGAAGATAGTTATATCATTAGACATCTGGATGGAGGTCAGGAGCTGTAGGTTCAACCACTTCTATCACAAACTTTCATTGCAACTTTAGACAAGGTATTTTAACCTTTTGCAATTCATTCTTGCCTCCCCTCTGCAAACTACAGATACCAAAATCTTTCTCTTACCCACTTGGATTGCAAAATGCATAACTGCCTCTCTTTGTGCTCCTGAGCATTGCCATACCACAGACAGATAGTTTTAGTATTACAGCTCATCATTTTTAGTAACAGTTGATCCAGTGACACTGATTGCAATGGGGTGAAAGCTATGTTTGGAGTCCTGTTCCTGTTCTTCTCATATCAGTATTTTCTGTATCTCCTCAGTTCCCTCTCCTGTTTCATATTCCTTTTTTTTTCCTCTTGAATTCTTTCATGCCATGCTGCTGTAGTAAAACAGCTGGCATGGAGCACTTCAGCTTTGACATACATGTATGTGAGAAATAGGAGGTGACAGCTGGAAACCAAGTACTCTTGTCTTGGATGAAAAACTGCAACTTCTTATTCCAAAATCTGCAGTTAAGAACGATTTTAACCCTTGAGTTCTGTTGCAGGCCATATTCATACCGCAAAGCAACATTGTGGAAGGGCAAAAAACCACAATGCACCCAAACCTTCACACACATTTGGTCTGCAACAGCTACCTACACTTTCTTTGGAGCTCATTCTGTCATCTATGGAGACATCCATTTCCAGGAGCTCTGTAAGATCTGAGCACTCACGCGCATCAAGTAGAAAATTTACAAATGCATTCAATTGAGGAAAGGGGTCTTTGTAATTATCTTTCACTTCACTGGCATACCTAACAGTGAAAGTCCTCTGTCTCTGGTAGATTGCTCCAGCAGAAGCACCATAGGATATGTTGCCATGGAAACAAAACCTTTTCCTTCTTGTATTTCAATAATGTGTTGAAGGTTTTCAGGGCCTTTTCCCTTTCTTTGCTCTGCTTGGCCCTTCAGCATTTACTGTGCATCATATGCTGGAAGTGTTATGCTCTTATTCTTCAAAACCCAAACAAAAAACAACTCACAAAATTGCTCTTTTATCTAAACTGACTCTTTGCCATCCTTCCCTCTTACTCATTGTCCCTGTTATTTAATGGCTTTCTGTGACAATCTAACTCCAAATCAGAAATTTACTTTGTGTGATACAAAGTTCCTTTGCCTGAACCCAAAAGCTCTCCCAAGGGCAAGGGAGAAGTCCTGCTGCCATGGACCTGCCTTGCAGCTGAAGTTTTTCCCTGTTACACAATGCAGCTGAATGTCTTTTGGGGTATTGGGGGTGAGAAGGAAGGAGGTGTAAGCTTTTCCACTCATGGGAAGAAAGTGATGAAATGTGCTTTCACAGCAATGATTTTTGTCTCTGCAGATTCCATGCCTTGCAATCTCTGCTGTGAAACCTACAACCACAGCCTGCTTGCTTCATTGCATAGCGCTGGGTTGCACTTGCGTATTGGAGTCTTGGTTATTGAATTGCATAACAGATGAAGGAAGAGATCTAGGAGCAGTCAAGCTCTGAGGAGATGGTCCTCACTATGCTTTGCAGCTGCCTGTTTCCTTTCACGTCTACAGTCCACTCTAAACTTTGTATGTCCCACTGCAGCTCCTCCCTTGCAGTCCACAGGTGACTTGCAGCTCGTGAAAACCTTTTGAAAAGCCTAGCAAAAGGTCTTATGTTGGTGGCCAACATGTTACATCCTCTCAGAATTTATGGGCTGCATTTCAGATAAAATTATTATGAGCACATAATAATTCACCAGTCACAGCTTCCCTCCATTCTTTCCCTCCAGAAGGACAGCTTTGGGTACCTCTGCCATTACGTGCTAAAGCTGACTACAAAGGATGTAGCCTGTTTGTGTTTTGTTGCTTCTGTGTGGGAATAACTGTCAGTCCTAGAAAGCAAACAGTGTTTTCTAGATGGCTAAAAATCAAAAGAAAAAGGCAATTTATTTGAAGGCAGCAGGGCTTTGGATGATTCTGAAGGCATCTTCTGACCCTGCAAAAGGATAAGCTAGGACACACAAAAGCATGAGAAAATGCCCATGTTTACTGCATTTGACTGCCAGGAGTAAAAAGAAGAGCTGCATTTCACAGCTGAGATACTGAGGTGGGATGACAAGAGTGCAGATAATCAACAACCAGTCTTAACGAGTTTTGGGCATGCTACAGAAAGAGAAAAGTAAAAGGAGGGGTTTCCTATGAATCAAATTGTTCCCCTTTGGTAGTTTGGGAGCACATACTCTAAAATCAGTCATCAGCCACCATCACTGACTTCCATAATCTACTGCAATTGCCCCACTCCAGGAGAAGAGTCAGAGGGGAAGATTACGAGACCCCAGTGTGTGCACCGGAAGGCTTAAGATTGCAAAACAAGAGTGGCTTCCTCCCAGGGAGATTAGTCTCTTCTGTTTCCTTATCTGTGCTCTCAAATAGGAGTCAGGTTGAGCTGCCTCTTTATTTGTTTAGGAGACCCATAACTTTTGGTACAAAAAGGTTCTAATGGATTCAGAGTTGGTGGAATTCCCTGGGAATCCATGGAAAATGTTGTTCACAAGGCAAGAGCATGCTTTGGGAGGTGCCTTCTTTCTGGGGAGCAGAACAACAACCCTGAGCACTCGAAGTAGTGGAAGACTTTGCTCTCCAGGTCCAAATGATACAGTGTGCTAAAATGCACTCAGAGTTCACAGCTTAACAACAGAATTGTCTACCACCAAGGGAAGTGCTTGAGATTCAACTATTATGCATAATTACTTCTAGCATTTCCTTCCAAAGATGCAGGGCAGAACAGTGCCTCTTATTTTGTAGCAATTACTGATAACAAATGGTTTAGTTCAAGCTTAGTAAAGATACTTTTAGTTGAAGCCTCTATTTTTCCACTGTGGACTGGGACTTAATATTTTTGGCCACAGCCCAAAGAGGTGACATTTCAAAGTATGAATAAAACTAGCATAAGAACTTGCAATTGTGCAAAGATAACGAAGATCTACAATTCCTCTAATTCCTTCTGTTGTCTGCTGTTTTTTCTCATGATCTGTACTACCTCCGTTTGCTTTAACAGCCAAATAAAGAGGCAAAAGCCATCTTTCTGTTACAGTTTTATCTAGTGCCTTGCACAGGAGCTGTTGGGGACTGTTGATGTGGAGTGGGGCTCTACAAGCAGAGATGAGACTACTGCTGTGATGAGATGAGCAGAGATGGACTGCACAGAACCGGGAGGGTGGTCCCATGGGAAATATAATCATCACACTGGTGCCAGTCACAGCTAGTAGCACTGGGGCTTAAATCCCCATCATCATGGTTATCAGAGCTGGCATGAAAAGGGAGCAATTTAAGCAGATGGAATATCTCTAATCTTCCTAGTAGTTGTATTTGTGCATTGCTGCCATGAGGGCAAATAATCTGGGCATCTAAATCCCTTGTCTACACTTGGAGTGTATCCAAATGGATGTCAAGGTAAACAATCACAAATCCTGGCTTGGACTGTCTACTCTTGAGGCCTCCAGCAATGTCACCAGGCTGGGTGGTTGTGGATTATAATCCCTGCCAAATGTACACAGGGCTTACTCTGAATGTGTCCTTTGGAGCAGAGTTCCCTTCCTAACACAGCCTTTAGGAGCCAACCCCTGTGCTGGCACACCAGCCAGTCGGCAGTTTGTCTTGCAGTGGAAAGGGGCTATGAGACTGATAAAGAGCAAGAATTTGGGACAGATGGGAGACCGTAGGTGGCAACCTCTCCCATGAGATTTTGTATGCACACCATTTTCCTCAGGGGAAGATCTGAGCTCTTCAGACAGCATCAGTGTGAGGCAGTGAGGGCTTGGCTGGGCTCCTCTGAGGTCCTGACATGCTGTGCAGCTGTTCTCCATGGCTGCCTGGCTTCGAGGATACAAATCAGCAGCGCTGCGTGGCACGGGGTGGGAAGGCAGGCTGCTCTCTGGCCATCAGGGCAGCTGCCTCTGGGTACAGTTTGACTGTAATAGTAGCAGACAGTGGATGCCCACCGAGCTAGAGTTCCACTTAGGGGTGCATCCTCCAGCCACTGAGCCCAGCTCAGCATTCTGACCCCTTTCCTCCCAGAGCCTGTAGCTCTCACACTGCTGTCTCACAGATTAACTCGTTCCTTCTTCCCTACTGGCCCAGAGGTTGCCTCCTATCCCTTCCACAGACCACCCCAGCCCACCTTGCTTTTGTATATCGCTCCTAAGTCCCTCAGAGCTGCCCAACAGATACATGAAGTTTGCCATCATGTATCCCCGCTGCCTTTTTTTTCAAATGTGTCCCTTGTTTCTTCATTTACATCAGTGAAAATTCCTGCTGCTCCGTGTGGCTGCTCCAGCCACCTCTCACCTGCGTCCCCAAGGGAGCAATTGCTCCAGTGCATCATGCAGATGTGCTAACAGCTGGATGCTGGAAACACTTGACCAAAATTTCTCTTCTGAATGAATCAAAGACCACAAAAAGAGATGTGTCTAGGAAAAAGTTGATTTATGATAGTCTTATTGTTGTTGATTTCTACTGAAGGTACAGTAATTTGGTCCTCCTATTTTTTTACAACTCTGTCATGCATTTGTTTAAAAACTGAAGGGTCTTTGGTGGAGGAGACCAAACTAATTTGGCATTTGGGCCAAGTTTGAGAGAAGATATTAGTATTTTGAAAGTTAATTTTGGACACAGATAGATTTTGATTTGGGTGATTTTGGAAAAGGACTTAAAAATACCAAAAAATTACTAACATTGCTTAAAAAAGTGACCTTGCTGAAAACAAGAAAAATGGGAACATCTTTTCAGAGTGCTTAAATAACTCCAAACTGTAAGATAGGTCAGTTTAGAAAGAATGAAAAGGGTCAGGCTAGATCCAGAATAAACTACTTTGCTTAAAATCTGCTTAAAAATATTGCTCTGGGTTGAATCTTATTGAAGGCTATATAAAAATAAATAAATGTCTCCCCAGCTCTACTTTATACAACACTGAGAAATGCTAGAGGTGGACTTGCAGACTTCTGAATGGAGACAACCCTATTTTTGTACAGTACAGAAAGAAAGAGACAGTCATGGCACAGCAGAATGTACAACCTCTAAGGAAAAGAACAGAGGAAAAAAGAAATAGAATGAGAAAGGATATATCTTGTCAGCAAAAAGGAAGCCTTTGTAATATATATTTGTTTTATGATGATATGTTTTATTAACAGCATTTTGACCACTGTTAGGGCTTGTTTAAACACCAGTTTTATACAGATTTAACTAAATCAGTTTACAAAACAATTGAATTAAGTCAGGCAATATCTGAGAGCACAGGCACCTGTATCATAAGTGTTTATATTGGCTTAGCTTGAGTCAGTAAATCATCCTTCCTTTGCTGCCTGGCTTCTTCCCACAGCAGTCGCTTGATTGCATTGCAGGTGGCTTTGCCTCCCTCTTGCCCTCTGGAATCCGACTCCATCCCCCTGCAGCAGAACAGCCTTCAGCTGGAAACACAGGTGCAATGAAGGCCTGTTGCCCCGGTGGGCTTTTTGGGAGGTGCTTCCTGAGGAGGGCAAACAGGCAGAGAGGATGGCAAGCAGCTCTGCAGATGCAATGCCTGCATCACCTCAGAGATGCAGCTTGCAGCTGACTACAGTGGAGCCCTGGCTCATCCAACAGCTATTTTAGCTGCAGGAGCTCAGACCCAAGCAAAAAAATTGTGGGTTTTGTTTTGTTTTTCAGAAAGCGACCAGTGCATGTGAGGATGCCATTTCTTCATGTTTCATGCCTGTGCTGGCTCATTCCCTCCTGACCCAATATGTTCTGTGAAAATGTCTCTGCCTAGGTCACAGTGACACTATTGTTAGACAGTTTCCTTCACCTCTTCACTGACTACTGAAGCTCAGGCCACTGAGATCTGCAGAGCAGTGAGTGTCCCGTGAAAACCAACCTCCATTGGTCAGCATACCTGACATTTTTGTACCTTCCTGTGCTTTACTTGTTGCTGGACCCACATGTCAGTGGGTGACAGGTCAGCCTTGACTTATGGCTCGTGCAAAGAGGGGAAGAGATCTCTAATGGAAACATGCTATTCCCAGTACCTGTCATGGAGGATCAGCTGCCTGGCACTCAGTGTATCTTCTAGTGCATCGGTGAGGGTGCTGCCCATGTCCAGGTGTTCACAGGTGATGCTGCTGTGTGGAGAAACAGGGAGCAGAGCTTTCCTGCAGAATGACAAGCACACACCTGTTAGAAAACACTTGTGCAGGCCTTCAGCAGGGATGGAGAAACATGTGAGCCCCACATGTTGTGACTCTCACCAGTGTCTGGGGAACATTATTTTTGTAGTGTCAGTTCTGTAGTGATCAGCTGCAAATACCCCTGCAGTGGGGTGCACCAGGACTGGTGCCCCAGGGATGGGGCAACCCTGTTGGCATGGTACATACAGACTGGGAAATGAGGCACTGGAAAGCAGTGCCATGGAAAGGGACCTGAGGGTCCTGGTTGATGGCAAGCTGAACATGAGCCAGCACTACCCTGGCAGCCAGGAGGGCCAACCCTGTCCTGGGGGGCATCAGGGACAGCATCACCATCTGGGCAAGGGAGGGGATTGTCCCCTCTGCTCTGCACTGGGGCAGACTCACCTCCAGTGCTGTGTGCAGTCTAGGCACTACAAAAAAAAAAAAGATACCAAGAGAACATCCAAATGAAGGCAACAAAGATGGTGATGGGCCTTGAGAGGAAGGTGTATGAGAAATGGCTGAAGTCACTTGCTCTGTTCAGCCTGGAGGAGACTGAGGGAAAAACCTCATTGCAGTTACATCATCTTGTGAGTGGAAGAGGAGGGGCAGGCACTGATCTCTTTTTTGTGGTCACCAGCGACAGGGCACAAGGGAATGGCCTGAAGTTGTGTCAGGGGAGGTTTAGGTGGGGTATTAGAAATAGATTCTTCACCCAGAGGGTGTTTGGGCACTGGCACAGCTCCTCAGGGCAGTGGTCACAGCACCAGCCTGGCAGAGCTCAGGGTGCATCTGGACAGTGCCCTCAAGCACAGGGAGTGACTCCTGGGGATGGTGCTGTGCAGGGCCACGAATTGCATTCGATGACCCTTGTGGTTCCCTTCCAACCCAGCGTATTCTGTGACTGTGATCCAACCGGCAGCCGGGGCTCTGCGGGGCCCTGTGGCGGCTCAGGGCACCGGGACCCGTCGGGGCCGCTCCCGCGGGCTCTCAGCAGGCCCGGCCCGGGCCGCCCCTCAGCGCGGGCTCTCGGCGGGCGGGGCTGCGGCGGGGCTGCCGGGGCCGGAGGGCGCCCCCTGCCGGCGGCGCTGCGCGGTGCCGCTCCGTCCCTTCGGCCGCCGCCGCTCGGCGCTTCCCCTGCCCGCGCCCCGCCGCCGCGGCCGGCCGAGATGCTCGCTCTCACTAGGCCATCCTTCTCAATCTGGTGCCGATCAAGCTAAATGAGGTATAATTAGGAATAATTATGACATGACATGGTCTGGAATGAGAAGCAGATGGGGCTTCCCCCAGGATGCACCAGGTTGGATTTCAGGGACGAGAGGATGGGGACAGAGTGGGGACACAGAGCAGTCTGTCATGGTTTCCTACCAGTTGTCACCTCCGCTGGCAAGGGCTGGAGACACTGTCCCAGCCAGCAGGGTGCTGCAGGAAGACCTGGGATATGGGCACTGTGATGTGGACACCTGTCTCGGCCAGGCTGGCTGCTCTGCAGTGGCTTTATTCATTCTCTGTCAGAAGTGAAGCAGCACCTGAGTTTGCCCATGTGTGCTGTCCCTCTGACTCTTCTTTCTATGCAATATCAGTAGCATATGGAGTTTTTCTCAAGGAAGTAGGTGGAAAAGAGAGAGGTGAGACATATTGTCTCTTTGGTACAGGCAGAAACCTCTGGTACTGAGCAGTTGAAGCCAGGAAGGTGTTTTCACACATCCTTTGTGTCCCCTCTGAAGGACACTCAGCTGCTCTGTGCTGTAGGGTGGACCGGGAAACAACACAGGAGAGGTGCTGGGAGCTGCTAGGGAGAGGGATATTTAAGGGAAACAGCCTTTGGCTCTTCAGGTCAGATGCTCCTTTGAAAAGTCATGAGGAGGAGGCCCCATGTTTCTGGCACATTTATTTGCCTTGATGCCTGTGCAGGAGCAGAAGAAAATGTAGATTTAGACTGGAGATATGTGGCACAGCAAATCCACATGGATGTGTTGAGGAAGCGTAAGAGTATGAATTGTCATGCAAACATCCATTTGTCATTAAAAACCAACGTCATCTGCAAGAAAATCCAGGACTAACTAAAGGAAGCTATAACCACTCTCTTTTCCCATTACAATAATATGACATGTTGGAAGGCTTTTTCCCTGGCATTTTCTTATGCTCCTAACAAAAATGTGGGTACATCCCCCTGAGGAGAGAGCCCAATCTCAGCACTCGGGAGGGGGTGCATCAGGGCAGCCTGGGCCAGCTCTCAGATCGGTTATTGGGAGTCAGGACACGTGGCAGCAGAGGAGCACTGTGCTGCTGTCCCCTTCACCTGTCCTCTGCTCTCCAGCTCCCAGCCATGCCCCCGAGGCAGTACCTGACATACAGAACGCTGGTTTTCTTTAACCCCTTTCTGTGTGACCATAGCTGCAGGGAAGGCATCCGGAGGGACAAGTTTCTTCCCTTCCTGTGAAGGTAAATCGTGCTTGTTGCCAAGAAGCATTTTTCACTTAGTCTTTCAAGCAGCCATTCTTTAAGCTGTTCCTGCTTCCAGTTACCATAAGTATAGATTTGCTGTTTCCAGCAAGATGCCTTTTTTTCCTCTGAAAAATGAAGGTAAAGCAAGAATTTCCAGAGAGTTTTATGGGAGATGGATAGGTGCACCCAGGAGTACTCAGGAGCTGCAGACTTGATCTTCTTGGACATAAAGTCATCCTATATCTGCTCCTGTTCCACTAAGTGTTGCTTGTGGCATCTCCAGCACCTGGAGATTTCCTGGAGACCTCCATGGTTGAATTCAGCCTGCTGACCACTACTCTTACCCCCTTAGGATAAATTAGTTATCACTGGCTCTTCCTGCTTGTTGCAAGGTGTCTGCCATGTCTCATATGTAAACAAACAGCCCAGTTCAACTGTGGATTTGCAAAATAATTCCTCCTAAGGAGCTGCCTTTGCGCTGTGATAGTGACGGCTGTAGGTTTTTAGTTTTCTGGGGTTTGGAAGCTCTGGCTTTACCAAAGTTGATAGGCTTCTTGACATCTTTTCTGGCAAGTGGGAATGAAAAGCAGTATTTCTGGTTTTTCCTCTACAGGGAATTTTCAAAATGAAACTGAAAAATTGCTTCTGGAAAATCAGTCTTGTCATCTCAGAGTTCTTTAGAAGTGCCATAGTGTTAACACCTTTTCATGCCAGAACAGTTGAAATATCTATTATTCTCGTTTCATTTTCAAAACCACTAAAGGGAGGATTTTTCTTAGAATCTCTTGAAACCTCTTTTCTAGAATAGCTGCTTCTGTTTCTTTTATAGCGAAATATTTTAACACACTGATCGAAAGGGAAGGTGAATTCATCTTGTTCAACTTTACTCATGGAAAAGTTAAGCACAGTTTGTCATTTGGGCTCCTTTTGCAGTCAGGGAGAGAAGCATAAATCAACAGCACGATCTAGTGAGGTCATGCTGTAAGGAGAAATACCTCCATCTCACAGAGCACTGAGTGAGTAGTACTGCCCTCTTCTTGTTTGTTTTGTGATCAGGCCCACTGAGTTGCCCTCTGGATGTTTCTGTTTCTTCCTTTTTTGCTATAGAGGGAACACAAATGCATCATTTTCCCCAGATGCCTAATTATTAGAGACCTAATATTAGTGTGATGAATGTTACCTCACAGGTCTTGTTCAAATTTGAAAAAGGGAACGAAATACTTATGTCATTTGGGCATTTTCAAAAATGTCCTCACTGGTAAATGCAGTCATCAGCATGCTCCATACCCCTCGAGTCTCCATGCCCCTTGAGTGTGCATAACTGAAGCTTGGCTACTTGAGGAGATGTTGCTCAGCTTCTCAGTGAGACATTGCTCATGAGCACAATGCTGTTGTTTGCTTATACACTGTGACACGTGCTGTGTTCACACATACTGACTGTGCTCCCCTTGGGCATCCTGGATAGTACTTTTTCTGCAATGGCATCTTTCATCATGTCCAGTTTTAAGAACTATCTTTATCAGCAAGACAAACTGGGAAACATTTTATGCTAGAATTATTCTAAGAATAGAAATCTGCTGGCTGTCTATGCAAGATGCCTCCTGGGTTTATTGTCTTGTGGAGGCTTCAGTCCTCTCTTGGAAGTATAGGTAGGCACCTGCTTTGAAGCAGATCAAACTGTGCTGCTGATTCACATAGCCCCACAGGTTATAGACTTGTGGCAGTGTGTGTACCTTAACCCTCCCCAGTGCTGGCTTCTGGAAATATTTCTAGGTGTGTGTACTACAGTTTGCAGTAAATGAAGCAGAGTGGAGTCAACTCACATGAATGATGGTTATGAAATGGAAATGGAAACCAATCCCACCTTCTCTGGACTGCTAGACATCTAAGGGTCAGCAACTGTAATTTAGCTACAGATCAGATTCAGAAAAGATATGTGTGCCTAAGGTAATATGATAATGCAAACCACTCCCCTTTCTCTACATCTTCTCCACATTTTGGCACTTAACAGATGACACAGGGTCATGGCCTGGTTGTAAAATTTGGGAGGAAGTGCAGCATTTAGCATTCACTAAGCACGTAATGTAGAGGCTTCTGGTTACTGGCCATTCCCATGCTGATTTTGTTCTCTTTTTGTTTTTCTTTTCACCATCCTCAGTCATAGCAGCTGGTAGGATGTACACCAGTAGGGATATTTGCCGTTCAGCATGTGGCTGAATTTCACCCTGAGACCACAGTTGTCAGCAGTTTAAAGATTAGATGCCACTTCTCTAAGTGAGTGTCAGAATCACCACAAAAATCACTGAGAGGTAAAAGACATAATCCCTTAGGAGCATCTCATTGATCCTCTCATGGTTCCCAAGCAGCATGTAGTACTGCACGACTCTCTATTTCTTCAGATTAGCTGATTTAGTTACACATCCCTTGGGCTTTTCAGGGGGTAAATTTGTATCCTTGGAAGATGCAAGAGTCAAGTAAAAGCTACTCCAAACCAGACCAAACAACATTACTCACTTCAGCAAAGTGCAGGTGTCCCCTGGGTCTGGAAAATAGCTACTTCTGTTGGTCCTGCTGAAACCAGAACAATTCCACTGTTTCCAGTGGAACTGTATGCTCTGCATGGAGATTATTGCTGCTGGCATCTGGCATGGGGTCTAAATGCTACTGTGCTGGGGGAAGCATCCTTGAGAATTGCTGACAAATGCTGTGCATATTGCATGACTGATGCTCTCTCAAGGAAGCACTCTCTTTTCTCATTTCCCCCCTGCTCTGTCCTCTACCCTTTCATATTTTCTAAAATGTGTCTTTTCTTCTGATATTCAGTCTTTGAAGATGAGGTGGCTTGTCCCAACTGTGAAGGCATGGAGACAGCAGCCATACTACCAGGATGTGTTCATGGGCATTTTCTCCAAGGAAAACCATTGAGGACATTTTTTTTTCATCTGTTTGTTTGGTTTTTATTTGTTTGTTTGTTTAGTTGCATGGGAGGAAATGCAATGAATGGGGAGACTTGCCTGGTATTCAGCATACACAGTCACTTTGGTATGAATTAAGGAGTCAATTTCAGCTGATCATTTCTCATATATATGCAAAGCCCTCTGGTGGTCGCTGAACATTTTGTTTTCATCTTTTGAGTTTTATCCAAACATATATGGTCATTTGTAAGACCCATTGTGTGTGCGCGTGTTTTTAAGGGGGAATTTTGGAAATGTTGGTGTAACATTTTAAGAATAGTTTTTCCACATATTTTCATCAGTTCTTTCTATTAATAGTGGTATTGTTCAGTTGCTCAGTAATGTTTACTTGGAAAATTGGCTTGGCCTGAGAAGTGCCATATTTGCTCTGCAGGCAATGGAAACTAATGGAAGCTGTTGCTGTGCAGTTAAAGAAAATCCAGGGAGAGTTTTTGATTTAGAATTAATTTCAAATTATCAAGTACTGAAACTTCAACTTTGCCAAAATCCTTCCTTTCAAACCTCCATCTTGGAACCAAATTTTTAACAGCTCTCTAAGGTTGGCTGAGTCTCTGGAGTAGAACAGGAGAAGTGGTGGAAGAACGGGAGAGGAAGGATACACGAAGTGCCATGCAGTTCTGCTGCATTTTCTAGATGTCACCTGTCCTTCAGCCTTCTCTTCTTAGGCACTTTAGCTGTAGCAGCACCACTATCACTCTGGCTTCCCCAGACTCTTAAAAACAAAGGATTGTCTGTGCTTGGTTAGACCAGAGGGACACATCTCTTCTGGTGTCTTGCCTCCAAAAAATGTCATTATCAGAAGTCAGTTCCCCTAGGTTAGACTCACATCTTGCTCTCCTGATGTGCTCATCCCTGTAATATCAAGCTATGGAGCACCTCTCTTTTTGCCTCTGAAAACCAAACTGTCTTCATGTTATTGTCAGACAACCACTGTCTAAAAGACACAATGGATATAATCTCTGCTGATCCATCTGGAGAACAGGAGCTGCTCTACTTTAAGAAACCATAGAATACAGACAACTATGATGTAAACACTCTCCTCAAGATGTCTGTCATCTCTCATCTCTGTGTTCCTGGTACATCCCAGAAACCTCTGAAAGAAGCTGTCTTCTTCTGAATGAGTGGGGCTGTGATTTGTGTGCTGGACTGGATGGTGAAAGACAGCAAACAGTGGAAATCTAGAAGGAAACAATGAGTTCCTTTTTTCCTAGCTGAGGAAGGAGGCAGCTGTCCCTTGTGAGGAAGAGGCAAGAGTCAGCATCAAGGGAAAGAAAGTCTGACTGACAAGAGGAAAAGAGCAAATACTCCTTGAGAGGGCATATGTGATCTTTTTGGGATTGGACATGCAGTAAGCCTTGGTGTGTGTGTGTTCATGTGCATACATACCTGGGGATCTTAAAAACCTGTTTCCAGGAGGTTCAGATAAACTTATGCCTTCTTATTTCTGGGAGCAAGGTGGCCATGCAGTCTCTTTGGGGCGCTGGCAGTGGGCTCCTTGGTGGGTGGTTGCAGGATGAAATGTGAATGATGCTGTGTGTCCAAGGCCAGCCAAAGAGCAACTAGAGAGGAGAACTTGCTGCAGACTTGGGGTCCATCTGATCCTCCTGTCATCATGTTGAGAACTGCAGCAGATTTGGATTGCTTGTTTTCTGGACAGACACCACCCCAATCTGATTATTGGAATGATGTCAATTTGCACATAAATGGGTAAAAGAATTATTGTGGTCTCTTATGAAATTTCACTCTGGCGGATAGTTTGTATAAATTTCCTTATGGCATGGGCTGAGTATTCATCTTGCTGCTAAGTGAAAGCTGTAGGGGTTAGGAGGACACCTGGGAGCCAGGCTGTTCTCAGATCACTCTCTTGATTGTAAGCTAAGTGATTTCTCAGCCACAATTTCTCTCCTGCATTGAATAGCAATAATAGTCATTACCTGCCCTGCCAGGCTGCTGAGACAATTGAATAGTTAATCAATTTGATGATGGCATGATATTGCAAGGCAAGCAGATCTGAGCCTGATCTAACTTTGGTGGAGAGGTATGGGGGATACAGTAGATGACATTAGGATGCTGTCTGTGACATAGTGCAAAGTTGATGAACTTGATGGCCCTTCTGTGATCAAATAATTTGTATAAAGCAGGAGAGTTCCCTTCTTATCACAGGCATGTTAGCATTTTCACAATGATATGGCTTGGTTTGGACTGATGACCTTGCATTTTTTAGTCTCCTAAGCCAGCCCCTGATACATGCTAAGAAAAGGATTTTTCTTTTCCAATCTCAGGGAGAATAAAAATCAAATCCCTACATAACAAAGGACTTAAAGCACTACAGAGCCATAGGTAGCCAAGCCAAGCCATTAGACAGCAGGAGAACTCTGAAAGCTCAGATTAAATTGCCTGCTTGCTGAACAACCCTCCTGAAGAGATGTCACCTTTCACTCAGAGGTGGAAACTTGTTCTCCTCAGTGTGAGCATGCACATTGAGAGAGGCAGGCAAGGAGGGGGAGGAACAAGTCTACTGAAACACTGCAGATTCCTATCAGGAGCTGAGTATAGAGAAGCAGGGCAACCCCAAAGAAGGGAGAAATTATGTATCTGACTCTATGGTATTAGAAGGTTAGTTAATTACTTTATTATATTGTTTTATACTATATTACACTATATTGCACTACATCTAAACTGAAACTGCACAAGCACTCAACTCTACCAAACAGAATTTTGTGATTGTCTGCTGACCGACAGTCTGCACACGTGTTTGGCCCTGACAGGCCAAGGAAACAAAACACCATCACTTTGGGTAAACAATCTCCATATTGCATTCTACTGTGGCACAAACACAGGCGCAGCAAATGAGATAAGAATTGTGTTTTCTTTCTCTGAGGTTCCTTGCTGCGATTCCCAGAAAACTTCCTTGGGAAATTGTGCCTTGCTCTTCTCTGCAAAGAGAAATGTGGCCACAGCTGAGTGCACTGAGTTAAGCGATTTGCAGCCATTGAGATGATCTGTGCTGACTTATGAGATGCAGAACAGGCTTGTGCAAGTCCTCTAGCACAGTTATCTGGAATTAGGGGCTAGTGTGCCACTGAGTTTTTCTACTGGAGTCTGCAGAAGTACTGTTAAGTTGCATCCTAAAGGCAAGTTGCCTTATATTTGGAGATAGTAGCCTCATCTTGAGAATGTATGTTCCTTTCCCATGAACTAAAACTTCAGGATCCAACTAATGAAAAAAACTCCATTACTTCCCTCTCTTCCCCCATAGCCAGGCACGATCTCATTTCCTCACCCTGATGAGAAAAGCCTGGTACCTATCTTCAAAGTGATCTCTGTCACCCTTAGGTCTGCTCTCCCAGCTGCTGCAGGGCCAAGGGCTGCAGGAACAACTGTGGTACTGCCAGCCCAGCTCCCACCAGGCAGGCAGAGCCTCTCTGTGTTCAATAACCTGTGCAATAGCCTTAAGCCATTCTGCTCTGACTGCTGCTCTTATTGTGTGACATTGAGGTCAACACTTAACTGCATTCACATGTGTGTCTCTGTAGGTCAATGCAAATCAGCCCAGGAGGAACTTTTCCACTAACAATAACTGGAACTGGGAAAAGTGCTCTTTCACCTGGGGTACTGCGAGGAATTGCTCTTTGTAATCTGCTTCTCTCCTTCTGCGGCACAGAACTGGGGCAGGGATGAGGGAGGGCCCTCTTCCCGCTGAACAACAACACAGAATTGGCCTGTGTATGTTTTAGGGCAGTCACACTTCTGATGGTTTTCTGACAAAGCTTTTAATTCCTTTTATTGGTGTAATAATTGATCTCCTAACAGTGCAGCCTGAGATGCTGCCAGGCATTTCCAATGGGCTTGGATTAAATGGCATGCAACTCCTCCATTCAGCTGTGATAACACTTCTCTGGAATTATCCTGTAGATGAGATCAGGGTGAAGTAGGCTACCTCTGGCTTGTGTGTAGCAATTCAGGGGAAATGGGAACATCCCAAAAGACATTGTTCAAGGATAACCTTCCCGGAGGGATATTTCTGCTTAATCCCTGCCACTTAGAATCTGGTTTTTATTCCCTGCAATACACAAAGCTCCTAAAAATTCCCATCCATTACAAGATGCATGAATCCTGCTCTATATTTTGCTAAATTCTTAACCTGAATGACATCTTCCAACAAGAAATTCAACAGATCATTTAGATGACACGTGGAAAATATTTCACTGTACCTGCCTCTATCGTAATTGAATCCCCTTCCATTTCCTGTACAAGGCAATGGTTTTGCCTTCAACTTTCTTTGATATTTATTTTTTGCTGGCCTCACTTATTTATTGCCTCATGAAACTAAGCAAAGATAATTGTTATCATTTCTCTTTATGCCATAGTCTCTTTACTCATCTAGGTTCTTGCTCCTCGGTTTCTAGTTCAGTTTCTGTTCTGTCTTTCTTGACATCCTGGTCTAACTAAAATTTGAGGAAAAATTAGGGGATGGCTTTATTAGTACCTCGGTTTTTCACATTAAAATCTTGAAGGTAGAGTGCTGTTTCAAGTGGAGGTGCATCACAGTTTTGCCTTCTGAGGGTACTTGCCCTCTTTGCAAGTTACTGGTGCTACCACATATTTGGGTTATTTCATTCTCTTAGAAGGAGAAATTGCCTAAGAGCCGTGATAATTTTAATTGCTTGTCAAGACATTTGCAAAAATGTAATAGTAGCTGGTGTTTGGCATCCAGAAAGTACACTCAGGTTCTCTAAGATGAATTATGATGGAAGAAGTGAATTTGTCATCCTTACCAAAATTATCAGCTTGCATTACTTTCCATAAAGACAATGATTTCACCTCAGTTAAGTGATTTCTATTTTTTAGACATGAAGTCCCTCATGCTCTCCAGTTAAATCCATCACATGCTTGGCATTGGCCTCAGAGATGTTACAAGGATGAAAACTTGTATTTACTGTGGTTAGTTCTTTTGTAAAGGATAGCAGACAGTGCTGTGGGTGCCTAGGTTTCTATTTAATTGAGGGAAACAATGATTGAAAAAGTACAGTTGGCTTCATCTCTGTGATGTCTGAGACACGGAAGAATGAATCACTAGGATGGAAGAATTGCTTGCTTTTTTTTTCTCCCTGATAAGTCCCAGCATGGTGTCAGGCTGGAACCTGAAAATTTATAGCTTCAAACTGTCTGTGGATGTGTTAGATGCCACGTGGATTCCCCATTCATTTGCAGGTCAGACTGCACTGCTGGCATGCCATGTGTGGGCTGCTGTGGATACGGGAGCACATCTATTTAGGAATTCCAAGCTGGTTTTCTGACCTCTCCCTTGGTGCATCTACAAAACTTCCTTCCTCTTTCCTGGCAGTCATGAGACTTTGGGCAATTGGTTCTTTACAGATTTGGAGTAAATACATAGTGAAAATGCTGATGAGGAAAAAGACAAGGAATTAAATTCTCTTGGAAATAGCAAAAGAGTCTGAAAGACAAAGTTTGATCTGCCTGTGAAAGGATATAGGTGGGTAGAAGGCTGCTGAGTTCACGATCTGTCAGACTGACCAGAATTGCTTCCTTGTCTCTTCTTATTCCCCTCCTGGTTGGTGTCCATCTGTTGTGTCTTGTCTTAGGATATTAATTTTGGCATGGAATTGCATCCCATAATCAAAAGGAAAGAAAAAGTCTTCTAAAAGAAATGAATGTTGGAATTTAACTCTGTCCATAAAGCACTCCAGTTCTCTTGTCATTCCTCAGCTCTGGTCCCCAGTCTTATTCCTGGCCTTGCTGCTCTGAGATACCTCTCAGTATTTCTCATTTTTCTTGTCCAAGACCCTAACATTCTGCTCCTATCTTCTTGGCCAACATGTCTCATGTCACTGGCTGTGCACTGTCTCTGGTACTCCTGAGCAGAGCTGGCACCTCAGGGCTGTGTGATATGGCTTTTGCTCATGGAGGTCTCCTCAAGCTGTCATTGTACTCCTGTTGAAAGGAAGCTGGCAGAAAAATTTTCTTTTCAGAGTGAGTGGCTGAATATCTACTGTTTTCCTGCCCTTTTCTCTCTTGGTAGGCTTCCCCCCATTCAGCCCTCAGCTCTGAGACCCTTGGGAACCTTACTTTTCATCACTTCCAGCTGGGAATCCTCAGAGTAGGCTCTTCAGTCCAGTGGTTTGTGGTGGTGAGGTTTGGCCTCAAAAATGCTTCTGGGGTCGTGTTGTGGCAGGATAGCCCCATTCTCAGACACCGGCTCTCTGAAAAGCTTATGTTCATACTTAGCTCTGCATTGCACTGCAGGATACTCTAGACTGTGATTTATGAAAAACCCTTAAAGCTGTGTTTGAGCACTGGTTGGGGGTTGAGAGGTCAATTATACAATTAGAATTATTGTGAGGGGAAAATAGTAATACAAGGAATATTTAAACATGAGAAATGACGTGGGAGTGGAGTTGGGCAGGAAAATTAATGCAAGGTGCAGAGAGTATTTCCAAGGTGCTCAGATGCTTGCAAGTGCTCATGTAAAAAAAATCTTTTGTGGATTTCCTTGTGTCTTTCATTGCTATTTGTCACAGGGGGTTATCTCTGCATTGCAAGAAGTCACCAAAAGTTAAGGGCTTGAAGGAGTACTTAAGGCACTGACAAAAACAGTTATGAAGGTGTGCCAGCTTAGAGTGGCTATTAGTTAAAACAATGCAAAATTAGTGCATCTTGAGGAAAGAAATGTAGAGCTGAAAAGTCAAGATAACCCTAAAACAATAGGTAAGCACATTATCAGAGTCTGTGGTCCTTTATGGTCACCATCAACCTCATTGGTACATCATAATTTTGAATAAGCCTATTATTTGCAGAAACAGTTTAACTTAAGAAACTGAGATGGTGTGGGGGAGATAAAGAATTGATTTAGGCTTATGGATGCACAATTTTTTTTAAATTACTGGGTATGAATTTCCTATAGCGTACAAAGTATTTTATCTCATTTGCCTCTTTCTCCTTCTACCATCTGACAGCTACTGATCTGACAACTACATTGTTTTTTGAAAAAAAAGATACAGGAGAAGCAAGTGCTGTAGACAAGACACAGAGCCGTGTGGTTTGCTGACAAATCTGAGGCATGTGTGTGGTCTGACATGCACGCCGGTGGGCTGGCTGCAGGCAGGGGCAGAGCAGGACATTTCCTTGGGAGTCAGGCTGCCCAGGGCAGCAGAACAGTGGGATCTGTCCCTGTGACAGGAGAGTGGCACCATCCACTTAAAGCAGTAGGCACTGTGAGCCTCTTGCAGGGCAGACAAAGCTGGTCAGCCTGGCTGGTGTGCCTCCCAGGAGCAGGTTTGGTTGTCTTTGGTCCTTCTGTTTCCCTGGGTGAGTTTGTCCCAGTACCAGCTGTGGCCACCCTGCCACAACAGAGTGGCAGATCCTGCATGGTCAGCACTTCGTGTTGGGTGCTCTCACTGCTGCCGCGTGGCTCTGATCTCTGATTCCCTGGCAGGGAAGAAACCTTTTGTTCTTGTCGTCAACACCAAATTTTGCCTCTGCTGCTAGGCATTTTTTTGAACTGTCTCTGAACCTGCCTTCACAGGCACACACATGCATGCTTGTACTTATGCAACGCCCATTACCAGGAAAGAACACTCGGTATAAACACAAACACACACAGAGCCATATGGACACATGCTTATTAATTGAAACCAGGCCCATGTTCTGAATCTCTTTGTTAGCATCCAAATCCCAGCCAATCTGCCAGTACTTAGGAGATGCAAGACTGGATCACTTCCATTGTCTGTCACTTAAAAGCTGAAAATTATTTCACTGGCCCCTGGCCTTTCCTCCTATATTCTTTGAGAAATAGCATTGACATTTTGTTTGAATGCACATGTGGATAAATTTATATTTTGTGGAGCATTCTACATATAAGCTGTACCTGATGCTTACTCCCATGCAGATGGTTAGCTCAAGGCATACAAATAATTTAACTTGTCAGATCTAGTTTAAGTAGCCAGAAACACAGTGAACTACAGAGCAGGGAATTTCTTCTTAAAAGTCTACACACTGGAAAACAGTGTTTTGATGGTAAAAGGATTTGATTACCCAGGAAATGTCACAATAAAGTTTGGTGTGAAACTGAATTCTTGTTTGACATCCCAAACAATTCACTGGTCTTTAAATGCAAGAGCACATGGTGCTTCTACACAGAACCTCACTTATCAGCAGAGTGGAAGCAACTTTAGGCGAGGTCAGAGCTCAGTGGCAGTAAGTACTGCAAAGTGCAAAGCCTTATATTAGTCCCTGCAGATATTGAAAAGTTTCAAGAGAATGAGGTGGAGGTCCCCAGGCTGGACACAGAGGTACCTCCACATTAAGGCTGTTTAATGCTCTCGGGACAATTCAGAGGAATGCCTGCCTCTGCCACAACTTTCTGTGTGATGTTGTGAGGGACAGTCAGATTGCTGTGGCCATTTGCGGAGACTAAGTTTGTGTTTACCCTCTCGTCAAACAAGAAAAGCTTTTTATGCAGCCACATATCTTGAGATCTCTCTCTGGTGTTTAAGGTCTGGTCCTGTAAACAGATCCCTGTGTCCTGTGCCATGCTCTGCAGGCAGAAAATGCACCTGGGTCTCATGTCATGAGCACATACATCTCCTGATCATGACTTGGGTATGTAAAATTCCTCCCTGAAAGCCAGGTCTCCTGCAGTCTCTGTGGTGAGCAGGGCCCAGCCTCCAAAAGACCAAACTCTAGCTTCTCTTCTTGAGATTGTTCAAAAGTTTTGGTCGGAGTGTTGTTGCTAAAAGATCGTTTCTTTGAAGCAGGCAGAGGATTGTGGTGACCAAGAGTGGAGCAAGCAAGCCAGGTCTGGCAAAATCTTTGCCTGGCAAAGGAGAAAGTGCAGGGCATAGGGGCTTGGGAAGGGTGGACTGGCAGGGGAAGCTTAGTTGCAGGCCTTTTAAGCTGTCCAGTTGAATCCATGCTCTGTACCCATGTTGCAAACCATAATTTTCCTGAGGACTTGGTATTTTGAAACTCACTATATGTGTTTGATCTGTCTTCCCTCTAAAAGACCATCAGGAAGATTTTCCAGTGATTTATTGTGCCCATACTGGAGGGAGGGAAAGCAGATCATTAAGCCTGGAATACGCCCTGCCATCTGGATGGGCTCAATGCACAGGAAGGCGTAAAGTTGGGATGCAAATGTGTGGCACTTGGTCCTCAGCCAAGACAGAGCTTGTGCTCAATTGTTTAAAAGCAGATCTATGCAGGCATGACTTATTGCAGGGAAGGGAAGGAAAGGGGCTGAAGGCAGCCCTTGGGGCCTGCTTTGCAGAACTCACTGCAGCTGAATCCTATGGCAGGTGTGCTTTGAGTGCATAGGGATTTTTATACATGGGCTATTGGTGTCTTGACAGAGGTGCCTAAGATTAATTGATCCTTTTGACGTTTGTCTTTGTGTTGTTGTGTTACCCATCCAGAGGGTTTACACTGTTGAGAGGTTTCCTGGAGTTCCCAGATCAGGAATCCTAACCTGAGGTGACTGGTGGCTTAAGGAGAGGCATGCACTCTCTTTATGCAGGCAAGAAGATGAATACAGCTTGCTGTACTGAGAACATTATAGTGGGTTGTAGAAGTACACTCTTCCCCCTCTGCCTTTGCCATGGATTCTGAATGTGATGCTGAGCACATCATCCCCCCTCAGCTTTTCAGCAGCAGCCACAAGCTGTTTTATATGTAAGAGGCCACTGTGGTGGCCAGAATTAATGGCCAGCATTGCAGATTTTTAGCTGTGATCTGCCTATGAATCAATTCCCCTGCTTCTAAAATATCTGTGATAATGGTTTGGTTTTGTAGGGGTGACTGAAAGACAAAAGTCCTTTTGGGTTTGAGAATGGCTTGATGGTGATAATAATGAGGCACACTGAAAAGCCCAGAGAAGAGGCAGAGCTCTGTGTGCTGTGCAGTGCACTGCTGGCGTGCAGATAAATACGGCCACAAGAGTGAATAACAAGGACAGCCTCATCCACAGAGCACTTCTGTGTGCTGAGTGAGGCAGGGGGTCCAGTAGAAAAGGGAATAATATAGGATGAGTTAATTAAAACTGTACCTCTATTATTATTTCTGTTTCTAGAGTTTGGTCCCTTTCCACAATCCATTTGGTATCAAATCAAGGATGGGTAGGAACAAAATGTTTATTTTTAGAGACTCTTCTGGGGTTGAAACTTACATTTGATATCAAAAGCCATTTCCTGTCCATATTTGAAGTTGGTATCGAGCTATTCTGCAGCAGTTGCTAGTGGAAACTGTTGATGTGTTGGTACACTTCCATTATCCATTGCTCTGCTCTGCAGTTCGGGAACTGGAAGGCATGCAGGTGGCTTCATTTTAATGTCTATTTAAAGTGTAAATGGCTGTCTGCAGTGCTCTTTCAAAAGGCAAGGGCGGTTGGAAGCTTTCAACACTGGTGGGAGCTAGGAGTGCACATGTGACAGAGAAAAGTGGCAAACGTGATGCAAAATAATTGCTGATGGCTTTGAGGATTAAAGCCAGACTTCTGCCCTTTGAATACCAGTGGGAGCTCTGGAAGGTGGCAGCACTGGGAAGCAAGAGGAATGCAGTCCCCAGGGAAGCAGTGTGGTGGGGGTGTGACAAGGCATGTGTGAGTCAGCCCACCCCTGGAAGGGCTGGGGATCAGACTGTGAGAAGGGTGCTTTTGGTTAAATAATGTCAAGTGGTGCCTGTTTCGTGCCTGTTGATCTGGCTGTGTTGAAAGTAGGAGTCTATATAGTAGCCTTGTTTTGCTTGTCAGAAACCATGAGGTTTTCATAGACCCAGAAAGCAGAGGTTATATGATTTCTCTCTCAAACTAGAAATCTGTCTTTCCAGACCTGCTGGAGGTGACTTTGCAGCCATGTTTTCAATTTTTGTGAAGTAGGTGATGTGGAACTATGAAAATTGAGGTAAATCCATGCATATGAATAATGGTGTTATAAACAGAAATTTCAGACAGTGAAAGAGAGAAGAAACAAAGGCTCAGGGGTCTGTGGTTTCCCATCCATTGCACCTTCTCACAGAGAGAGCTCCCTGATGAAAGAAGAGCTCCATTTTACTTGAGTCCCACTCAAATCAGTGATTCTGGGGAAAAGAGTAAGTTTACAACATAGGGATGCGGATTTGTTCTCTTAGCTCCATCTGGCATGACACAAGCAAGGCTGTGTAGTGTTTTCCACTTGAATTCCAAATATATCTGACTCTACAGTGGCACAAAAGCTTTGCTGATATTTGGATACATGTGCAACACAGTTGAAATTGGCAAAACGTTAAGAATGGGTTAATTTTCCTGATTGTGGATTCTCTAAGCAAGTAGTTGTTTTATCTATAGCATATGTGTTGGCCTAAGTGACATTGTGATATATATTATAGCCATGCTTCTCTACGGGCCAGCAATTATACAACAGGGACCACTAGATTTACTGCACTGCAAATACAAACTTTGCCCTTATTGCAGCAAGGTCATTGCAAATCTTTTGGTAGACACATGGCAAAAAAACAAAACAAACAAAAAAAAAAACAACCCAAAAAAGACACTTCTCTTTGTCTCCCTATTGCAGGGTTTCAAGGTCTCTACTGAGTGCCTGTGTCAAATTTTTCTGTCTTGGTGGTTTGAAACGAGATACTTAAACTGATGGACCTTGCCGAGCCTCTGCATCTTCCACAGATTTCACTGGCAAATGATCAGGATTAAAACCACACCCTTGAAAGCTGATTGCCTTCATACAGGTTTAGCTACTGATGTACTGCAATCAGTCTTTAGGGACCTAAGGCTTGCCGTTTGCAAAACTGAGAAAGACCCTGTTTTCTCAAGATCCACTGGAAGTGAAGGAGAGCTAGCTAGAAATGGTGTCCCCTTGAAGCAGGAACTGTTGAGATCCTAAAGCTCTGAAGTATTTTCACCTTCAGGCCATCCCATCACCTCCTCCATTCTCTGCTTCCAGTCTGCTTCTCCCCGGTCAATCTTATTTCTTTGCCTCAGTTCCTCTGTCTGTACACAGCAGAGGGGTTGGTATTAACTGCAGGAGAAGTGGGCAAACCCATTGACCTCCCTGAGCCCAAACCACCTCTCAGACGCCAAAGGGAATTGAGCCTTGGTCATCTGCTCCAGATTGATGATTCCAAAGTTCTGCCCATTCCCCTGCAGAGTTTCTTCCCCCGTTTCCATTCATCCTGTAGGTTTCTTACTGGTGAGAAACACTCCCATGATGTCACCTCTTACGTGGGTCAAGATGCTGCGTTTTTCTGTTTCATGACATGCCACAGGCCAGCAGGGAGCCCATCCGAGGGCTGCCAAGTGGGGCTGGGGCATGCTCCCATTTCTGAATTATACTGAGATAAATCACCGCTGCTTCGGCTGGGGGTGGCCGCACCGCACAGAAACATTAATCAGCACAGGCGTTTGCTGGGCTTGCACTGACATCTAGTGACAGCACAGGGGACCGGGGCCTTCAGCCGCCAGTGGGCTCAGAGGGCACGTCTGGGTCCATCCACCGGCGCTGGATGGTTTACAGCAGCTCACCACAGTTTTTGGCAGAGCTGTGAATGTCATATATATATATATACATACCGGGAAGCAAGCTCACTGACTGAGGAGGGTCTGACTCCTCGGTAGATGACTGCAGTGAGTCTCAGGTGTCCCAGATTCCATACATCTGCCCGCTAAATTACTTGTCCTCCCCAACCCACCAGTGCCGCAATGGTCTTCATTCTCTGAAGTGTCTGTTCTTCCTGTCCATCTCATTCTCCCTTTTGTCCCTAAATTTAATAACTCATTTCTTTCTACTGCCCCATTCCTTCATGGCTTCTGATCACTGCCAGTCTACCCAGGGGTGATCCTGAGCACTTTATCTCTGCCTTTGACCTCTGCATCCCCTCCTCACCCCTGGCTCTTTTGCAGGGCCTGCAGATCATTTCCAGAGCTGGGATACAAAGGCCCAGGCTTCTGGTTTCTTTGCCATGAAGCTTCTTGCTGTACCACTTAGTGGATCATCCTCTGTGTCATGCACATGAAGCATCTCCTGCTTCTAATGTGGTTTAGAAACAACCCTCTAATAAATATGCACAAGCTGTGTTGAGGTTGTCTTTTACTTCTCCAAGTCTGTAAATGAAAGTGGTGAAAACTTGGGATGCAGTCCTGGGGGAGCTGCTAAATGTACCTCCAAAATGCTTAGGAGACTCAGCTTTTAGGGACACCACTAGGACTGATGGGCTGTTGGCAGTTCCCAGGGAGCCCTGCATTCCCCAGGAGCATGAGGGAAACCTGTTGTGGCTGCAGTGTCAGAAGCACACGGAAGCCTCTCTCACAGCCCCTCACGGGCCATGCCCACAGCAGCACCCTTTGCTCTCTTGGCTAAGCAACCCTGGCATTTATGGTTGCTGGGCTCTGATAACGAGACAGTGCCTCATTTGGCTGATATTCCTGTCTCACACAACCATACATTTCCCCATCCTCCCAAAGACCTAGGAAGTGCTCTTACTCACTGAATTACAACTCACCTACCCCAGCTCCATGTTATCATCAGAGCAAGGTCCAAAAAGTTCTGCAGTGAGCACATGAATTAAACAAACCTTTTATTCTGGTAATTGCTTCCAGAGAAAGAAATAATCTATGATGCTCCATAAAACTCTGCATAAAAAGTCCCATCCATCTGTGAACTCCAAAAGCTAGTCTTCTGTCCACCTATACATTTATCAGGAAAGTTGACAGAGGCAGGAGCATCCCCAAAACCCCATCTTTAGCAACTCTGACTGTGTTATATTCTCCAGGTTATGAGAGTTACCATATTCACAGGACAGAGCTCCACAGCACTGCTTCTTCCCTTAGATAGATGCAGTTCTGTCATCCAAACGCTGATACTGAAATTAGCCTGAGAAATCAGTTGAAGCATCTTGGCTTCTCATAAATCTCTGCTGAGGAGCATGCTTTCTGTATTTGCCTTGAGGCATCTGCTATGGATTGACCCCTCTGGTCTCTGGCTAACCTGGTTCACATGAGAAGCCTGAGAGGGGGTGGAATGTAGGAAGGCTGCCAGCTACAGCCTTCCATGCTAGGCTGAGCAGAAAGGCAATCAGGTTTCCTAAGCACTGTAACAGATGACAAGGTGTATATTTATACCACATACCCACGTACTTTGAGTGAATTGTGCAACATGAGATTTGTCATCATGCATCAGATCATAGTGTATCTAATTCAATACTGTGGTGCTGACAATGCTGGGAGAGCTGAGCTGCCTGCAGTGATGCACCTCACCAACTGTGCAATGTGGGAACAGAGGGTCTGCCATTAATATTCCTCCCCAGTTCCTCCAACAATCAACTGGTACCCTGGCTGTTCTTATTATCTGAGCAGGCAGAGCTGCAAATATAAATAATCACAAGTTTAGGCAGCCTTCTAATTACACCTAGTACAACCACAGAATTCATTTCTAGTCTGCCCCCTGGACTGGATATATTTTGAGTGGGATAATATGTCACACTGATTTCACCTTGCTTTCCTCTGTTAAAAGATTCCTGGGTTAGTTGCAGCCCGGATGCCAGCAGTGAAGCCTTATTCTAGTGCTGGAAGCAACCTGTAGCTTTTCACATCACTCCTGGTCCCATCTTTGATACCTCCCATGAGCTCCTCATTCCTTGCACACTTGGTTCTTGTTTGGTTTCATTTGTTTTGCAGTTTTTTGTGTTTTGTTATTGGTGGTGGTGGTTTGGTTTTTCTCTGTTGTCTTTGCTGTAAGGGAATCAAGCCGTTCTTCTGCTTTGGGTGTGCTGGCAGTCAGCCACGTTCTGTAAATGCAGCAGGTGCTGCTGCCTTTGTGTTCACAGTGCTGTCATCACCCTTTGATCAGGCCAGGAGTCACTTACTTTGCTTGGCTGGTTTGGGCTTCTGCCATTTGCAGAGCAGGGCTCTACCCTAAGGTGTCTGCAGCGGCTTTTGCAACACAGTCATGAATATGTAGAGATAATTTCAAACCCCTTAATGTGACCAATTATTGGACTACTTCTTCCCAGCCTACATAGTGTGACTTTTGGATCAGAGCAAGAATGTCTCTTGTCCAAAAAGCTCTTGCCCCTTTGGCTGTCCCTCATTCTTAGTGCTTTCTGCAGCTGATTTACTGTAGTCAAATGCCCTGAATTAGTCAGCTGTTCATCTGTGTCAAACACCTTTCTCTTGCAGTGACCTGCAGAAAAGAACCAGGGAAGAGGGAATCCTTTTGCTCTGCAGTTGAACCTCAGGCATGGGAATTTCTTTTCCCTCTTTCTCCTCTTTCAAAGGCTTCTCTTCCTAGTCCAAGGACTCTGCTGTGGACCTGGGCCTTGTGAAGCTTGGTCCCTGAAATCCCTGTAATGGCTCTTGCAGGAGTGACATGACTTTGTGTCTAACAGTCCATGTGGCACTGGGTCAGGGTCACTTCAGGCTGTGTTGAAGATGATTTTTGAGCAAACATCTGTCATATGACACAACCAATAGTGCTATTTGCTCCTATCCTTTTCTGCTTCCTTATGTTTTGTAATTGATCCATATTTGTTGGCATCTGCTTTTCTGTTTGATGTGTTCTGTCTTGGTGGTGCCAAATGTAAATTCATGTCTGTGTGCCCATAATGTAACAGGATTCAGAAGATGGTGGCAGGAGCTACTTGGTGTGGAGCAAAGACTGTCTCATTTGGAATGAATTATGCTTCAGGGACCAGATAACTAGGTTTGTCAAATGCCAGGGGACTCAGTGACTTTTTCCACCTGTACATTAGGGTACTGATCCTTTAGTAGCCCAAGTGATTTTTTTCAGCCAAACCAAGCTACCCAGAGTGTCCAGCAGCCTTCATATCCTTTGTAAGCTATCAGTGACAACAGTTTGTGGTGACTGAAATGCTGTTGGAGACCACTGTTTAAAAACTGAGACTGTTGCCTATGACGTGGTCATGTCAACAAGGCTGGCATTGCCTTGTCATCCTGTGAGTATCATATTGTCACATCTGTACCATGCTAGGACAGGACACAGATACCAGCCTGGCAGTGGGTGTGCTCCTGCAAGCTAACTGGCTAACTTCCCTCAGTGCTCAGTGGGTGGCTGATGTCTCGCCTGTCGGTGTTAGCCTTGGTCTTTGGTTACCCTGCACTTCTAGGAGTGCCAGGAGTGTGAGGAACAGCAGGACTCAGTGCCCACAGGACTAAGCAGTGCCCACAGCACCAAGCCTGCAGAGTTCAAGAAGCATTTGGACAATGCTCTCAGGCACATGGTGTGATTCTTGGAATGGCCTGTGCAGGGCCAGGAGTTGGACTTGAAGATCCTGATTGCTTCCTTCCAACTCAGCATATTCTATAATCTGTGACTCCTAGAACCTCCTGAGACCAAGACAAGTGTCCGCCCATGACACACTGTGAGCCCTTCCCACACCCTGCTGTAAGAGATCCCCTCTGGTTAAACCTCAGCTCCTGAAGATTCATGTCACCATTCTACCCGCAATTAGCATGTCTTAGCTCTCTCTGCAGTAGATTAATGGATAAAGAAAAATTTCCTACACAGCTGATTCTTGCTGCATCTTACCTCACAGCTCAGAGGATCATGCCCCAAGTTTTCTGAGATCTGCTAGTGTCCTGGGCTTTGGACTCTTTGCTCAAGCTCTGGAACTGCAGAGGTGTTTGGCCAGACAACGCTGGAGAGGCAACAGCTACATCAACCCAGGCATATACCTTGGTGATTTTGCTTTGGGACAGATGAGAATCTGCCAGGGTGAGAAAGTATGTTTTCAGCTTTCCTGAGTGTGAGGCAAAGCCTGGCACTGAGACTGAGTGATACCACTGCTCACACTGTCTGCCTGAGCTTGCAGGCAGCCTGAAACAGGAGCTCTGGGAGCTCTTCTCCTTCCCCCTTCCCTCCAGAACAGGAAATTTCATCTACTGGTATGCAAGAGAACATGGTAGTTCTGCATTGTCTGAAAGGGCTGGGCTGAGACTCAGTAAGAACAGCAAGTACTTCTGCTAACAAATATCTGAAACACTAATGGGGAAAAAGAAAAACAAAACAGAGCAAAACTCTATTAGAAAGGGAATCAGATTTTATTTTTATACCCACAAAGTTAAAAATATGCATTTAAAAATATTTACAATGACTATATATGAAATAACCTTTGTTAATGAAACACCAACATACAGTACTAGAATATATCCACCAAACTGATAAAGTCTACATAAGAAGAAAATGTAACAGAAAGAGAGAGAGAGGTAAATAGCATCCATGCACAATCTGTACTAACATGGTTTTTATACTCTCTACCTTGTAGATGTGAATGGAGTCACAGGAAATTTAGACCTAGTCTCTTGCAAATGCCTCTTGTGACTGAGATTCTTCAAACTAACAGAAATTAGTGGGTTGCAGCAGTACCAGTGCCTAACTTTCCTATGCCAGCCTTTCACATGGGGACCTTGTGTTACAGAGTGGACTCAGAATCTCTCAGCAACCCTGGGAGGTAGCTAGTTTTATGGAAGGATTTGGCAGATGAAAAGCACTGGGTTAAGTGGCTGGCCTAATGTTGTGCAGCAAGGAGCAAAACTCACAAGCCCTTCTTCCTCTCTCCTAGTCTCTCATTAGGGAATAACTTTCCTCTGCTAACCATTATCTGCTTTTCAGATGAGCTTTGTCACAAGGTGGGGCACTCAATTAATATCATATACCAGATGATGATATAGGAAAAAAGCCCTGCCTACACATAAGGACTTGTCTCAGTAAGGATCTGCGATGTAGCAGTGCTGTTACCATGTTCTGGAGGTGAACAGAAGATTATTGACACACATCCCGGTGGTTCCCTCCCTGCATATGTACCACTGAGCAACTGCACCCTCTGTAATTAAGAACCTCTGTATATCTTTACCTCTATTCTCTCTCTCTCTCTCTCCATCATCCATGCCTGTATATTTGCCATTCCTACTTGTATCTTATTCAATCATGGGAATATCAAATAGAAAACAGAACAGCAAAAAAATTTGCTGCCTTATTTTTGTAGATTTTTTAATACAAAATTAATTCAATTTCTATTGTTTTTTTCTCAATTTAATGTCTTTAGCAATCTCTTATGTGCATATATATATATATATTTAAAAATGTAACAAAAGGCCCATCCCATTTGTATCAATGGGCAAATAAAGGGGTCATAATCCTCACTTGCCCTACCCACAAGGCACACTCAAATGTAAGTGAGAAGGGCTCTAGGAAGAGAAAAAGATATAGCCCTTGTTTATGTGGTGCCCTTTAATCATCACTGCTGAGCTTGAAGCTTTGTGAAGGTATGGCACAACGTTGCAGAAAAGGAGAAGAGCTGTCTGGGTCACTTGCAGATTTCTAGCCCCAGAAGTGCTAGATCAGTAGGAGTTGTTTCTCCCTCTCTTTGATGAAGGAGGTTCTGAGGATTCTAGCTTTGTTAGTGATTTTTCTGCGGTGGCAATGGTGATGATGGTGGCTGGTTTTGTCTATTGGCCCAACAGTCCTCTCAGCAGAGTAATTCTTCCCCACTCCCAGTAGCCAACCCTCTCCCCTGGACACCCATCAGCCTTATTTTTTCCTAAGAACAAGGTAGAGGATGCCGATGATGAAACTGAAGCAGAAGCAGATCCAGGCCAATATGAAGCAGTAGCCATGGTGAGGATTTGTGGCGAACGCCACTGTGCTTGTGAACCGAGCTGTGTAAATGGAGACTGCAATCAGAATGCACATCCCTGTGGGAAGGAAGAGGGAAAAGAGAGTTGGAAAACGCACAGAAACCAGCATTGCCGCAGGACTTCTGAAGTGCTGCTGTCCCCCGAGATTGTAATGCACGTCTTGTGCCATATGAGAGAGGAGCTGCTGCCCATTAGGCTTATTTGTGGAGGATATCTTGTGCAGCTGTGATGACATAAGACACTTGGGGCTTGTTTAGTGGGTGCCATGAGGAATAAACCTTTGTTAGGAGAAAATCAGTAATAAGATCTGACGACAGTTTGGTGCTACGTATTGAATCCCAAGTGCAGTAGCTAACTGTTTATTCCCCTGCTCCCCAAAACACTTGAATCCTTTTTGTTGTTTTTCAATGGTCTTTTGCAAAACCCACTGGGATTTCCTAATGAAAATCTGGAAATACTTTCATTATATACAGCCAAAAAAATCCCAACCCAACACTTTCCCATTCCCCGGTGCTTTGTTTTGTAACAAAAATTGGGCCACTGGAAACATTTACTGGCTGACAACCTCCCCTGGTGACCATACGTGGCTACTTGTGTTCACAGAGGCAGTGGGACACACCCAGGGAGCCAAGGCACCGTGTGCAGGTGCATACTCACAGCAAACCAGCATGACGGCTCCGGTCATGTAGAAACGTTTGCCTTTTTCCAGGGTGAACAGCTGGACAATGAACAGGACAAGCGCCACAACGGAGAAAATGATCGAGAGGATCATAAAGGCTTGCACGGCTTTGAGGGAAGCTGTCAAAACACAGAGAATGGATTGGAGAAGGTCAGGACTCAGTCTCGGCAGTGCTCATCAACATCCTGTGATTCACCACGACGAAAATGCGGCTGTAACTTACCCTCATCCTGACTGCTGACTGGCAGCTCAGTGCAGGTCCTGTTGCACAGCAGCCACAGTCCTTTCGAGATCGTTGCATAGTTAGAAGAACCCACCATCCAAACCTGAAACAGGATAGAACAGAGGTTGTGTCTTGGGGCAGGAAAGCTTCTTTACTCTTCTATCAGACTAAACCATGAAGCGAGCACGAGTAGGCCAACTGCCCAGAAACGTCGGCACCGGACAGGTGGGACACTGGCTTCCAGTGCCAGGAGTCATGTGGACTGGGCAAAACACCGTGAGGTCTGTTCCAATCATCGTGGAGAAATCCCCCAGGTCATCCTGACTCTCCTCCTGTGCGAGGCGGGTGCGAGGGGACCCCAAAATGCGCTCCGACGGCTGGCGGGGGGCCCGGGCAGCGCCACCAGGGATCCCCCTGGGCACAGAGCTCCCATGGGCCCGCCGCGTCCCTCGGCGTGGGATGCGCCAGGTGGGAACAGCCCCGGGGAACAGTGCCGGCACTGCTGGATGCGCCAGGTGGGAACAGCCTGGCCCCGGCCGGGGAACAGTGCCGGCACTGCTGGATGCGCCAGGTGGGAACAGCCTGGCCCCGGCTGGGGGGACAGTGCCGGCACTGCTGGATGCGCCAGGTGGGAACAGCCTCTCTCCCCATGGCCACGAGTGGGTGTTCCCCACCCTCACCTGAGAACCCACCCCTGATCTGCCTGCCAGCCGTGTCTAAGGCCGGCTGTCTGCAGGAGGTGACAGCCATGCCTCGTCCAGGGCAGCCCACTTACGTTGGCAATGGTGGAGACAAAGAGCATGATGACAGTGGCGATGTGGACCACAAAGATACCAGCCAGCAGCACCAACATCTTGGGTCTTTTCTAGGTGGTGTCACCGACACAGAGAGCTCTGAGGGAGAACAAGAACAGAGGCAGGATGTGAAGAGAGTCAAAGAACAGCATTGCCGTAAGATTTGTTTACATGCAAAAACCCAGGCTGATCTTAGGTTCACTCTGGAAATGTGGAATCACCAAAAAAAAAAAAAAGCCACTAGAAACTTAGTCAAAATCTGCTCAAGAAGTTAAACAGAGCCCACAGATTAAGGAGCCAATATGGGAGGAGATGTAGAGCATGGGTAGATAACCTGGGGGCATTTAAAAAATAGCCTGAATATATACACAGGTTGCTTAGATTGATGTGTGTTAATGTAAAGTAAAAATGCCATACTCCAGGCATATATTCTAGGAAGAGGAGGTTTTGCCCATGGGATTCACAGAGGTCAGGAAAGATTCTTCTCTTCCTGTTCTCCTCTGGTGTCTCAGCCTCTTCCAACTGGTCTGGGTCACAGGAAGTGGTATGGAATGGGGGACTGTGGGTTCCTTGGTGCCTCAGCTGTGGAGTAGTTGTGGAGAGTGAGCCAGAGGGGTGGCCACTACTCCACAAACCACTCCTTTAAGTGAAGGGGATAGTACAGAAATGCCATGAGGTTTTCTGGAGCTGGGGAAGATGCCCAGGTTTGCAACGAAAACTGCCTGTTTCCCTTTTAAAACTTGAGGCATGAAGGTCACTTTATTAACACAGTAAGGTTCTCCTGTAATGCAAATTCCTCTTTGGTTTGTTTTGGTTATTTTTGCCTCTGTACCCTGCAAACTTTTACTTTTTTTTAAGACTTCCTGTCATTGATGAACATGTGATTGGAAAGAGAGAGGGGAATGTGCTTTAGAAAGCTTGCATGACATGGTTTGTCAAAACTGATTGCTTCTCACCTGAAAACGTGAAATACAAGGAACAAATCTAAGCTGTGAGAATGAGCACAGACAATTCACAGAAATCAAGTGAGTGTATTTCAGTCAGAAGCATTTTGAATCCACTCTCTGGTCAGTAAGCTTCCTAGAAAGTTTGACAGGTTGTGCTGCTCTTTCCCTCAGAAGTATCAAGCATGTGATTAATGTTAGCTGTCAAGTTATTTTGGTCCAGGTGACTCAGGTAGGGTCTGATGCTGTCACCATTTTACAGGGTGTGGCAACACTGTCATGAAACAACACACTTATACTTTATGATGCCCTTCACACAAACTGTGACAAAAGGCTTTGTACAGTCCCATTCATGTGTCTTTTTCACTTGATGACTCCACCTACTCCACTACTGTCTTTCCTCTCACTGTGGCCATGAGTGGGAGGGTATTCCTGTAAAAGGCTGCAGCTGTTCCTGGCACTGCTTCGTTACCATTTCCCAAACCACAGTGGGTAGGCAGGGCTTCTCCATCAGTGGCACTTTGACCAGTTCAGCATTAGCTGGGGACCAGGAAGAATTCCTTGAGTTTAGGATCTCAAGGAACCAGTTCTGTTAGGTCACTGCTCCCACCCAAACTAGGCTACTCTTCAGTGAGACAGATTAGGTTTGGTGACTAGTCCCATCTCCTCAGCAAATCATGTCTACTTTAAGGTTTCCTTCACCTGGAGAACTCTCTGGAGATGTTAATCCCTGACTTGCTGAATGTGGGCCAGGTTTGCTTGTCTGCTTTGGGGTGTCTTGGCAAACTCGTGATCTAGAGCTTGGTTTGGCTGGATGCCCTGGTCACTGCGACCTCTCTTGTCACAGTGCCTCCCTTAGTGATGATCCTGGAGAAAGCACAGCCTTCTTAGGACTCGTACTCTGACTGTAGTGACAGACACTTATGATTTCAGCACTGCTAAAATTCAGGTTCTCAACGGTATATGCAGGCTACCACATCAACACACTTAACCTAAGAGTTAAACCCCTTCTTTCCATTGTAAAAGGAACAAGAGTTTCAAAATGCTGGATGGCGACTGATACAGATATCACCACTGCAACTCAAACTAGAAACTATTGCTGTTGCCATGACTAAGTGACAAATCTGCAGCAAATTCTTGAGTCAAATCTTTCTGTCCCTTTGACTACTTCCCTTTATTTTTCTTTATTTTTTTTTTTGTTACCTTGGTTCTTACACAAACTTTAACAAGTGCTTTTGACACTATAGGGTGCTGACTAGCATAAACCAAACTGACAAATTTGCCTGCTCTGAAATTTGCCTTTACTAAACAGTGGCTAAACTTTCTTCTTTCTTAGATGGATGTATTTTTCCATGGCCTCTTTAAAATCTCATTCAGCTTTTTTTTTGTTCTTATTATTTTTTAGGAAGCTTCAAACAAAGCTTTCTACTTGAAAGATTAAAAACCTACTTTCATGACATCCTAAGGACTAGAACAGTCCTTTTGAGTGCATCTTTTGTTTGCATTCAGAAATGAAAATGAGGGATAAAATGTTACTTTACAATGTAAAAAATAAAAAACCAAAATCATGACCCCACACCCAGGACTTTGACCAATACTCGAAGAAAAAAACTGAAATCCTTTATTCCCTTTGCCTTTTCTGCCTATTTTAGCACTGCAGGAGAGCAGTGTTAGTTCAGGTGCTTTCAGTGCACCTACTTCCTGAGAACGTCAGCACCTCTCCCTGAATACACACAATATCAAACGCAAACTCCCCCAGGGGATATGTCCTCACAGCTCATTTTTGATTCTTTGTGAGTTAAAGCACAAGCCTCCCTCTGTATTCATTTGCTTTCCCTTTTCTTCATCTCTCTCTGCCTGTTAAAAAAAACACGAGAGAACAATCCCAGAGGAGCTGTGGGTGAAGGAATGGCACTGAAATAGATTCACTTCTGCCTCTGATGCTGTGGCGTGGACATTTCCTCCCATTAGACAGAGAAACTGGCAGAGCATCAGGGACTGACAGGATACCGTTTCCATTTGTTAAGTGTGAGACATCTTTCTCCACTACAGGGTGGGGTCACATTGCTGGAGCAATAGGACAAAATTGCATGCAAATGCCTTTTCTTCCATTCCCCTACCTAAGCTGCAGCTGCATTTGGAGTTCCTCAGGCTCTTCCTGGGCTATGAGTCAGTCTTAGCCTTCCTAGAGCTGCCAGCTTTTTCCACTGACTCACCCCAAAGCTCTCAAACCCCACAATAATTTAACCCTGAAAGATTAAGTGCTCAGGACACTGTCAGTTTTAGGACTGCTTCTCAAGAAACAGTCAAGCAAACAATTTGTGAGTCTTCCCCAAGCATCCTTCAGAGGAGAGACCCCAAGTAAGCCACGAAAAAAAGCAATGAGACATAACAGTAGAAGGACTAGGGGCAGGGCAGGCTGGTGGGGAGGGGAAGGTCATGCATGTACTGAACAGCCTGCATGAGTCAAGGGAAGATCTTGTGCTGATAACAATGGACTTTCCTTTTCATGGGGTGATGGATGAAGGGAAATAACAAGCCACACCAACAGTAAGCATGAATAAGAATCACCATAGAAGCCTTCAGCACAAAAAACCTGCAGATAAGCATGACAGACTCTTAGCTGTGTACAGACTATTTCTGACCATGCAGGAGTACACATGTTGGGGAACAACACACAGCTCTGCTGCACCCCAGTTCCAGCTCAAGCAGGCTGGTACTATCTAGTGCCTAAAACTAAGACAAAGCCTTCTCATGCAGGCAGATTGTTGCCACCAGAATCACCCCTCTGTCTACCTAAGTGTTTTGGACATTCTGTCTGAGGGCAATACAGAGAAGTGAGTCCTTGCCCCTGGTTTGCATCCAGCAAAGGATCAGGATGGAATGTGTAGTGCCACTTGGAGACATGATAAAGGCCAGTGGTATAGCTCCTCAAATATAGGGAGGGAGTTACTCAAGAGGGTAAGCCAGATTAGGGAGAGGTCCTTTGCTTGTGACAGAAAGTGCATTGCAGGGAAAGGACTGCAATGGTAAGTGGGGTAAGTGTACAGGATGTTTCTGCTGGAACAGTGGGGTTGTTTCGGGTGAAAAATCAGGGCACTCTCAAGTAAATTTGAAATATTTCAGATCTCAAGTATTCCTTAATGGATGTAGCTCATCTGACTTCCATTTCCATCCTCCTCTCTGAGCTCAGGTCCCTGCTTGGAACTGCCTCTCCCAGGCTGAGTTGGTGAGGTGTACTGTGAGAGAAGCTGGCTGAGGTGAGAACCCAGTCAATATCCCGTAGCTCCCTAGAGTTTCCAGGGAGAAGAAGACATCTAAAATGCACTGCCTGTGCACACTGGTGACCTCTGACTCCTTTCAAAGTGAATTTTTCAGCTGAGGACCCTTTAGTTCAATACATTATATTTCTCAACAATGGAAAGATGGCTTTTTGGGGAAAAAACAAATGCCTTTAGTTAGAATGTCAACAAAAATCTCCATAGATTGAAAACAACTAACTCAAAAGAAATTCTGCCTTTCCCAGCTGCCCCTACAGAATATAAGGAAGGCAGTAGTAAGTCTTGGCCACTGTCTGAGGGGCACAGAGTCACAGCAGAATACTGGTGATTCAAATCAGGGCCAAGGCCACTTGGAAACGAAGGATAAAACTGGACAGTAATGGACACAAAGTAAAAACTGTCTGGTATTGTTTGAGACAGCCACAAGCTTCCACCTCTGTTACCAGTGCATTCCTCAGTGCAAAGCCAACCCACAAATAGCAATGCTGCCATGTTGCTACCAGTAAGGGAAACCTCAATGTGGTCTAAAACCTTCTGCAGAATTTGTACACATGCCTTTTTACTGATCTGAGACCATGACTGCATCTTAGCCCTGCTACAACTGCACACCTTGTCCTTGTGTGGGCTATAAGCACCAGTCCTCATTGTGCCCAGAGCCATTTCACAGTATGCGAAGATGTGAATACCTCTCTGATATTTCAGTGGCATGATGACTTTGGACATGTCACGACATTACTAGAAAGCTCATGACAACTTTAAACAACAGGAAACTTTGTTTCCACCTTTTGCTCTGTCTCTTGCTTCAGATCCTGATGATTCCAGAGTCCTTGCTGACTCCAGACTTTTACAAACGACTGTATGTCAGCACTGCTGTTGACAGCCTGGTTTTGACAGACCAGCCTGACTCAATTTACAAGTCAGATGCTTTTTATAGACATGTTGATGAGTAGGTTGGTGCCTCTGGAAAGAGATTTCACTCTGTGTGTGGGAGAAGGGCTGGGCAGGAGGCGTGCGTGGGCACACGAGACCTTGGAGCCTCTGGCTCATGGCACTGAGATCTCACCTACAAATGGGAACTGGCTGTGGTGACCACAGCAGCACAGACCATGGGCACAGCAAGGCTGTAAAACCACCAGGTTAATGTCAGCCAAAAGGAAAGTGCAGCCCAGCCTGAGGGGCTACAGCTGAAAATAAGTTATGGAATAAGTAAATGGAAGATTTTGTCTGGTTCGTGTGAAGCATTTCCTGGTGAAATGGATCAATTCCACTCTCTCTCCAAGAGATCAGTGGAACTGCCTTCCCAAGGGAGGGGTGAAACACCAGCATGTGAAAAATTTCTTATGGGATCTGACAAATTCCTCAAGAATCCACCCTTGGTGATGAACCGCCACTCACTGAGAGATGCAGAGGGGAGTCACAAAAGATGACACATAAGGGTTTTCCAGCTCTAATGCTCATGATTCATATAAGAGTGGGGAAATATCAGAATTCCTAGGGCAGACAGTGAGAAATTGGCATTTTCTCCAGAAGAAACCACCCTCAAGTGCTCAGCCATGTGACAACATCAACTGAAACGCCAGTGCTGGCTTGGTAGTGGGAAAGGGAAGAGACAGCTGCCTGGGGCCTGGCGGGCAGCCAGCAGCGCTGCTGGAGGAAAACACTGTCACTGCTCACCCCAGGGAAGGGCTGGGACTGAAGGGCAGTGAGTAGAGGGAGGGTGGGAAGGGAACCCCAGCGATAAGGGAGGCACAGAAGGGTTCCTCTGCTCCCCCAGAGGCGCCATGCAGAGCCCTCTCACCCCTCAGAGCGCTGGGTGCTCCCTGGGTGGGTTAATTAGACCCCTGAATGCTGGCAGGAGCTCCAGCAAGATTCTGAGATACACGAGAAGCATTTGTGGGAGGACCGACAGTCTGGGTGTTGAGGCGTTGTGTGTGTGCATCTGCAGCTCTGTGTGGCTCCCCACATGACTGGGAATGTGCATCTGTGGGATCCCTGTGAACTCTGTGTGTCTGTCTGTCTGTGTGTGTGTGCACAGCTTCCTTATGGGTGCATGGGTCATCTACCTGTGCCACACTGGCAGTGCCCACATGGGAGAAACTCTCTGACAGCTCTGACAGGAAAGCTCAGGTTACAGAGAGGTATGAGCAAAGTACACAGATCACTTGTGGTGGAACTTCCTGCTTTTCTCTTTGCAACCTCACTTAGACAGAGGTTGAAGGATGGTGAAGCCCACATCAGCTGTGCTTTTGGCTGCATTCTTGGATTAAAACTGCAGTCCTGTGATTTGCACAGACAGTCTTGTGTAGATATTCCTTTTTTTCTTTTCCAAAGGAGGATAACTCTAAAAAAGAAGTTGCATCTTACAGTGTGTCTGTCTCTCAAAACTGCAAAACCTCTGAACATGCAAGCACGGCCCATGAGACGCTGAGGAAAGTGTGACTGGGGCATCTAAAGAGTCTGAGCTTTTGGGTCAGTTTGCTTTCAGGGTGCCTTTGCTCCTGCAAGCCATCTTGGAAAAGACTGTGCAGGATTCAAATAGAAAATTGTGTGAAAAATCCTTCTTTCAACTGAAGTGCACAAGAGATGAACTGGGGGGAGCGAGCATGTGAATAAAGCAGACACAGGAGGAGGCTGTGCACCCTGGAGCTGGTCAGTGCTCTGTGCAGGGTGGGGTAAGGATGGCTGTGGTGTAAAATACCCCATCTGGCTCTCAGAGGGCTCCTCACACCTGTGATCAGTAAGATATAAGCTGGTTCATGTTCCACGTGGCTCTGGAGGCATCAGGAGCTCCCCTGCTGAGGGCACAGCCCCTGGCCCAGCTGCAGGCCCTGGAGGCCGGCCCACAGCCCACAGCTCACAGGCAGGCTGGCCCCGCTGCCCAGGCTGCCACAGCCAGGGATGTGCCCGGCTCTCCTTCAGCAGGGGCCCACCTTCCTGCAGCTGCTCTTCAGCAACCCTCTGACCAGCCTGCTCCAGGCTCTGAGCATTTTGTAGCTCTCCCCTCTTGCTCCCAAGGCTCTCACTATCCTTCCCAGAGGCTTGCTGGAGCCAATACAGGGAAGATATCTCTCTGGAATGAGAAGAATGTGGACAATGGACCCAGTCGTGGAGGTTGCTTTCACAACTCCCCTCCTTCAGCAGACTCTGCCCTGCAAGGGCAAAAGGACAACAAAGGTCCTCGCCCTGGATTTCCTCAAATACAAAAACATATTGCCAGGTGGCCTCGCATCACAAGGGCTAAGCCTTCAGCATGAGTCTCTGTTCACCTGTGTCAGCCACCCCAGTGCTCAGGGTTCAGTGCATTTCCTGCAGGACTGGGAATGACCCAGCCCAGTTCTGTCCCTGGGCTCTCCTCATGGGTGTCTCCCCATGCCTCTGCTACAGACTTGTTTTCACAGGGTAAAGGGGATAGATCTCAATTATGATCTTGGCAAACTTGTCACTCCCTTGGGCAATGTGGGTTCTGGAGCTGAGCTGTCCTAACCTGTCCCTCCCTTCTATGACAAGGCATGGGCTATATTTGGTCTAACCAAGAGTGCACCTTCCATATACTCTCTGCCCTCCTGAAAACAGTTCAGGAGGAGCAGGATGCATGAAACTGCAAATTTGGCCAGAGTTTCCTTTGTTCATTGTCAAGCTGCTCTAGCTAAAGAGGTACTTTCCAAAACTCTCCCAGCAGGGTTTGAAGAAATCACAGTCCAGATGGCAGCCCCGAGATGTGCTGCTTTGCTGCTCTCCCTGCAGTGTAATGGCAGAAAGCAGCTTAAGAGGCACTCCAGATTTCCCTCTGGGCAGTTTATGCAGGCAACTGCTGCTTCACCCTGTGTCATGCTGTGGGATGACTGGGTGTGGACTGGCCCTGACAGAGGATCAATACAGGAATAACTGAGATGTGCTTCAGCACATTTGTTTACAGCCACTGTTGAAATGACTGTGAGTTAGTTATCAATCCTAGCAGGGCCATAGAGAAGAGCCTCCTTTTCTGTGAATGCTGCTTTGCCTCAGCAGAAAAGACCAATGAAGTATTAAACATCCATCTTCAGATGTGAAGATTGGAAATCCCCTTCCTCACCCTCCCTTTTAGAGGAATGGAAGAGCAGCTCCCTTCCTTGAAGGAAGTGTAAATAAATCTAATTTTTTTTTTAGTTTTAGCTCATTAATTTTTTGTTGGAAAACAGAAAGAAGGAAAAAAAATTCGGAGTGCCATTCTTTGCAGCCTGCCTTATGTTGCACTGGGTAACAGTGCTGTCACCTCCCTGTTGAAAGGTACAGGCACAGGAACCTGTTGAGATCAAAGGGGTCTAGTATTGCTATTTCTGCCTTAAAGGGCACTTGAGCATCTGAGGGCAAATTCCAGCCCAGCATCAGGTGTCTCCTCCTTTGCCATCCACGCAGCACTCAGTGAAGGGAGCACTGAGTGACCTGGGGCTGAGCAAGGGGAAACGTGCCACAGGAGGGTGTCCCACCAGCCAGCTGGGGATTATGGGCCCCCTGAAGGCCCATGGGAGCAGGCAGGGCTGTGGAAGCAGGCTCCCTCCTGCTTTTGCTTGCTCTGAGGAAACAGAAGTGGGCACAGGCTGAGTGCTGTGTGCGAGCCTTGCGGCTTGGGAGGGTGACGAATGGAGAGAAGGATTAGTGCTTGCAGCAAATCTCCTCAGTCTCATTATAAGCAAGGCCCTGAGGTGGCTCTTTCACCAAAAACATGCTGGCTATTATCAGCAAATCTCCCAGAACTGTTTCAAAATACAACCTCTGCTCCACCCCAGACCGCCAAACAGTAATTCCTGCGTGCACTGCACCGCTCCTACACTGCAAAACTCAAAGACCACCGGCTAGGCCAGAAGGGCCAGTTTTCCAAGCCCAGGGCTCTGTGTCCTCAGCAGCAGGGTCTCACTGGGGGAGCTCTAGCAGCCCTGCAGCTGAGGCACCCACTCCCAAACTTGGTGCTTCTCCACAGGATCCCAGGTCAGACACTCCTGCATTAATGTGTCCTTGGGTGTGGCTGGATTCCCTGGCTGTCAGGGGTATCCCTGGGGATGGCATGTGCCCAGTGGAGATCCCGGCTCTCACACAGGGGTGGCCGGGATGAATGGCTCATGTGTGTCACATGTCTGGGTGGTTAGTCATAGCTGGGGAGCTTCCACAGGAGCCTACTGACAGGAATTCCTCAGTGTGGGTGGGTTGCAGGGCCACACCAACACGCTGCATTTCAAGGGGTGCTTCCAGGCACTGCAGTGTTAGAAGGGCACCTCAGTTGTGATCCAAAGGAGCAAATAGAAATAACCTGCCTTCAAGCCCTCACTCCCTCAGTGCCCACAGTCCCCAGGTGGACTGGGTGGAGGCATTTGGCTGGCTTAAACCCCTGTTATCATAGGAAGAGTAGCTAATGGGCTCCAGGTTTTCACACTCTTCATGCCCACCTCCCTGGAGTGTTTGCTCAGAAAAGAATCCCACTACATCCAGAAATGTCAAGTGGGCAGTTTCTGGGCAAATCTGCTCTCAAAGCTGCCTTGAGGAATTCAAAGCTTCTGAGTGAAAGTTGTTCTGTGGCCACAGCATTTTTTAAATATCAGTATGATTTAGTTGTTAATCTTATTAAGTGACAACCTCCAAAAATGCTTTCTTCCCATTCCAGTTTCTGATGCCCTGGAAACACTCGCTGCCTCAGTCAGTTTCCCCACCACTCCAAACACATTTATTTCTTAGTCAAAAGGCACCACTGCATGACTGAGCTACAAGCAGCAGGGCGAGAGGGGACTTAAAAATTCACAAAATCTATCCTTTTTCCAAAAAGTTACTGTCAGCTCAGCTTCTAGCTCATTCATATAGTAATTATGCACAGTCCCAGCCTGAGCCCCACCCATTCCTGGCTGTATTGGGCTAAATACTGTTCAGTCTCTTTCAAACCCCTGAAACTGTGCAGGGGCGGGCTGAGTTCCTGCAACAGGAACCAGTGTGGTGCCAACAAACTGGCTTTGCTGCACTCCCTTTCGCAGACCTCAAAAATAGCTCGGATTTGACCGCAGGATGCAAACCGCAGCAGGCAGACGAAACAAGAGAAATGGTGAAGAAGAGGAGGGAAAGAAAGAGGGGCTGGTTGTGTAGAAAAAAGGCAGGTGAAGAGGGAGAATTGGCAGTCTCTGCAACCCTACACTTCCCATCAGTGTCTCTAGCTCCTTGACACACCCTTCCAGCAGACCTTGGTGCTCTAGCAATTCACCCGCTCCCCCTCGCAGTGCTCCCCACTCCAGTGGCTGTGCTGCCACACAAGGCGTAACACAAATTTCTGCCCTTCACGTGGCCCTTCTGCTCAGAACTGGGGCTTGGCTTCTTTCTGGCTTCTTTCAGGAGCCAGAGCCCCTGGAAAAAAGAGATTATCTCCATTGTACTCCAGAGTCTGTGGCTTTGGGGCCTCTCAGTCTTCACTTGGAATGATTGCTATTGTTTTAAATTAGAGCTTGGCAAACTAATTATGGGGGGGAGAGAGACAAGCAGAAGTATTTGAGCGCCAGAAAAACTGAGCCTGCAGCCCTAATTCCAAGCAGGCATGTTTCCACATTTGTCAACAATGCTACTCCAAAAGCACAGAGCAGCTCCTGAGTGCGAGCTGGCCCAGGTTGGGCACCCGTGCCTGCAGCCTGGCTGCACGTGTCCTGGAGGTGAAAATAACATTGCTGCTGCCAGCACTCCGAGGCTGCAACCAGGGTGCTTTGCAGCGCCCCTTTGCCCCGTAAGGCAGCTGGATTTCAAAGCAAAAGATGAAAATTAAGGTGCGTGCCATAGCCAGCTCGAGTGCCAAGACGAAGAGAAGTGAAGGGGCAGAGGAGAAAGGCAGACTGGTGCTGTTAGGAGAGGAGAGCAGCCGCTGAGGGAGCATAGTTGGTGAGGATTTTCAAGAACAGCTCTTACCGTGTGGGCTGGGGCGGGTGCTGGCACCTGTGGAAGAAGGAGCGTGCTGGGCTGCAGTGCCGGTGTCCCGGAGCGCAGAGCCGGAGTGAAGGGGAGTGACCTGCTGGTGGTTTAAGTTTCCTCCGGTGGTGTGGGAGGGTGGTGTCTTTCCACTCTGTTTTAAAGGAGTTACTATGAATCAGACTGCCTTTAAAGAGAAGGAAAAAAAAAAATAAAATTAATGAGCTACGCCCTGTTTTGTTGGCAGGGTGTCAAGAGTCTCTGGGAGGAAACCAGCGATTCAAAGAAATCTGTGCAGGGCTGCCTGTGACTCAGTGTGCAGCGCAGAGACCGCAGCCTGGAAAAACGGCTGACGCTGATCCAGCTGAGTAAGAGAGGCCCACAACAGCATCTGTTTATAAAACTGAACTTCTGGTTGTCATAAAAAAAAAAAAAAAAATGTATAGTTACAAATGTGGCAACAGGGCTTCAACAATAAAATCACTCAAACAAACAGTGGGTTGGCAGGGGGGATCCTGGGGCTGGGTGAGTCACCGTATCCCCTCCCGTGCTGCATGCAGAGAAGGCACTGAGGCTGACAGCACGGGGGAATTCAAATCGGACCTGTGAGGCTGACATGGACAACACTTTTGGGAATATATCAAGGAGTAGAGATGCTCAAAATGCAGCCCTGCTCTGGTGGTGACTCTGGAGTGATTTGGTCAGATAGTGGTGGTTTGCTTCCGCAGAGAGAGCACGCAGGGAAGAAGAAATAAGGAGCTTGTTATTCACAGTTTTCTGAGGTCAGCATTTCTTGCCATCTTAAAGACTTCTAAAAATAGGTCCTTTACATTTGCTGAGAATTGGCTGGTGGAGTTGTCTCATAGATGCTACAGGCAAGATTGAATAGGGATGTGCTTGAGATGTGGGTGAAAGGGGAAGAAGTTTGTCAGGAAGCATCTGTGTTAAAATACGATCCATACTGCAATAGAGCTGGCGGTCTGCTACTACCCTGCCTTTGCAAGGCCCAGCAAGAGATAAGCAGATACTGACAAAATACCTGGCAAAAGTCTGAGGATGACATTTGATTGCCTTTATTTGAAAAACAAAGCTGGTTCTCTTTGAAATCTATACAGATTAAAAGATCTTACTGGTTTTCAGATTATTCCTGCTGTATGGTGTTATTGATATGTGTCTGGTCTAATTTTACACTATAGCAACGTGCTTAGAAAAGAGCTATGGATAAAACAGCAGCAAAGATGACACATATGGTGGGCAAAGACATCCCGTGGGAATTTTTCCACTGATGGAAAATAAAGACAGTCTTTTTTCCTCAAGGATAAAATAAGCCTAACTGTGTTTAATACCTGTGAATTAGAATGTGCTTCTTGTTGATATATATGAATACAATATTCAGGAAAGGAGTTGATTTGGAAAGTTTATTTGCTTTCCCTGCAGTAGAAGCTGGCATTGAGCTGCACCATCCATTTCCCCTGCTCTGTTCTCCTGGCAGAGTTTATTGGAGTGAGGAATGCTCAGCTCCATACAAAGTACTAGAGTGCAGGATCTCAAAGCAAACTCTGTTGACCATAGTTCAGCTGTGCTGAGGTATCCTCTGCCCCAGACCTGTTCACAAGTGACTGCCCGCCTGCCAGGGACCAGCTGCCTGCAATCACAGAACTGCTTAGTGGCACCCAGCAGACAGAACACCTGCAGCAAAAAGACACATAGGGCAACAACAGTGGAGCCCCTTAAGGGGCTGGCTATGAAGTGAGCTGTGACTGGCAAAGCATTATTTGTCCTGAGAGAGCAAACTAGTTTTGTACAAACTGCTCTCTAACCTGGGAGGCTGTGACAGGCAATGGCCAATATCAGAGGCTTCACAGGGAGGTGGAGGTGTTCTGCAGCATCAGCATCAGCTTCCCCACAGGAGCTTTGCTTCCTAGCTCTCCATCTGGAAGTGTTGGTGCCCAGCCAGCAGAGCAAAGAAGAGTAACCAGGCAGGCCACACAGGCTGTGACCGTGGCCCTGGAGGAGCACTGGTACCCTGCCAGCCACTGGCTTCATCCCTGCTGCTAGACCTGTCAGGGGTATGAGGGGGTAACAGCACGTGTCAAGTGAACAGGAGTGAGGATAGATGCTCCTGTTAGGGAGCAATGCTGCACATCAGCAAGGTGATGGCTTAAAGAAGAGAGTACCCTCTCACACCAAGGTACAGTGAGGCCAGGGGAGAGTTCAGCTTCCATTGGGCAGATTGGTAACTCGTTGAGATACTTCCACCTTTCATATGTATACAGAAAAAGTGTAGAAGTGAGAGAACTTCTACCAGTAGCTTAAGGAAGGACAAAGTTTCAAGTTGATAGGATTGTTCACGTTTCTGTGGCTGTTTCTGTGGATGAAAGGTTAGCCCAACAGGTCTTTGTGTGGTGATGGAGAACCAGCTCTATCCGCTCATCCAGAGAAGAGGCTGGTCTTGCTGTGTGTCTGCAGCAATTTCTTCCTTTGTGGTGTGTGGTTTCCACAAGGCAGGCTGCAAAAGAGAACCCATGACATGAGAAGTCTCAACATGAGATCAGAAGTCTTAAGCATTCTGCAGGTTTTACACAGTAAGGTTGAATTGCCTAAGATCCCCATGCCATACTTCATGGTGTCCCTTGACTTAGGCATCACTCATTTCACAGGCTTTTCTGAATGCCTGCAGTTTGCTAATTGGAGGTGGTCAGGTCAAAGCCATGAGAATTTAAGTGAGAATCTGAATTAGCATTTCCATGGGCAATGAGAGGGTGAAGCTTTCCCACACAGTGCCATGCCTTTGCTGAAGCTCTTCCCAAGCAAGCAGCTTGCAGCTGCTGTAACTCTGTTTTGCCATGCCCCAGACATTACTACGTATTGCCATTTTCAGGCATTACTACTGTCTGTGAGCAGTAGCCCTTGGCATTAAAGGTGAGTGTTCCCAATGACACTAGATAAGCACTAAGCTTCTGCAAGCCCAGATCAAAGGAGGATTGGAGGATATGACTGGGAAATGGGGTGTGAAGTTAGGAGTGGGGGAGGCATGGTCAGACTTGGCTGGGAACATCGAGAACAGATTGCTTTTAGGGACTGGGGGTGCCAGGAGAAACAGACCATACGTGATGTCTCTGCACTTGGAAAAGTTCTGTAACTGAGTTCCCATGCTCTCTGGGATGCTCTGAACAGGAATTTAACAATGTGCTATTTGGATTTGCTTTTCTGGCTAACTATCTGCACATATTGCATATTGAGCCTTCCTCAGTCTCAAGAGCGTGTCTTTCTAACTAAAGAGTTCCTCTCTCATATATGTGCTATCTACTCTGTACATCATCTTGCTGGCTGGTTGCAGGGCAAATGGAAGTGGTACCATGTTCACTGCTTCTACACTTGTCATGACATGGAGAAGGCAGGCTTGAGCCTCAGCTGCTGTGTGGGTTTAAAGAAATAGAAACCATCAAGTTTCACACTGCTCTGTAGTGGTGGAATTGATGTGTTTGTGTGTGTTGTGGGATTATCCACGTGATGCAATAATTTGCAGAGACACAGGATAAATCTCAGACCGTGTGATAAACTGCATTTGTCACGCCTGACTGTGAAGAGCTTCAAATGTAAGCAGGCATCCACTGGAGAGGAAAGGGCGGTGGTTCCCTTATTTATAGCTTCACAGTTTTGAGGAAACAGATATTGGGAGTCCCACCTCTGTGGTTTTAGTCATTTCTCTAATGTGTCTTGTCATGTTCCTGTCCCTCCAAGGACTGCTAGATGTCCAGTACTTTGGGTGGCTGACTTTGCAAGCTCAATGGTACAAGAAAAGGGTGGATTACAATCAACACTGAACAGATGCAGCTCTTCCTGTTCACAGTTTAGTTTTTGGGTTGGGTTGTTGTTTTGAGTTTTATGGGGTTTTCTTTTTGGTTTGGTTTGGTTTGGTTGGTGGGTTTGCTTTGTTTTGTTTTTTTTTTTTTTTTCATGTCAGGGATAATTTCTGTCCTAAGTACTCTGCTAACTGTATGATGAACAAAACCCACAGAAACATCTACATATGACTTTTCCAAAATCAGTGAGGGTTGCCAGACTGACTGATCTTTTGAAAGTGCAAGATAGCTATTGAATAGAAAATGCGCTGGGTTTGTAGCATTTGTGTAGGCATGGTTTGTAACAAAGCTTTAACAGGTAAAAATTGGAATAGTTCCCTTCAGGACTTGAGCAGTATGAGTGGGATCTGTGACAGAATACATTCCCCTCACCTCACTTATCACATCTGGGAAGACCCAAAAGTTCCCTTGTTTCTTAGCAGGAATAAAAAAGTTGATATAGACATGAGATAAGCGGATCATTCCTACCATAGTTTCATAGTGATTGGAATGTAGTTTTGTCCTCCCATTTGGAAAGCACCATAACTTTGTTCTTACGTCAGAAGGAGAGGTATCATTCTGCTGTGCAGTGGGTGCACTTGCTTCTGAGACTGTCTGACAATCACATTGCGGTCGCTGCAGAAGATTCTGTGGGTTCATGGCAACCCATTTGTAACTGGTGAAGGGGTTTGAATTTGTTCTCAGGGGAAGGGTAGCCCAAAGGTGCCTTGGCTTCCTAGGTTGGATGGGATGAACATGATCCTCAGGCTGAGGCTCTGAACACATGGAGGAAGCAGCATGAGCTGGCTGGAGCTAGGAACAGAGACCCAAACCTGGAAAAATTAACTTTTTTCTGTGCTCTGGTGTAAAAGAAGGCATGGCGAGAGCCATCTAAATGTGGTGGTTTTCCCCCTGCTTTTACAAGAGCAGGAGAACTGCAGTCCCCATTTCATTTTCCCTTACTTTAATCTCCATCTTAGTCTCTTCTTTTTTTCCATTGGTTACAGCTCAGCCAAAGGTATTTGCTTATAAGGTGCAAATGGTGCCTCTGCTCTGGCAGACCTATCTGAGCTGTCACTTTCCACAAGAACCTCTCCCACTCCACATCAAAGGGTTGGTGGTTGGTGGTGTTCTCCACCTGCACATGAAGGCCTTTCTTATGCATTCTGGCAGGCAAAAAGGTTTTCTTTATTGCTCTCTCCTGCTCCTGGTTCATTTCTAGCTCTGTCTTCTGTGACTGTTGTAGTGTGCACTGCACAGTACTGATTGCTACACCAACAAGTTTTACCATATTAGTAGAGGAAAAAAAAATCCTACAGGCACCAAGAAATGGCATAAATTGACAGTGCCTTACTGTTCTTCCTTAATTCAGTGACAACAAAGTGAATTAGCTGCTTGACTGTCCTGCATCCTAGACTGCAACTGTGTTGATTTTCCATAGAAATGGACCTTGGCTAAGAGGCCAAGGCAAGGGCAGGGTGCCCTTTGCGCTGTGGTTGAGGTTTGATAATAGGATATTTTTATTTATCTGCTGCTCCCATGTGCTGTATGCATGTTAGCTCTACTCAAGGATTGCTGGGTTTCTTCTTAGAGCAGATGTTGTAGAATCTCCTTTTGCAGCCAGAGGTAAGGTTTGGAAGGCACATAAAGGCTTATGTATTTGCTTCACACTCTCCACAGTATCTTGCTTTTTTGAATCTCAGCATGCCTTTATTTAAATAATGTTATAGCATCCCAGGCTCTACAGATATGCAGGAAGAGTGCTAGCCTGGAAATATAGATGGCAGAGACTGAAAGGGACCTGGCATATTAACAAACCAAGCAGTCAGATCACTTTCACAACTAAATGGAAAGAAAAGCTCAGGGAAGAATTCCTGGTGGTTACCTGTACTGGTCTCCTATTGAGGAGAAGGGTTGATGGAAGGGGGGAAATCACCAAGCTCAAGGCATAGTAAGAAGAAGAAGAAGAAGAAGAAGAAGAAGAAATAGCAAAGTGTCTCTAGGATGGAAAGACAGCTAAACATTGACAAGGTCAGGGCAGGACAGAGAGGGCTGAACAACATGGGTGATGCAGCCAGAAAGGACAACGCCTCTGAGCTCCAAGTTCCTGAAGAAAGTGCAGACAGCTGGCAGGAGGCTGGGATGTTCTCTCCTTTCTGTTGTCCTGCATGGAAGAGGGAGGGGAAAATCTCTAGGTTTGCTTCTTCATTCCCTGAGGGGGAGAGAGACAGAAATGATTCCTGTGTCTGCAGAGCAATGGTTCCCTTCTGAAAGAGGAAACATCTACTTGTGTCACACTGCGGGCCAGCTTCCGAGGGCATTTGCAGCAGGACAGAACCAGAACAACTTGAACTGACTTCATGGCAGTTTTTGTGATTAGTGAATCAGGGATTGAAGCAGTGCCACCGTGTCAAGAAACTGGTGGTAAGGAGAGAATTTGTGAGGGGGAAAACCTCTCACCACAGCATAAAGACCGAACATTTAACTAAGCTCTCTTTCCTTGCTCCCTGCCCCCTTTGCTTCTTGCCAGCTCTTGACTGGACTTTTGAGAAGAAAAATAAATTATACTTTGCTTCCCTTCATGCATACCCACTCCTTGTCTGTGCCTTATGCATTCTCAAACACAAAAATTTTCATTACTCCATTCCTTCTGCTTTTGTAATGTACAGTCACCGCTTGTGTGGCTCCCTCGTGCTTGAGGCAGGATATGGGCAGGAAATAATACACAAGATTCAAACTGGAAAAATGCAGACCTATTATCTGGGGGAAAATAAATTCAAAGTTAGCTATTCAGAGGGTGTGAGCCTTTGGAGCTTGCAAGAGAAATAAAGCTGGAAGCAACTTAACAGGAACTTAACAGAAGAGAGAGAGCTGGAGAAGAGCTTGCAATGTGGTAGCACAGAAGAACACAGATCATGTCATTTAGAGCTCTTCAGATGCTGATGTCCCTCCAACATTCACAGATCTCACAGCCATATTTCACCCCCAGATATGCCCTACCAGTGGTAATGACAGTGAAAGCTAAATGTTTTAATTTCTGAGAGATTTTGCTTAAATCCTACGACAAGGAATCTCTCTCTAGTGTAGTCACAAACGGTGCGGTGGGACTAAAGAATTGCCTGGATGGTCTGTGAAAGCTTCATACCAGTCACAGTCAGAGTTGTCATGTCCCTGTGCCGCTGTGTACTGGGAATATGGGGGAGGAAATGAGCTAGCAAGAGAAAGGGAGCACTCACCACATTTCCAGGCTCTGAGCGTGATTAGAAAACACACAGTAGGAAAAGCCTGGTCTTTTGGATTTCAAGTGTGCTTATTAAGGATGATGTTTTGTGAGTGTGAACAAAATTCAGCAAAACATCTCAAGGTCACAAAATGATTGCTTGTATTTGATTGATGTCACAAAGTGATTGCTTGGATTTGATGGGTGTGTTAGAACACCTCCATCCCTGTGAGATATGTGGCAAGAAGTGAGAATTAGTGAATTGAAGCAAAGGACATGATACAGGTAAAGAGTACTCACAGGTGAAGAATAAAGACTTTTGGAGATGAATTGAAAAAATGCAGATTTTGAACCTTGGACTGAAGCTTAAGTTTTGCCCTAGAGCTGTAGGTACTGCCCTGATGAGAAAAAATGTTACATCTCCTGTGATATGCAAGAGAATGGGTCTACTTTATAGTACTCATCAAAATTGGACTAGGGGATCAAGCTGAGCTAAATGAGGCACAGGATGAAAAACCTGCAACAACAGTTTTGTGGTGGACAGGTTTGGTATGAATGCTGAGGTTTTTGGGTCAAGTGAGGCACAGAGAAAGAGACACCATCATCTTCATCAGTTCCAGAAGAACAGGGCAAAAGTCTCCTGAGGGCAGGGTCTGATCCTGCCACAGTGCTGCTGTGAGTGTCTAGGCAGCTGACAGGGCACTCCAGTGTCCTATTTCTGTTGTTGTAGCTAAAGAGGCAGCGAGACACGTGTTAGGAACTTCTGTGTGGTACGTGTGTTACAGCTCTGATAGTTGGTTATACTCCTTAAAATGACAGTGTTTTCTATGATGGTGGGGAAAGAGGCCCTTCTGAGTCATGGACCACTTGCAGGACAGCTATGCCTGCCAGATCACCACCAGCTCCATCTGGCTGGCTGAAGAACCCTTTTGTCTGTAGGAGAAATACTCAGGGTGGAGGAGAAGTGAGGTATGGATGTCCTTTGAAGTCTCCAAATGTTACAGCAAGGATGGCCCCATCATGTGTCAGGAGCAGTAGTGTGGCAGGGCAGACCAGCTCCGATCAGGCAACGAACATCTATGGGCTGCACAGCTCTGGGGGTTCCTTGTGCTGCCTCCTGTCCTCTTGTTCCAGGCCAGTGCTGTCACCTTCATGGCTCCATCCATGCAGAGGTCATCTCCATGCCATAGGAAAAGAGTGGTCATGGTGAAGTGTGGTATGGTAAGTTAAGAAAGATCTCTGCATGCCACAGCCACCAAAATAAGTGATTGCAGAGTGAAAGCAGGATGGAAACAGCAATGACAAATTGCAAAGCTGCAAAGTCTTTGGTAGCTGATGTGCATCTCCTCTCAGAGGGGTTTTATTGTTGTCTCTGCTGTCCCCTTTTGGGGGAGCAGGATATGTGGCTGTGTTGGAGACATGAATTCCAGCCTTTCTCTTTGCTGGAAAGCAGTCCTGCCCTGTAGTCACACAAGTGGCCACTGAGGTTCTCCCCTGCACTCTGTACCAGCAGCAGCTGATGCTGCTCGCCAGTGTGGATCACTGGGTATGCCCTGTGTCCCTCCCAAAATGCCTGGAGAGGGTTGCCAAGCTGAGAGGCTCTGAATCAGAGATCTGTGGAGGTTTTTCTTCCCAGGAGAGCAGTCTCTGAAGGCAGGCTGTTGCTCAGCCCGTGGCTTGCTGGGTACCATGCATGCTGAGTTCTTAATACAAGACAGGCTGGCTTGTCACTGTAATTTAAAAATCCTTTTGCCATCTAGGGAAATGTCAGCAGGCAGAAACAAGTAATGGGAGGGCTTGACCCTGACACAAAGAAGCTTCTGTTTTTTGCCTGTTCTGGCTGTCAGTGGTGTTAGGTTGCTCAATGCTGCAAGGAAAAGCAGCTCTGGAAATTCTCTGCCTTCCATGAAGCCTGAAGCCTCGTAAAGTGAAATGCCTCTGCCTGAATAAACACCTGTCATGGGAAGAGCTGGGATGCTGAAGTACAGCAGGGTGAGAACTGGCAGTGGGCCCAAACTGGGAGTTGAGGAGAATCCTCTGGCAAGGCTGACACCTTGTTTTTGATTGCTTGCTTTCCACCTTCAGGTGTAATCGATACCCAGGTGCTGGAGTGACTAAACTTGCCCGCTGCTGCTGCTGCTGGTTCAGCAACTGCACAAGGCAGCGTGGAGGAATAGAGGGAGGGGATGGGTGTGAGAGAAATTCCTGTCTTGAGAACCACAGAGGCATTCTCATGCCTGGGATACTTTCCTATTTGCTTTCCCCCAAGGTGGCCCCTCTCACCTTGGAGACAGTGTGGCACCTGAAACCATGGGGCACATGACTGTGAGGTTTTTGGCAGCTGCAGAGTCAGCAGCAGAAGGCACATTCTGCAGTTTGGAATCCCGACTGGGGGATTCTGAGGGGCTGAATGTTGAGGAGCTGAGGTATTTCAGAGGAGGCAATCAGGGCCACATCCTGGCTGAGCCTGTGGTTTGGCAGAGGAGAGGGGGGGTGTGCTGTGCTCACACTTGGCCCACTGATCTGTGTCTAAGCCATTCTGCTCTTGCTAGATGGAGGTGAGCAGTTGCAGGGGAATGGTGCAGATCCTCCACCAGTGTGAATGGCCTCAACCTTCCTTGTGCAGTAACCCTGGTTTTCCTATGCAGCCCTCAGATACCCTGAAACTCAGTGACACAGATGCCAGCAGCATCTGGGTTCAGTTTCTTGTATCCCTGGATTTTTTTGATTTAAGGACCATGCCATTAAAGCAACTAGATCTAGTTATCACAGAGTGGCCTCACATACCTGCTGTCTGAACACCCTGCATCTGTAAGGGCTGGTGCCAGGCTCTGGTTTACACTGGACCAGTCTCAGAGGCAGGCCCTGGCCGTGGAGAGCTCTGTAAATGGGAGCATAAGTAAGAAAACAAACGCCAATCTGAGCACTTCAAATGGTCAGTCTCGACAAAGAGCTCATCAGAAGGACCTCACAGGGCTCTGTGGTAGCACTAGTGTTATTCAACACACTTGTAATAGTCTGGACAGGAACATGAGCAGCGAGTTTACTTGAATCCCACAGTTATCCCAGAGAGGCAACATAAAGCCAGTTGCAAAGGGTTGCAGAAAATCTCCTGGCAGTGAGTGCCTAGGCTCTCCCTGGCAGACGAAATTCAGTGGTGGCTAATGCAAGGGAATTCCACTAGGAAGAAAACAGTCTGGCTGTACAGATAGATTGAATGTCTCTAAGTCAGCTCCTACCAGCAGAGAAAGAAATTCTTGGATCCATTGCAGAGAGGCTGCTGAAAACAGTCTCTCAGGGCTCTGTTGAGGTCAAAAAACCAAAAAGAAATGTAAGGAATGAGTACAGACGAAACAAAGAACATGATTGTACTTCTGTGTACTTCATGGCCTGCTGAAAGTCTGAAAATTGTGAGTGCTTCTGGTTGCTACACTGAAGAGCATAAAGAAACACTAGTAAGAGAAGAGAAGACATCAACAATGATCAGAAGTAGGAGAAGTTTCTGGGTAAACACAGATTGCTAATCTCGAAGAAGAGATGCCTGAAAGGGAATCACAAATGGTATGGAGAATGTCAACAAAGAACTAATATTCATGCAGTTCCATATCACAAAAACTAATGGCACCTGATAAACTGGTTAGGCAACAGGTTTAAAATAAACAAGCTATGGACTTTTCCACGTAGGCATCAAGGAATAATGGAACTCTGCCACAGACTGTTGGTGGAAGACAATCCATGAAGGGGTTGGGCACATCTGTGCAGCGTATTTCCTTTGGAGAGTGTCAAATGCAGCAACACACATGTTACCTCTGCATCAGAAGTGTCCTAAACCACAGGCTGATGGGAGCTGAGAAGGCAGGCTGGGATACACAGTTTGTATTTCCTCTGTTTCTTACACTTCTTTCCTAAGTGAGGTGACTGCAAGAGAAGAGATACTGCTTCTTCAGTCTGGGCTGGCACAGGTCTTCTTACATTTCTAGTAAAGCTATTTTTGGGGGTTTTGTTCTACAGTAATTCCCATATTATTATCTGACCACTGGTGACATATTGCAGAAGTGGAAAGTGAACTGATGAGCTGGAAAAGAGAGAAAACTTCCAAATGAGGAGCTGACATCTCTTAAGGACATTCCTAATGTTCTTTGCACTGGTGTGCTAAGGACATGCTATAATCCAGAAAAAGGGACTTTTGAGTGAAAGTAAGCAAAGATTGTGGTAATGATCTTAAAAAGAGGAGAACATTGTTTTCCCTATTAGCTTTACTTTCCTTAGATTTCCTTCATAGATTTCCTTAGATATTTAGAAGATAGAAGAGACATAGTCTTCCTTGCAGTAAATGTGCTCTGGCTGTCTGATCTAAACAGTTACACCTATCCAAGCAGGAAATACCAAATTTTGTATCAGCAATTAAATTTGGATTCTGTGTATTTGCAGTTGGGAGTAGTACATTTGCAGAAATAACTGAGAGTAAAACTTGTCCCCAGGGATATTGGCCTTTCCAGCTTGCACAGATTCATTGCTTGGAGACAAATTTCAATTAAGGAGAATGATTTTGCATGAATAAGCTGAGAGGAGGCATAAGCTGTCCATAGACAATCTTTGCAGAAGAAAAGATAACTAGATACAAGTCCAGGACTGTGGAGTGCTGGTAAGAGAAGCATGTTGTTTGTGGCTTAGCACGGTTTCACCCAGAAGCTGTCTCAGACAGACACAGCCTCTCTGGAGGTGTTTCACAGTTTATGATCCTGTCACAGCTCTGGAGAAGGAACGAATATTCTCTCTGCAAACAGTTATGTTTTGGTTTATTTGGCCTTTTCCATTCCAAATGCCTCAATTGCTGATGCCTGCCATATTGTTTAAAGACCAATCCCTCCTCAGAGAATACAGCTTTTAGGATGATACACATCCTGAACTACTTCAACTCTGGTCCTGCTTTTTTTTCCTATTCTGTTCTGCCCAGTTTCTGACTCCACCTTCTCTGCTGCCCAGCCTCCTCAGTAGACAATGTTTTTCCATTTAATTTTATGAGACTAATGAAAGGCATTTTCATCCCCTCCCTCTGGACTGGAGAAGAAAAGCCCACATCTGGAGGCTATTCACAGCTGGAAGATCTCATCTGACCTTCCTTGCTTTGAAATCCAATCCATGCAGCCTTCTGTCTAAATACTCTGCTGCAGACATGGCAGAAAGAGGCTTTGTGAGGGGAGTCTGTGAAGCAACCAGTGACTCTGACATCCTTTTGCAAATGACAAACTTCAAGACTTTCTTCAGTACAAGGGAATTTTTATTTGGGTTTAGGGGTTTCCTTGTTTCGAGGTCTCCAAGTACAGATTTTGGAAACAATTAGAAAAAGGAGCTTTATTCTTCTGAGGTGTTAAATGTACCCAGAAACAGTTAAAATGAGTTGTCTGAAACATTGCATAGGTTCCAACATCCACAACTGACTTTGCCCAAGTGGTCCAGCCAGTGGCCTGTGGGCTGCATTTTGTCTGTAGGACAGTTCAGTTCACCCAGGCTTTGGTGACTTCCACCACTGAGGAATAAACTTCACGTTTCTTGAATGCTCCTTGCCTCCTTAGAGTCAATTGCTGTAATCTGACCCCTGCCAGCCGGGAAGTTGGATAATTTGTAATTCAATTTGAAATACCTCAGAACAGACACACACTTGTTATCGCTGGGTTTGCTTAGCCTGTCCAGGCTTTCTTCTGTGACTGCATGGTGGAGTGCTTTACAATGCTGACAGCCACACTCATCATTGTCGTAAATGCCCCTGCCATGACTAATAGGACAAAGATCTTTGAACTGGTGGGCTGGAATTTAAGGCCTGTCACAGAGGATGAAGGTGTGTCCTTTCCCTAAAGTAATTAAAAAAAAAAAAAAAAGTGAGGGGGATGTCCTGTTTGTTCCCCAATGGGAGTCTGTCTGTTTTTATGTCCTGAGAATGGCCAGCAGCTCCCTGTGCCTTTCCTGTGGGAGTTCACTGGTTTTCACCAATAGCATCAGGTGTTTCACCCTGCATTGGATCTCTGGGACCTGAATGGGTCCAACTACCTGAACTTCTGGCACCACACCAAGGTACTGCTTGGAAACACCTGCCTTGATGCTCCTTCTCGTTTTGTAAATCTGAACAGACTAGAGAGGCTGTATTCTTCTATGTTAGTACAATTTGAGAACCATTTGTGGCTGGTTGTTGAATTCTTACTCTTAAAGTTAGTGAGCCCTATTCTGAAAAGAATAGATGTATTGTGTATGTACATGCACTCAAGAGCTGGAAGAATATATTATAATAGATCTGTCTCAGTTTTCTAGTCCTCAGTCCCAGAGAGACTAAAGGCATCCATTCAACTTTTGATAAGTTAACTATTGCAGGATGTGATTTGTGCTGCTCTGTTTCACGTCATACCACTACAGGCACTGTTCAGCTCGTGTGTCATAGCTCAGAGGATAGCAATAAACCACTGAACAAGAGTGGCTTAAACCATGACAGATTTTATAGGTACTTGTCTGACTCAATTTATCTTTCCAGGCTGACCCACAAATATAATGTAATTTAATGGTCTGCACATGTCTGGGCCATATTCAGCCTATGTGCTGCCTCAGTTTGACTCACATATTGTGACTGTTTCCCTGGTAAGCCTGCTGAAGGAACAAGGGGTTAATAGCTCTGGGGAATAAGTGACTGGTTTTTTTTCTTTTCTCAATCTTGAATCGTTCTTTTAGTGAGACAGAGCATGTGGAATAGACATTTTGGGGAATATGGCTGCTTGTGCCTAGAGCTAGTGTCTCTATATCCTCATAGAGCCAGGTGAATACCTTTGTAGCACTGGAATTAAATTTGCACTGGCATGAAAGGCAAACACAATGCTCATTACTCTTACTGACAACTTTTTCTAACGGTCTGAGGAAGCAAACCAAACCATATTATTACTAATGATTATTACTGTTATCTGCTCTATGGCAATGCTGAGAAGCCAGGCCCCAGCGTGCCAGATGCTGTTCAGAAATGTAATCATCACCACTGCCCTTGGAAATCCAGGTGATGTTGAAAGGCAGTAGTCATCACTAGCCTGGCTATCACAGAGATCTGTGTCCCTATTTCAGAGTGCAATCATTGGCCTGAAAGAGAACCATTTTATTTTCATTATTCTCTTCAGTTTTGGTGCTTTGGAGAGTATTTCTATACATGTGACGCTGACCTTTGTACCACGGTTATTCTATTTCTGGTGATCAATGCTGTCTCAGGAGCAGCAAGACCTGCTTCTGGAGGTAACTAGCCCTGTCCCACTGGGACTGGAGCCTCTTTGCCTGCTGGGGCAGCTGGACATGGTCATTGCAGCTCCCACAGACTGCTCTGGGATTGAGATTCATTAATAATTCTGAAAATCTGAGTCTTGCTCCCAGCATTGCAAGTGCTGTGCTTCCTTTTGACAGGGTGGTGAACCAAGGCAGGGCAGGGCTGGTCAGGCAGTTCTCCTGAAGAACTGGGTTTGCACATACAGTGATGAAACTTTGTCTTGGAAGGACAGAGGCAAGTGGAATATGCTGCTTAAGGGAGAAGATCTAGAAGAAAGTAACTGGTGTAATGGAAAGAAAGGAAATTTTTAGTTGATTATCAGGACTGACTTTTGTTGGTGCATGGAGTAGCATCCCAAGGGAAACCCAGTAATGGAAGCCTAATGGTTCCGATCTCCAGTGCTGGATTGGACACAGCAGGACATACTGCAGGCCAGGAAATTAACTTGCTTTGTCTGGGATTAAGACTATGGGTGTAATCCTGCACCACAAAAAACCAATGTGAGTGTTGCCAGTGACCTTCCTTCTATCCAGTAACCCAGAGCTGATTTTCCATCTCTGCTCTGCGCTCTAAGGTGCTTCTTATCAGTGCAGCTGTGTCATGGGTATATCCAAACCCCTTCCGTTCAATTCTACTGCTTGCTCCCTTCAGGCAGCTGTTAAGGAATGGTTCTGAGAGTTTCAGATGCACAGAGCATTAGAAGAAGAAAGCTGTATATACTTGTCACCTGCAGGGATGGGAGGGAGCACATCCCTGTTGTGCATGAGGCTTGCTAGACTGTGTTTATTTCACAGAATCACAGAATGGTTAAATTTGGAGAAGACCTCTAAGATCACCAGGTCCAACCGTCCAGCTAGCACCACCAACGTGTTCACCACTAAACCGTGTCCTCAAGTGCTGTTGATTAGCTGAAATTCACCCTGGCCTCTGATGTGGCAGAGACAGGGAAAGGCAAAAGCAAAGGAATTGGTGCCTTGCTACCAGGCTTGGTCTTACTTCCCTTCATTTGTGGATGACTATTTTTGCTCTTTTGTGCAAATGACTGGTCCCAGTGGACATCTGTCTCTTGCCAGGTGCACCCCAGCACAGCTGTCCTCCTAATTCTTCCCAGGGCTCCCAAATGCTAAGGTGTGTTAGGAGTGGGGTACGCAGGGCAGTGGTGAGAAGGGTGGAGGCAAATAACTGTGGTTTTAAAAGTAAATAATTTATGCAACAATAACCTCTCCACCCAGGTAATTACCTCGAACAAACATTCTGCATGTCAAAGGTGTTTCTGGAGATAAGGGTTAGCACAATGAGACTCCTGCTTTCCTGGCTTTATCTAGTGCTCAGAACTTAATGCCACCTTGCTCTCTGCTGAAGGCAAAGTTGTCCCTTCAAGTGCCCCAGCAGAGGTTACCAGTCAGGGGCAGAACTTCAGGGGGAAGTTTTGTCCTGACAATAAGGACAGTAAGCTTCCAGTATGCTAAGTGTGTATTTTCCAAGAGGGCTGAACATAGCCCCTAAAACTTTGCCCATAATTCGGTTAGTGAAGTGTTTGCCTTGGGGAGAAAATGGACAGATATGGAGAAAAATGCATTCTGATGGCTGGGAAATTAGGTTCACAGCTGCAAATTGTACTTGTACTTGCAAAGCAGGCTGAGGTGTTTTTCTTTTCTTTTTCATTTTTATTACTAATACAAATATTGGTTGATGGAGATAATTTCTGTCTCCTGGGCTACCTGACCATGGAGAGCTCAACAAAAGAAGCCCTGGAGTTTGAGGCTGCAGGTTCAAGACTCGGCCTTGTGACCTTCCCGTGGTACATTGGCAGGCCATTGCCGTGTTGTGATGGTTGCCTAGCAAGGCAGTGACACTTGTGCTGAGGCACGGTGACAGCTGTGTCACACCTGCGGGCTGCTGAGCCTGAAACTCCATAGTATTTGTTTTGCAACAGCACAAAGCTTGCATCAGTGTGTCCCTGAGTCAATGGGAGCTGGTGTAGTGACAGGGTGACACTGTCTATGTGCTCCCCTCACCTGTAGCACCCTGCCTTGGTGCCTCCCTGCCTTGGCGTGACCGGCGGCCCTGTGAACAGAAGTGACGGAGCCCTGCTGCGGTCACAGAGGCAAAGAGACTGAGCAGGAGCTATTTTTGTGTTGGGATGGAATGAACAGGACCATGGCATGTAAGAGTCAGTGGGTGTGATGCAGAAGTGTTCTTGTGGAGGCTGGGCTAGAGGCAAATAACCAAGAGCACTCCTGCTGCACGGCTGGAAAGCGTGTCGGTGGTTAGACCTTAGAAAGTACCTGCCAGGGGAGATCCTTTTACTGCAAATTCTTCTAGAGGGGTTCCCATGGATGTCATCTTTTATCATCTCCTGAACTCATTTATCAGGAAAATTTAATTTCTGCCATATTTGTGTATCACATAAATGACAGGGAGGAGGACGACAACAGTAAGGTCAGCTCAAACTGCACAGTTGGATCTCTTCAGGGCATTTAAACAACAAAATGCTATGGATACCTTCTCATAGCAAAGTGTGTGTTGAGATGTAACAGGGAGATTGGAGACAGTATCCTGTCTCACAGTGCCACTATAGAGGATATGGGAATCAAAATAAATAGTCTCCAGGCTAAAAACCTCAACAGATTAGGAAAAACATCACTCTGAAATGTATGAGGGGAGTAGTGAGTGAGACAACATTTTTATTTTTTCAGTCCCACTAACTTCTATGTCCAAACTGAGCAACGGAAGTATAACTTGGCACCCTCTAAAGTCTGATACCCTGAGAGCTCATATCAGGGACAAGATTAGTGTATTCTCCAGTTGGCACAAATCTGTAGGATCCCTAACCCTGGAGATGAGGTACATGGGTGAGGACAGGAGGAGACTTGTGCTCCTAAGGAGAAGGCAAGCTGGGAAGAGCCTGCAGTCCAGGCCTGGCTTGTGAGATCATGCTGGAGTACTGGCTTCTGTTTCCCTGTTTGAAGTTCTCAAAGGGTGCTAAAAACTGGAAAGGACTCAAAATGTAGTTTATGTAAAAGAAATTTAGGAATTGACTTAATCGAAGTCCACAAATATTTCACTTGAGATAGATTTCTAATAGTAAACAGTGCTGCAAGAAAAGCTCTTGTTGAAATCTAGGTTACACCTACACTGGTAAATAAAGTGATCCAGGGTTGGTGCTCTGAACCTGAGGGCAAGTGGCACAGCATTCATTTGAATAAAACTTCTTCTCCCCCAAAGAAAGTCGCCTTGCCCCTTAAATAATCTGTTAAGAACGGTGCCCTGAGCCAAGCTGCCAGAGTCAGCCCTGCTGTCAGGAGAGAACCCTCCTGCTGTTCGGAGAGCACTGGCTGCTACACGCCAGAACTTGCCACAAAGCATGTGAACAACATGGGAAATTGCCTGTCAGGGCTTGTGCGTGCCTTGGACTGCTTGGGTTGCCAATAGAGAAGTCACCTCACTGGCTGGCAGCGAAGAGCATCTAGAAATAGGGTGTGCACTCCAAACTGAGAGGTTGGTTAGCTACTGGGACAGTTTAGGGATAGTAAATTCCTTGTCAATTGAAGTTTCTCAGCCCAGCTTGGATGTTGCCCTAAAAAAGACAGATTTAAGACAAACCATGGCCACAATGTGGGCAGGAAAAACCCCAAGGGTGAATGCTGCGCACAGGGTCAGAGCAGGTATCTGCTGTGTCCAGCTGATGCCCCTGTGTCCCTGAGAGGTGTGACCAGTACAGGGAAAGCCTCTGTGAGAACCTCCAAAGCATTGTGAAGAGACTCAGTCTCCTTCATCACTGCTAGGAGCCCTAAGCTCTGTGGGAAGCACTCGATTAAATCTGCCTCTGGGATAGGAGATTGAAGTGGCGCTCCCTGCATTCCCTGCTGCTCTCTTCTGTGGGAAGTCTGAGCACCCACACATAACCCAGGAGCTTAGAGAGGCCCTGGGCTCAGAAAAAGAGAGAGAAGCTTTTTGGGGGTGGACACAGACATCCCAAGCCATGGCTATTTTCCAAGCAGTGGTGGAATAATCTAGCTAAGATCTGCAGACATCAGGTCACTTTCCCTGCCTGTACATTTTGGTTATGGGCTAGTGAGCTGGGTGTCTGAGTCAGGGCACCAGTGAATGCCTGGGAAGGTGGAGAAGGAATAGCACAGGCATCTTCCCATTAGGAAATACAGTAAACAAAGCCAGATTGGATGTATGGCTCCTCTGACACCCCTGCCTACGCCTTCCTGAACACATCCCCAAGGCAGCAATTGGTGCTGTCTGGGACAACCTGTACCTTACCAGATTTGATCTGCGACCCACAGGTTTTTTCTTTAGCTACAATGAAAAGACATCAGTAGCTCTTCTGCTCTAGAGGATCTCAAAGCTTCTTGAGGACCTCAGAAGAGCTTTTGAAACAACAGTCTCTAGATCTTCAGTGCAGAGTTTGAGTGAGCTGTAAAAATGGCTAAGAAGGTCTGTGGGGAAGTTCACTATAGATTTTAATTTTAATTTATTAATTAAAAAATGCTTTTTACTCTATGAAGAGAGTGGAACAGCAGATCTGCTCCAACAAAGCCATGAAGCAGACATTCAAGGTCTGTAACAGACTGTGGGTGGAGAGAAACACCAGTAAGCTCAGGAATGGTTTCATTTGGAATCATAGCAATATTGTACTTCCCACGTCACCTTTGTACCAAACCTGGAGCATGATGATTGCAGAGGGAGCTGTTTTCCTGGTCTGCTGTGCTAGCCCTGGAGGTGTTCCAAGGCTGGAATAATAAATGTGGTACAGTAGGATTGACTGAACTCTCCTAGGGCTGATTGGGAAACGCTCAATAAGGCTGGACTTCAGGTGTCCCTCAGCAGAGCCCGAGGGCATCCTCAGGACTGCAACACAGACATATTTAGCAGCCGTGGTGAAGGGCCCTAGCACAGGCCAGTCACCTGCTTTGAAAGGGGTGTGCCTGACCTGTGACTGCATCCAGTCATGGACTGAAATGCTAGGGATGTTGAAAGTCAGGATTGCAGGGTCAAGCTGTGTGTGAGGCTTCATGACTGATGGGAGTAATTGAGGATATTTATTTTCCAGCACTGGATTGGAGTGAAAGACCAGCTCTTCAATCCCTTGTTTTAATCCAATGCACTGAAATCTGAGTTCAAACCAAAGCAAAACAGAAAATTCTTATTTTAAAGACAAGGACAGTGAGAGAGAAGCCTCTAATCAAAATGTTCTCATAATTGAAAACTCTGCTGGTGGAAACTAATATGTGAGAGTCATGCAGAGAGCAGGAGCTGAGCCTTCCCACTTCTTACCCAGAGATGAGGACTGACCATGAGCATGCTTAGGCAGTGCCACTGCTCCCTCAGAGCCACCCTCTTTACCACTGACCCAGCCCCCAAATCTTCACCATGGTGTCCTCAGTGTATCTGACCCATGTTTCAGCCTGGTGGGAGCAGTCTCTCAGAGCTGTGTTCCTCCTTTTCTCTCCAGCCAGTCTCCTAGTTTCATAGCCTATTCCAGGCTAAAGACTTCTTTTTTTCCTCCTTTGTGTCATCCAGGAAACACACCCACCTCTCTTGCTCCAGCCTCATATTCTGCCTCACTCAGAGATTCTGTAACTCATGAGAAGGAATTTCAAGCAATGCTAACTGTGGCAATTTTTTTAACCATGGAAATTAGATATTGGAAAATCTTGCTAGCTCATCCAGTCCATTATTTTACATTCCAGCCTAGCCCAATTCCTGCAAGATTCTTGCCTGCAGTACATTTTCCAGTGCATTATCCAGCCTGCATCCTTTGCTACCCATGAGAAGCTGTACCACAGAGGACTACTTTTCACTGTTTGGAAGAGGTTTCTGAAGTCTTCTTTCCCTTCTGCCTGACCTAATTTCTTCAAGTTCTGCCTGTGGTAACATGCTAGCTGGGTTCTCCTGCCTTCATGCGTACCTCGTTCAGGTGATGGCAAATAATTCTTGTTCAGTCAAGCTGTTTAGCCACAATGCCTAATGCTTAGTTGTAAAGCTCAGCAATAATAGTCCTTGGCTCCCTGGAAGAGACTAACATTGAGATTAGCCTCTAAATGGGTGCACAGAGCACAGCAGACATTGCTGGTTGTGTTGCCTCTTTATTGTAAGAGTCACTTGACACACTCCATCACAAGGTCTGGCCTTGGCTGCTTTTGCCTTTGCCAGACTTGAAACCAACATCATCTAGCTCATGTCTGCTTCAGTAGTTTTATAGGGCTCTTTTTAGGTTTTGTTTTTAATTTCAGTCATGACCACTTTGCTATTTCTTGAGAACAAGGCTGGCAGGGGAATACTCTGTTTTATCCACATTTTAAAAATCCTAATTACTTTTTTTTAAAAGAAACCCCAACAAACCCCATTTTGAGCAATGTCTTGCATTAAAATAAATCACACTTTTTCTGTCAGAAACAGATCTTTTGTCATCTGTGGCAAAGGCCCCTGCAAAGTTGGCTAAGTAATGGGTTTTTGAGATATTGCAGCTTGGGCCTGCTCAGAAAAAAATAATGGGGGCTAGGAAGGACTGTTGTTTTATCTTTTTTTTTTTTTCAACTGTGAGCCTGATGGAAAAATAGCATATGGTTTAAGACCCAGGTTATAATGTACATGCACAAAGGCCCCTGGCAGTGTCTGCAGGGTCACCTTGTTCTGGCCTCCCTTGGGCAGGGTGCTGTCACTGCGCCTGGCCCCTCCTTTCCATGGCTGGGTCACCCTTGGGAACTGATGTCCTTGGCCCTTGCATGGAGCTGGGGTTACCTGGGCATGCAGAATCCTGGCTATGAGGAAACAGGGAGGTGTGGAGAGGGGAGGAGAGACAAAACAAAACAAAACAAAAACCTAACCCAAAGAAAGGCAAACAAAAAAAAAAAAAAAAGGCAGAAGAAGAGACGCCCAATTTCTCTGCTGGCTGTCTCCAAAATATTTGGTGTTTTTGTTTTTAACCACCGGGGCACTCCTTTCCCTCAGGACTTGTAGGGAAGCCTGGGTGCCCTGAAACTCCCCTGGCACAGCATACACGTGCTGCATCCACCCCACGCCCATGGCTGGGACATCATCTGATCCTGGCATTCCCTGCTCCCACTGGGCCTCCAAGGCACGGGGCCAGGGCCCCACATTGGTGTCACTGCTGCCCTGTGCTGACCTGCCTCCTCCCTGGTGCACAGGTGGCTTCAGCGTGCTGCCCACCACAGCGTGCACGGCCATGGAGATTGGGTTTGACTGCAGGACTGTCTGTGAAGCCACAGCTCCAAAATGCCATAAAGGAATGGAAAGGAATCCCAAACCCTCATCAAATCTGAGGAAAAAAGGAGCTGCCCTCAATCCTGGAAAATTATCAGGATATCCAGAAAGATAAAAGGTGCAATTGTAATATCTAGCATGATTGTTTTCAAAGCACCCACTGTAACAAAACCCCTTTGCTCAGCCCTGTAAGGAAAGCTGGTCTCATTTTTCTCTTCAGACAGCATATTAGACTGTGACCCCTCTGATCTGTGCTTGCTAGCACCCTTGCTCTGTCAGTGAACCCAGCCTGAGAAACTCATTCGTGCCTTCTGGCCACCATGCTTACTGCATTGCTTGCCATGCTGCCTCTTTATTCATTAATCCTTCCCCTCCCAGTTTTCTCTTCCTCCCCCTTTTTTTTTTCTTGTCAAAGCAAGGAGTTTTTAATAGCTAAAGAACGAAAACACCTCCCACGCCTTGCCTTAAAAAAGCTAACTCTCTGTCTTACTCACTCTTTTAGATTTCCAAACCTTTCCTGCTAGCTTAGATGTTTCGTTTGAGGCACTGGTTCCTCAAATACCAGCATGTGAGTAGAACCTTAATGAACTATGTAGCTCCAATGGCCTTGAGAGCACAATCCATGTGAATAAATAAATCAGATGTGGAATGGACACCATGGGATTTCGCAGAGATGGAAAAGGTTTCTGGTTTACATTGTGATTTGATTGGAAAAATAAGATATTACAAAGGACTGTATTCTAGGATGGAGTGGTATCTCCCTCGCAAAAGAATTTTAGCAGTAGGCTTGAAGTTTTTCAGGGTGCTAAGGTCATTGTTATGCAGATGGGTTGATTAAATAATCTTTGGAGGCTTCCTCTTACTCTGCTTATTCTGATTCCACATGGTGAAATGGGGAAAAAGATAAATTGAAGCAAAGAACAATTGCTTTAGCCTTCTCATTTCCATGAGTGAAACCAAAGTGCAATGTGCTTTAACAGCATTGTTTCAATTTCATTTTTTTTTTGCTTTAAAACATATTAAAAATATCCTTGACTCCAAGATCACCTGCATCTGTGGGAAGTACTCTCTGCACAGATTAATTTTAGATCCTCAAATTTTTTCATTACCAAAACAGAATGTCTCCCACTGTCCTTGTGCTGATTCCAGTATCAACAAGGATCCCCTGTGCTGTAGATTTGCATCTGTAGGAATGACTCCAAGGACCCAACTTTACAGTGTGTGGAAACGAGGGCTATTTTGAACTATCAATGCAGCCATGGCTATGTGGAGCTTAGCACAGCTTGCTCTGTTCCTGGACTTAGGTTTGTGCCCTGCATTGTGCTCCCTGCTGCTGGAGTGAGATTCCTAGCAACACCCAATTAAAACAAGCACTGAATGTTTACTCCCCGTCACTGCCACTGCTTTGACTGCAGTGTAAACGCACCACTAATGACTTGGCCGATGGGAGGGGAAAATGATGTGTCAGAGCCAAGTACAGAACTAGGAATTTGGGCCACCAGCCAGCTGGTTAGATCACAGTGTGTGCCTCTAATGAAACACATTGATTTGTGACTCTTACAATAACATTTTTAGGAAATCACTTCACTGGGTATTTATTTTTGTGTTGGAGCAGCCTGGTCAGGTTGGAAAACTAAAGCAGACACTGTTAACAGAGCAAGAGTAAAATTTTAAGAATGAGATTAATTAATCATTGGAATAACTTTTCTAAGGATGTCATGGGTTCTCCATCATATTCTGCTGAAAAGTCAATACCGGATAGTTGTATAAAATATGTGCTATAGCTCTGGTGGGAGTTCTGTGTATCACTAGAGGTGATTATCCGAAGTCATTTGGGTTCTGTTACATCTGAGAGGAGACTATCTTGTTGCAATGGTTCCCCTTGATGGTAAAAAGCCCCAGGAGCCTGTGGTAGTCATTGAGTATGAGTGTTTGTGATTCTGAGTAGTAACAGACTGAGATCTTGTCAGTGGTAGATTTAAAAGTAGCAGCAATTTTCATAGAGGGGACTACCAAATTACAAAGGCTCATTCTGCAGAAGTGGATGCCCTGCCAATCTAGTGGCTGATATAATGTGCTGTGATGATTTAGCGAGCTCAGAAAGAATTAAACCATCAATAAAATGACAGACTTGGTGCATTTCAAAGCGTCTGCTCAGATCTCATGGAATTTCTTGGCTACTACATGTTCAGTCAGACAGAAAGACACGGGGGTGAATCCATGATCACCTTGTAGTGTTTCACTGGATGCCTCAGAAGAGCACATGGGAATAGTGAGCAGTGGATAAGGTAAGCATTTGTCTGCTTGAAGTTTTGTACAGACCCTGGCACCTCTTTAATATCCTTATAGATCTATGTGTAAATTTGAGGTTCTCTTGTCTGTTTACAGTTTATGGTTAGCTAAATTACATAAATATTTTTTTTTTCTGTGTGCTCTGGTGAACACATCCTGGAGTTTAAGTACTCTGTGAAAAGCAACCACCTAGCCTTATATATAATATATAGTCTTATATTTCCTATCCAGAAATTGAGACACCTAGAATCTCTAGTGAGTCCCCAAAGTCTTTGTTGCTGCATCTGATTTTTTTTCCTTTTCATGTCTGCTTTCTGTGTGGTTTTTGAGTGTCTGACAAGCATAAACGTTAGGAAAAAAATCCAGCCAACTAAGACTTGTTTTGAGAAAAAAAAGAAGGGGAAAAAAAAGTAGTTAGGTCCAAACTGACTGACTGGTTTGTCCATCTTTAAGATGCATTTACTTAGTCCAGTTCAATCTTTGTTTATGCCACGGTCTCAGTGTCTAGCAATGTAAGCTGATCATCTTAGAAACAGAATTCACCTTTAAATGTGCTTAGACTAGAAAAAAATATGCCTGGTGAGGTCATTTTCAGAGCAAGAGTTAATGCATCATGCAAACAGCTAAATAAAGGTTACAATCTGAGTGGAATTATTCAGAGCTCAGGGAGAAATCTGGCATTTGCAGTCTGTCACTGGGTTTGAGAAGTCTGTCTCTCTCCATGTCACTGTCACTCGGGAGACATCCTGCTTTCTGCGCGGCGGTAAGGGAGGGGACTGCGGCTCCGAGCGATCTTCCTGTAAAAACGGCAAAAGCAGGAGCGGTGGGAAGTGTCATGTGCGAGGAATGTGTGGAATGAGGGGTGAGTATGAGCCTGCCTTTGTCCAGTTTTCACAGAGCAACTCTATGGGTGTAAATAGCCACCCTTCCTCCTCTCCCTTCCTCTCCAGGTCAGCTGAAGAGCCAATGCCAGGATGGCAAATGGTCCCTGATATCCCTGGAGCATCGCAGCATGGGGGGCTGTGGGGAGGCCTGTGCCTCTTGGGACCCACCAGTTAAATACTGCAAGCTTTGGGCCCTATCTGGCAAGGTCTCCTTGACCGTCTTCTCCATCAACATCCCTGGAGTTGAATTTGTCACTTTGGGGCAAGATACACCCAAGCCAGGGATAGAGGGGATAGAGCCAGGATAAAAATGCATCACTTGTCAACGCCCAGGCTTCTTTAGAGTTGGCAATCTCCACAGTGGTGCTGTGCGACGATTTTGGGGGGTTTTGCATTTTGTTTCCTTGTTTTGTTTCTATAAGTCAAGCATTTGGCTGATTGCACAGGAAATCAACTGCTATGGGCATTCACTTGAATGGGCGAATTTTAAACGAGTCACCAGGGACTGGCTGCTGCTGAGTTCAAAGAGAAAGAGGCATGCAAAAACTCCAGCCAAGCCAAATGATGGTGGGAAATATCAGATACAAAGAGGAGAAAACTGAAGGCACAGCAGGGTGAAAGACAGATACAGTTGATTTTCCTATCTATAATAGGTCAGATTGAGGTGAGGTTAATATAGAAAATTAAAAAAAAAAAACAAACAAACCAATCAGCCAACCCAAATCCAAACCAAAACCAGATAAAATCCCCATAATTTTGCAAAGGGGAGTTTGTTGAACATCAGGAAACATGCTCTCGTGTTGGTGTTCTATGGGTTGTGTGCAATAATCTAGGGAAATTTAATGTGACACTTGACAAAATATTGTGAAAAATATTGGAAAGAATAGTTTCATGCACGGCAGAAGGTGGGCAAAAGCCAAGCTCCTGCAATCATTCCTCTTTTTTTTCTTTTCCCAGTGATTTCAAGTATTCCCATACTCAGATAATTCCAAGGGACAGATCCATGCCCCACTTCAGAGTCAAGGTAAAGAGTTTGTGTTGATAAAAATGTAAAAAAAAAAAAAAAAAAGAAGAAGGGGACAGGGGGAGGAATTTCAAGGGAAGGAATAGAAGTCTAAACTTCAGTGTTGCTTTCCCCCAGCATACATGTGAGCAGCAGAGTACCTAAAAGAAGACTAGAGAAAGATTGCCATCTTCTGGAAGGATAAATATCTGCCATTATTCAGAATACTAAATCTGCTATAAGCATATTTTTAATCATAGCATATTTCTGATCAATTTATTTCCTAACATGAATTCTTATTCATATTAAACCAATTCAGTTTAATTTCACCAATATATATGCCATGGACTCAGCTTTAGAAACTGACAAAGAATCTTGGGTTTTAATGATACTGTAACCAAGCTTAAAATTAGGAAGGTGTTAAGGGTTATCAGTAGAGATGGACTTTATTTATTCTTGAGCTCGTAAACCAGTTTTTTTTTTTCTTTTTTTTTAACTGAACATTTAGAAGTTAAATTAAAGATGTCCAGATGTGGATAGACTGCAAAAAAGAAAGCAAAAAACCACTCTCCTTTTAAATGGCATCAGCTGTTGTTCTACCTACTCCAGGAAATTAAGTACATCTGTTTCAAACAGAACCTTTTTATTAATCAAAAACCTGCAGGCGGTCCATGGAGCACAGGGACATTCAGCATTGCTTTCAGTTAGTCCGTCTTAGAAACGCTTATCTACATTAGAGGAGTTTATGCAGCGACTGGATTAAAATAACCGCAGAGCTACTGCCTGTTCTGCTCAGGGCAGGGAGGGTCAGGAGCCCGGCATGGCACAGCCCATGTGCTGCCCGTGACCTCCTCCGTCTGCTGCCCGTGCTGTGGGGGGCTGTCACAGGCTGTGCCATCACCCGGAGCTATCCCTGAACTGCTCCAGCCTCCGCGCTCCCTGTTGGACACGGGGCATGACAATGGATGCGCCACTGGTGTCCTCGGTCTTGGCAGAGCAGCATGCAGGGAATCTGCCTCCTTCCCTCCCAGTGGTGGTACGAGCTTCACCCACTTGGCATTGGGCAAAGCGCTTTGAGGAAGACAGGACGTGTCTTCCTTTGGGATGCTCCCCTCCCTGATGTTCTCCTCCCTTGCAGTTTGATTCGGTGCAACTCTGCTCCGTGGCTTCTAGTCCTTTCTCATGAGATGCGATGACATTCTTACTTTTCATGGGTTTGATACCACACAGTTATTTTGAGAGCCTTTAAACTTTCAGGACAAGAGTTCAGAAGGGACTTTGTGTCAATGTGAATCTCTGTATCTCCTTACTAAGTTCCCGAATTCATCCAATGTGAACCAGCTGGGATTCCCAGTGACCTTCACATTTTGGTAAAAGCTGCCGCTGCAAGTGACACTGACAATCTACCTCATTCTCCTAAGCTTTGGCTATTGGCTTGACTAGCTGCTGTTTCAAACACCTCCTTTGTGATAGTGATGCCATGGTGTCAGTCTGCCACTCAGCAGCTTTTCTGCTAAGGGGTTCCTTTTGGCATCAAAATTTCCAGTGCCCATGGGGAGCACTGTACTGGCATCTCTTCAGGCACTGAAATCCTCAGTCCTCAGAGCAGATGCATAAACTTTCCCCATTTATTTTATTCTGCCCTTTCTGCAACTCTTGGATGTGGCCAGGAAGATATCCTGGGATGGTTTTGGTCTTTGCCATTCCGCTGAGACAGGGCACAGTGCAAGGGGTGACCTGATGCCAAGGGTGCTGGCAGTTTCCCAGCTAAGGTCACTTCTCCCCTGTAGCATTGGCCAAAGCTGCCATCTTCCTCCATACAACCCCCCAGATAGCTACCACATGGGGATGGCTGGAATCTTTCAGTGTTTTAAAGAAACTTTCTACTCAGTTAATACAGGTCACTCTTCTGCACTTAATCCCAACCCGCCCCACCAATCGCTTCCCATATAATCTCCCAGAACAGCTGTGCTGTGATTGCATTGTGGATTACAAAATGACCATTTTCCACAAAACAGCTGCTGATCAGAAGGATAGCATTTAATAATCACTGGCGAGGAGAAGGAGGAGGGGACCAGACAAAGGAGGAAGGATTTTGCAGCAGTTGGGTTTCTTGCGGGATATAGAGATGAACAAAACAGCAGACAAAGCGTGAGTCCCACTTCTGTGCTGCTCATCCAAATTAAGAGGACTTCAAGGACTTGCTGCTACGGTAAATTCAACTATCATTCCTTTTGGGGGCTATCTAGACATTATGGTTGGTTTCTATGAGTGAGTGCTTGGTTTTTGTGAAGAGAAGCTTTTCTAACAATGTTTTCAGGAAGTAGTTCAGATTTGCTTCTCATTCCATATGTCTTCTGCATCCTTGATCCACTTCCTACTTCTGACTCATTTGTTTCTTGTACTTTTTATGTCTTTTCCTTAACACTTTTCCTGAAATTATACGGCCTTTCAACTACTGTCATAAATCAACTGGAGAGAATATTTTTCCCACTACTGAAGATTTAAATTAGAAAGATGATTTTTGTAAACATTGTGAGTGCGATTTTTTTGTTAAATAAAAGCATTAGCAACCCAAAACCTGATGACAGAAAATTTTATAATTAAGCATTGATGAAAAACTGAAAAAACTTTGTGTGCCGAAGGTTTCAATTTTCAGGTGAAAAACTGTGGTTTTGAGAAGAGCAATTTTGTCTGCAATTTCCTTTTCAGTCATAAGCCAAATTTTCCACCAAAAAAACTTTTAGTGAGAAGTTTGCCACTAATCTTAGCCAGAAACTCTTCCTAGGAGGCGTCTTCTCTGTGAAAATGGTAACATTCAACATGCCTTCAAATCATGAAAGCCATTAGTTATGGCTTTCATGTTAGTTATAACTAAGAGGTTACCATCTCCAGGGTGCAGAAAGAAATGTCCTGCTGAAGAGACAAAGAAGCCAGAGTATGAAACAACACAGGAAAATTTCAGGAGCTGAGTATTTTCTTGCTTTCAATGAGGATTTTCAGGGTAAGGCACTGCTTTCTCAGTGTGATGACATGCTAATAAGGTCCTGCTTTTCAAGAGGAGCTTCTGCGCTGTCTTTGTTAACCATGTTTCCAAGCTTGCTGGGTAGCAGAAAAAATTGGTTCTAATTGGTTTATGTGTGGGGCAGTCACAGACAATGCAAAGCTGGGTCTGTATTGTTTATTTATAGTGATGTCCACAGAATGGTCTCTCTCACACGTTCAGTGTTGGGTGAGTCAGCCAAAGTTAAGTGAAGAGGACCCACAGCATGCAGGGTCTATACAAACTGAATCTATTCATGGGTAAATAGATTTTCAGAGTCATAAATAGGAAAGGGTGGGAGTAGCTGGATGAAGTTGTGCCAAACATAGGGAGTGCCATGTGGGAAGAGACATGCATTGATTACATGAAAGTTGATGTGTGGGTAGATGACATCTAATCAATCTATGGAGTGATATTTTGGGGTTCTCAGGAGTCAGTGCAGGGTTTTGCAGGAACCCTAAAGTCTTCATCTTCCCTCTGAGCGAGAAAGTCCCTGGTTCAAAATTGCTTTCTGAATTTCTTTAAATGATGAGATGAAATCACTAAGAATGTTTGTGGCAACATTCACCCTTACAGGGAAAAAACCTTTGGCACTTTATGTGAAAGCAAAGACACTGCCATCCCACCATCCTACCAAATTTCTGATGTGCAGATGAGAGCTCAGGTGGAAGGTGCTGCTCTGTGGCTTGTACTTAAGATACCAGGTCTGGACAGCTGGGTGTTCCCTCTGAGCCAGAAACGGCTTTGATGTGTGACCTTCAGCGATTTGGGAATGTTTTCCTGCCTTTTCCCACTGAGAAACCACTATACTCTCTGCCTCCCTAGGTACAGTAATGAGCTGCTTGAAAAAGTGTTTTGGGACACTTGGCAGCAAGACTTCTCATTTAATTGGAGAGAGCATTCGTATTTCATGTAAAGGCAACACATGGTATTGAGGGAAGTTGGTTAACAGTTTCTGCCTGTCATCTCTGAGATGGATGAATGTGATGTTCCTTTCGTTTTGCTCATGTGCTCAGACAGCTCAATGCACTCAGCCCTGCTATGTCACCCTCTCTTCCCCAGTACAGATATTCAGAATGCTTTGCTGGATATGGTTGAAGCTGACCAGGTCCACTGCCCTGGCTTTCAGGGAATGGTTCTTCCATGCTGAGTGAGCTGTTGGGGTGTAGTGAGGAGGGCAGAGTGCTCACAACCCCTGCCCACAGCTGCATGCTGGGAGAGGGGGGGATTCCTGAGGCTGTGTGGGACAAGTGGCCTGTGTGATGGTGTCTCCCATTTGTGTGTTGCAGATGGAGCTGCTGAAGGGACTGCCATTGAGCCGCACTTTCCTGGCTGTCATCCTCAACCTGCTGGCTCTCACCCTCTCCACCACAGCCTTGCTGGGCAGCTACTGGTGCACCGGGACCCAGAAAGTACCCAAGCCTTTGTGTGGGAAGAGCAAAGCCTCCCAGTGTGTGGGTGTGCCCATGCCATCCGATGCAGACATGAGCAATGTTTCCTCTGAGGACACAGTGCACTACAGCTGGGAGACTGGGGATGACCGCTTTGCCTTCAGATACTTCCACACAGGGATGTGGCTTTCCTGTGAAGAGAGCATGGAAGGGCCAGGTAGTGTTTTGCTCAGGCAGCCACAACTTATTGCCTTGTATTTACTCCACAGAAGTTTGAAGCTGAAAGGTGGAAGGCTGACAACATGTGGGAGAAAAGTATTCTTCCTTTTCCTAGATGGTATCAGCTCTGTGCACTGGTCTGGTCAATATATTTCTGTCCTTCACTGGAATTTCTGTCCTTCACAGAGCAGGGAAGTGGAGAGTTGCTGTCTCTGGTGTGCCCTTTGGTCAGGAATAGGGACTGTGAAGTGCAAGTGATGGTGGTGGTGGCAGTGACTTTATGATAGCACTGTCCATCCTGATGGGAATTTCCATGAGCCTCCTTTCCCTTTCCCTGTATCTCCATTCCTATTCACAGCTTACTTCATGCTCTTCAGGGCAAATTTGTGATGTCCTCTCAGAAATCTAAGTACAGTGATTTTATGCAGATGATAATTTTTAGCTATCACTGTGATATATACATATATATATGCATACATATATACAATAGTTGGTATTCTTAAATCATCCAACTGAGTAGTTTTGCATTATTAAAAAGACACTGGGCTTTTCTTAAAAAAACCACAAATAAATAAAACAGAGAAAGGGAATTTCTACCTTATAGATACAGAGAAAACCTGAAGGATCTGAACCCAAAGGAACTAAAGCTAGGAGGTAAATTAACCTAAGGATTAGAGCTGCAATATTGTAATTGTTTTTAGTTTTTGTGATATTGTGACAGGTTTCATTAGCGATTTTTGACCATGTGGGACTGGCACTGTAAATCCTGAAGTGCCAGGGACTGACTGTAGAACCTGTACTAGAACCCTTTGGTGCTTCTCTTCACCCTTGACGTATTCCTGCCCAGACCTGCTCAAGTCCTTCTGCTGAAACCTGTGCCACGCCAGCACAGGTGGGTGCTCTGCAGTGCTCAGATGCCCTTTACTGCCTGGCACACACATCAAGGATCAGAACTAACCCTGAAGGTGGCCAACACAGAGATTTGTATCTAAAAATAGAGTGATGGAAGTCACTTTCATCAGGGCCATTCCCCTAAGCCCACCACCCTCCCTTCAGCTCTGCCCAAGTGCAAACATCTCACCTTCTTTAACCAAACCATCCTTCCAGTATAATATTTTTCATCTCTGTTTCTGTCAGTTTGAAAATAAATAACTGGTGAAGAAAAGCAGACAGAAGGAGGGGTTGGAGCAGAAGGGAATGTGCTTGAAACTCATGTCCTCGCAAGTGGGCTGCTTTTTGTTATGAGCATTTCCAGAAGGGCTGTGGAAGGAGATGTGTTTATTTATGACTGGTTTGGGTTGGGTTGTGTTTCCATGATGCTTGTGGGAGTGAAACTACATCCCTCAACTGATTTCTCTGAACAACTTTTCTGTTCACTGGGCAGTCCTGGAATAACCCCAGTGCCTGAAGGAACAGAGAAAGTATGTAACATCTGGATCACAGCAGAACACGGGAGAGAGCACAGGATAGAAGCACAGTCAGTCTCAGTCTCCTGCTCCCTGTAAATCACCCTCCCACTACTGAGCATCTTTGAAGCAACTGCATAGACAATAAAAACAACAGACTACTCTGAACAAAAGGAGTTCGAGTTGAGCTGGAGAAAAGATTTCATTTTCAAGCTAATCGCAGGATCAGTTTAGATGAGCCATTACTGAATATCCTCATTAAAGTTCTAGGTGAAGTAGCAAATTGCAAGTTAATGAGAACCGCAGATGGCACTAAACTGGGTAGCATCCTGAGAGCTGTGGATGACAGAAGTAGCACAGGAGATTTGGAAAGATTAGAACTGGGGATAGAAATTAAGAAAATTAGATTCTTACATGAAGCGGAAAAGTCAGGGAGAAAATACTGTGCCAAGTGGAGAAGAGGACCCTCAAATGCAGCAATGCAGGATGCAGGGACAGAGGCTTACAGATAATAATGATGGACCCTCAGCTGAGACACTAGTTTGCCAAAGCAAACATTAACACAATTTGTTGAAATAGCATGTCTAAAATGTGAGGACCAAGGACCATATTTCTGTATGAGTCTCTGCCACAGAAGGGGGGCTTGCATCTCTGTCACCAAGTATTTCACTTGGGAAGTTCTGTTTTTGCTTTCTTCTTTGAGAAGCAGTGCTAGAAATGCTCTTCTGAGATTAGGGTGTGTGGGAATTCAGCAGAAGTGATGGATCTGCAGTCTCTTACAAGCTACACCCTTAATAAACCTGATAATCAGTAATGTTGTGAATGAGTAGCAACACATTTTTATATTCAACAGAGGCTAGAAAGATTTACAAATTGCTGAAGCTTTTTTTTCCTGAAAAGGTAATTTCTAGTTTTGCAGGAAAATGCTGCCTTCCCATCCTTTGCCTCAGTGAAGGTCTGGAAAGATAGAAAAAGACCGGAGGTGAGAAGGTCTGATGGGTAGATTCAGGGATGAATGGATGTATGCACTGAAAAGAGAGTGAGATGAAGAGATTTTCTTTTCCCCTGTGTTCTCTGCATTGTTTTATAAACTCAAAGCTTTGGTTTTGTATTTCAGAAGAGAAATGCCGCAGCTTTATTGAGCTTTCACCACCAGCAGAGAGAGGTAAGAGCAAATCCCTCTATTTTACTGTAGCTGTACAGTGTGCCTCCTAGGGACAGGGAACCTGCAGTATTTTGCCTGTATGAGGACAGCAGGGTGGATCCCCAAAGAGCCAGGTAATAAATCCTGTCCTTGAGGTTGCTAAAAGAGCAAAGATTTCCTTCCAGATATTTGCATAAACCACTGCCATGTGAAGTCAGTGCTGGAAACCTCAGATTCCCTCCAGTATGAGGTGGGATTTCTCTCATGTAGTGAGTTGCCAGGTCTGGAGTTGTCATCTTGCTGTAGTAAAGGGGAAGAGGATGGATGCAGCCTCAGGGCAGCCCCTCCTACACAGGCTACACGTTAACTCCGTGCTTCAGTTTTGGGGCCTAGTACCATTAATCTGGAAGCTGAATCACCTCTTACTTTGTGGTAAATGAACTGGACATCTGAAAATTATGCTTTCAAGGTGAAGTCCCTGCCTCATTAAATACAAAACTACATTTGGATAGAAGAGATCACCCCTCCTGTCATTCTCACATGTTTCAAATCACTCTGTGGATAGCTTCAGTACAGTTTGATCTAAGTGTACATATGCTACGGAGGTTCTACTTAATGAAGGCTTTTCAGTTGGTGTGGGCTTGCTAACTATTCCCTGAGATGGAGGCTGGAGACAAGTCATTTCAGAAGATGTTCACATATGAAGGGAAAGGCCTGGGGTGCAAAGCCTGTCACAGCACTCAAACCCTGAAAACAAGGGTGTAATAAATGCTGGGGATTTGCAAGCACCATTTTCACCCTTTCCTGCACAAAGTATAATAATCTCAACATGACCAGTGCAGGTGCCATTGTATGGCCAGGCTAGCACTGCACAAGGGGGTGTGACTGCTGACTGTGGGATGGGCTGGCTGAGCTGGGTGTGTGCAGAGCAGCTCCACAGTACACAGGCAACATTACAAGACCAAATTACACATCATCACTGGGAAGCTTGGACTCACAAGGAAAATGATGCAGAGGTCTCTGTGTATGTGTGGTCCCTGCAACCTCCAGAACACTTTTGACAGTCTGACCTTTAATGAAATATTCTCCTTGATGGTGCTGCAGCAAGCAAGCCAGCTCCTTTAAACAGGGAATGCAGCTCATCTATTTCTGCTAAAGAGCTGGTTGACTCTATGGCACTAATGATGTTGAGTATTCAAGTCAGTGCCACATTAATGAGGGTTTTCTTCACACTCCTTTTCCCCAGCTGAATATCTCCTCTACAGCCATTAATAGTTGCTAACAGTAGTGTTCACAGTGCTGCTTCATTTGTCAGATTAATGTTTCTTCCTCAGTGGATTCTGTGCTTTTCCACAGCCCAGCATTACAGAGTGCCTTTCTTCATCCTCCTTCAGTTCTTGCTGCACAGCTGTAGAACTCACCTCAGCTGTGGACTCTGGTATCACTTAAATCCCACTCGAAATTCCAGCATGGAAGTACCTGCACTCTGTTCAAGGAGCAGGGTGGCTGGTCAGTGTTACTGCCCTGGTTGGATATCCACTCCAAGGAACACACTTTCATTTTAATTGAGGTTTCAATGAGAAATACAGGGATGCAAGAGGCTTCCTGAATTCCAGAGGCCATGTCCCAGACAGTCATGGATGCACCATATAGCTCTTAAATAGTTGAGTCCCAGGTTAAAACTTGTTTGTTATTGCTGTGATCAGAGCTTGGATGTGTTCATGGCCAATCTATGACCATTATATTTTGTGCTGATAGTCAACAGCTTCCCTGTCTCTTTCCCTTTGCTTTCCTCCTTGCTGTTTATGAATAGTGCTGGCTTGTTTACAAAGGCCATTTTAGCTCTGCCATGTTAGAGGAGCCATCCTCTGTGACATGCACTCTGTCCCCTACAGAACCCATTGGTCCCTTGCTCCCAGGCTGGGGAGATTTCTTTTGGGTGTTTGCTGCTTTCCTTTGTCCCATTCTATCCAAAGGACATCCTTTCAGGATTGGGTTGAGAGAGGGGAGTGCACCTTGAACATGGCTGCATCCTGTATTCCTGGCAGGAATCCTGTGGCTGTCACTGGGATCAGAGATGCTGTACATCAGCTTGCTGCTCATCAGCTTCATCCTCCTGATGGTGGAAATTCTGCACACTGGCAATCCCGTGTGTGGGATGAAGCTCAATGCCTTTGCTGCTGTCTCCTCAGTGCTGTCAGGTAAGTGTATTACTGTATGGAATGTCAGCACTGGAGAGCCTGCTTTTCCACTCAAGGATGAAGTATGCTGCTCTGGCTCCTGCTGTAACTTCTTTGCTTTGTCCTTTGTGTCCAGGTCTCCTTGGGATGGTGGCACACATGATGTACACTCAAGTCTTCCAGGCAACAGTTAATCTGGGACCGGAGGACTGGAGGCCACACACATGGGACTATGGCTGGGCATTCTAGTACGTGAGCTCTGAGGTCATCTTCACCCCCAGCCTTTAGAGCTTCAGCCATGCCATCCGCTTCCTCCTCCTTTCCTGACCTTCTGTGTGTCCAGTGACAGGTGTACCAAGGTTATCCTACCATTAATCTGCGGTCTTTGCCTCACCCTGTTTTAATAAATGGTGGCTGAGCTACTTAAATGAATGGTTACCAAAGGACTGGGAAAACAATGGGGTCACACCTGAACTGAATTGCCTTCAGCCTTGCTGACTCATTAGGCTTGCCCCTCTGCTGGTTTGCCCTGTTTGGTCTCAACTCTTCCCTGTGTGCAGAGGCCAGTGTCACACTTGTAATGATGCTCTCAAACACACCTTGTTTTTCTGCAGCTTTAACAAGTTGCATGCTGGCTTGGCCTCTTCACTAACCAGTGTTGGGCCAAAGGGCCTGTTCCTGTAACACCAACACCAAGCTTAGAGATGTGGGCAGAGCTCAGCCCCCAACCAGCAGCCACACCATCTTCTCCAGTGCTGGCCCAGCCATATAATGGAAGCTGCACTGGAGGCCAAGGCCATCTTAAGAAGGTACTATGTGCAGGAAGGAGGAAAAGCAGGCAGTACACCACAGGGTCACTTGTGAGCCAGGAAGAGGAGCTGTGAAAAGCAGGTGGCTCAGTGTGCCTTTCTCTAAAGGATAAAGCAGCCAAGCACAGTGGACAAGACATACCTGACCTCAAAAACAGCTGGGTGAGCCTTGCAGGTGCCCATGGAAAGTGCAGGTTCAATTTCAATGCTGTATTGATGATGACCACATTGATTCTCAAACACTCCAGTGCCCTGTGCCACCCGTGGAGATGAAATGCCAGGCTGGCAATTTGGTTATGCTCAGGTAGACAAGCCTCATGCACAGTAAGACACTGAGAGTCCAGCAATACAGAACTTGCTTCCAAGCTGTGCTCCCTTGCTCTGACCAGTTACAGATGTTCCTGCTGCCCTTTTCCCTGTGTCACTCCTGTCCCTGTCATGGGGATGACCAATATTTATCCCACTGATTTAAGAAGAATCTTGTGGTGGGATAACTGAAGAACTGTAATGCTATGAGCCTTAGTCACTCTAGCTCATGTCTGTGCCCAGTAGATTCTGCCTGGCAAACTAGGGAGAATTGGGGTGTCATGGCGTTCCTTTCCCTACATGGCTTTTCACAGCATGTGCTTCTTCTGTGTGTCTCTGGCAGCATGGCCTGGGCCTCCTTCACCTGCTGCATGGCCTCTGCTGTCACCACTCTCAATACCTACACCAAGACGATACTGGAGTTCAAAAGGAACCACATCAAGGGATACGATGGGACCCTCAAGGATCACCCTCAGCACCACCAGTGCTTCATACAGCAAATAAGCAGCTACTATGAGCCCAAAGGCAAGGTCTTCCATTCAGTCTCTGAGGGAGTCGACTTCTACACTGATCTGCAGCAGAAAATACTGCAGAGGGAACCAGAGCTGGACCTGGATGAAGTCTTGGGCCAGACAATTGGGGAGGATCGCTGTTAGGGATGAGTGTACAGGGACAGAACAGTGGAGTTTGGGAGGAACAAGAGCTCTGAACCAAGCATTGGCACCACTGTTAGCAGGTTTTGGGGAGCTCTTCCAGGCTCTACAGGGACTGAGGAGGCAGGCACTGGGTCAGGGCAACTAGAGTAGAAGTTTGGGGGTCCTCCCTGGTCATATACAATGTGATGGGTGCCCTCTTCTGACAAGGGTGAAACTGGAGGGACATGCTGGTGCCAGCTGTCTCCAAGCACTTTCAGAGTTGAGTCAGATGTCCTGATCCCAGTATTGCACTGGGGAACAGACAATCAGCACCATCCAGACGGCAAACTGCGCTGCTGGCTGGTGTCACACTGACCTTCCATCAGCACCTCCATTTCAGTGCTATGGTGAAGGCCATCAGTGTTCATATTGATCAGCTGTCACCCTCTCTGAACACCCTGCTTATTCTTAATTTCCAGGCCCAAACTCTTCTCCCTGCCCCCAGATTAAAAGTCCTGCTGCAGTAGGAATAGGAGATAGCTTTCAGACATCTCCTCCTCCTTCCTATCTGTAATGACTCCCACATGTTCCCTTCTTGCTTTTTGCCCAGAAATCTCCCATTCGGAGGTACTTTGCTGTCTGCCTCTTTTTACTGTTTCTTCGTAACCATTAAGAATTTGGCAGGACTTTTGCTTTTTATGTTACTTCTATTCATCTGTTCCTTTTTGTCCATTGTAAAAATATTGCAAACAACCCCTGAATAAAAACCCCAAGCAAGCTCATCTCTCAAAGGTGAAACACTGGTTCACATGACACATGACGCTGTACACAGTATTTATTTTGTTTCACTGCTCAAATACATTTTTCCAACAATATACAGACAGACTCTTTATTCACAGTGGGGGTGGGGGCAGGGTGAATTCACATTAAGGAGGAGCTAACATCACTGCTCTTGAATGTCAGTTCTCTCAGGAAGAATCTCAGAAGTAGCTACTTAGGTAACAGCCGATTCACCTTTCCCAGCAAGGTGGTGGCTGCACAGGAGGGAAGAAGCACTCCTGTTTAATCCCTCATATGTTACTGGTCCTCACACTTTCAGTCCTATTCTGCAGCTCTATTAACTGACACTAGCTCTATTATAAACACTAAACCCTGTCTGAAGGAAAATGCCAGGCCTAGAGCCATTGCTACAGTTGTGCTAATATATACAAAGCTATTTACACAAAAATACCATTAAAGGTATACAAACTGTTCACAGCTCTAACATTGGGAGATCAGGGCCCAAAGACCAGCCTTGGGGCTTGCAGCTAAACCTGAAGGGCTATCCTGGAAGCTTTATATAGAAATGTGGGATGATGGAAAGGGTGATACAGCAAAGAGAGGTGTCAAGGGCCCAGCAGAGCAAATCCATGGCTAATGTGCCCATCTGAAAGGAGGGTCAAAGTCTGCTATCACCTCATAACTCATGGGGAAATGTGGGGAGGCTGGAAGGGCACGTGCTAGACAGAAAAGTCCTTTGCAATCCTCATCTCAGCCTGGCTCTGTTTAATGTCAAAGCCAGGCTTAGAATGGCATACTAGGAAAGGAGTTCCTATATTGTTGCCCTAAAATACTGGTGGGGAACTACCGGGGCACCAAATTGTTTCACTTTTATATGGTCTTTTCTACTACAAGAAAATTCATACAGATGCTGCTCAAATGCAACAGAGAATAATGGCACACTCTGGGACAGAGTGGGACACACCTAACACGCTGTGAACAAATGTGTCCCAGAGGTAGCTTGCTCCTCCTGGAGCTGTACACAGGGCTGGTCTGGCAAAGGAATTGCAATATTGAGCTCAGGATAGGGTTAAAATGCACAGAAAAGCTTTCTAGTTCTGTCTCTGAACCTCTAAACCCTGGAGCAGTTGCGTAAGAATCAGCTTTTCTGTGACAAGACTGAGTGACCTTTACGGTGACATTTGGGATCTGCTGGACCTCCTATCCCAAGGTGGCTGTCTTACATTGGCAAAGGGAGATTCTGCCCATTGGACTGCAGTGTGATGTTACAGTGACAATGTGGGTTCATACAAACCTTAAGGATGGAGAGAAATAAGCTGTGAACCTTTCGCTTCTACATCACCCACATATGCCTGAACTTGGTGTCCTGAACTTGGAAGTGGGAAAGAAACACACAAGTGCAAGGGGCTGGCAGATGCTGTGGAGACCATCCTTCTCTAGATCAGGTAATTCAGCCAGAGAACTAGCTTGTTTGTGAGTCTGGCAACAGCATGGACAAGAGAGCTGAGAGCACAGGAGAAGTCGTAGATAAGACTAAACCTGCAGGAGCCAGAGGCTTCTCTCCAAAAATAAAAAGATTAAGGGTGTCCTTTAGCCACACCACTTGCCTTGACTCATCATGGCTCACTCTAGGCATAGAGCTTGTTAGACTGCTTGGGAACACTGTCTGGACATAAAAAGGTGTGTCCTAAATCTCATTCATAAATTAAACATACAAAAATATACATACGTTGTATAAATTAACACATATATATATAAAGCTTGATTTTATATATATATGTATATAACCTCTAAATTCACATTTCTGTGTTACCTGGAAGGAAGCATGCAAGAACAGCACACGGAGAGGGAGTTGCTGAGTAAGGTTTCTCTGGTACAGAACAGGTCTGCCTAGGACAAACCTGCCTTCAGTAGCATTCCCCAGACAGCTGAAGAAAGGGGAAGTGCTTTTAGACCCCATTCCCTCTATACAGCCATTTTCCTGAAGATACACAGAGCAGCTTCCTATATTCCCAGTACAGGCCACAGGTCCAACCAACACCTGAGGAACCACCAGGCTAGAGCTGAAGAAGGAAAGGCAAACAAACATTAAAGCCAAAATCGATTATCATCCAGTCTGGAGAAGTAAAGTCAGCAACAGAACCTGGGCACCACTATATGGAGGACCCTTGCTTGCCCATGTCAAAACAAGTGATCTCAGTCCCACCTCTCTGATCCCTCTGCAAGTCTCTCAGTCTCTTATGATCATCATCCCTGCTTCTACCTAAGATCCTGTGCTGTGCTCAACTGCCTAAGTACATCTTTGCTTCACAATCTGTCCATCTTATGCCCAAAGGGGCAGCAAGTCATCTTGCAAACAGTCATTTTGCATCCCACCAGTCTCCTTCCAACCCAAAGAGCACCTTAACTGTGTCTGTAGGGAAGAGATCAGATGTTTTCAAAGGCCTGGATTTCATAAGGGATTTCTGCACAATCTCACCTTCTGAGGAAAGTCAGCAAATTTCATCCGGGCCAGAAATCGCCTCACTTCTCCACGGCTGATTTTTGGAGTCCTGCTGTCCTTTAACCACACCATTCGGCCCTGGCTCATCATGGCCCACTTCAGGCCCAGCTTGCTGACTGACAGAAATCCTGGCTGCTTCTCAGAGGTTGCAGTTGTTGTCACAGTGATGTGAAATGCATCCTTTTGGAGGTCATTAATTCCAACTGATCCATGAGAAAAGGGCAAGAAAACAGTGGTGAGGAGGAAATGCTTATGGTTCTTCCAAAAGAAATGTTATAGCCCTTACTCAATCAAAATATCCACGAGACTGATAGCATATTCAGTCTGACTTTACAATTCCATGTACCTTAGTTGATAAGGGAATATTATTTTAACATTTTTTCATGGATAGAAACTGAAATATAGATCAGAAATGAAAGGGTCTGGTTCCAGGTTATGTTTTTGGGCTTGACACAGGATATGAGCATGTTTCAAGAACACAGTTCACTCTCAGATCTCCTTCCCACACCTGTTAGTAGCTATTTTTTACCTCTATAAAACTGGAAATTTGTAAAGCACTGGCAAGTCAGGTGACTCCAGTCACTGCAGAATGATCTGTACAGACCTCAGAAATCCTAGTTTCTAAAAAAAATCCTGTAACAATAGTATTCTATTTGTTCTTGCCTGAACTGTATTTTTGATTCAAGTCCAATTAGATGTTATTACTATGCAATAGTTTTTCTATGCTTCCGGCCTACTTCTCTCAGTTCTGGATGAACTGTCTTTTATTCCACACTCCCATGCACAAGAGGCTGGTTATTTGCTGAATGGCTTTAGAAAGAGCAAGAAAGTTGAACAGGACTGTACAGTCTTGTATAGATGTTAAATCCAGATCTACTTTTCCCTGAAAACACACATATATTTTGATTCCCCCTTACAAAAAGGAAGGGGAAGTAGAACAGCTCCTATCACAAAAAGCGGGAGATGACCAACAAAAGCAGAAGTGGATCTGAGGTGACAGAGAAAAGTCACAGAGGGATTTTTTATGCACGGCATTAAATTCAAAATAGCTCTGTGGAAAGCACAATAACTCTGGTGTAGAACATGCATTAAACCTGCCATCACTTAAACATATAAGAAACTTTGTGGGTCTTGTATTTTCAAAGTAGGGGGTGGACAGGGGGAAGGGGATGCTCCTTCAGAAGGAAGATGAATCTTATTTCCCATTGCCATGCTATGTGTGGTGGACCTTTGGTCTCCCTTTAAAGGCACAACTGCAGCCCACTGTTTCTCACAGCTACTTCTCTCTCTCTGTTTCTAGTCTAGGTAGTTTCTCCTCCGTTTGTACTCACCTGCTGAAGCAATGACTTTGTCTGTTGCATTGGTGAGGTCCAGAAGGACTGTAGGAAAAACAGGATGGAGGAGATAGAGGTGGTGCAGCCCTGGGCGCTCAGGTCTGGGACCAGGCTGCTGTTGGAATGAAATACACAAAAACATAACAACTGTTAGCAAAGGGGAGTCTAGTTTTGTCAAAAAAAATAAAGTTTTCTGACACTGTGTTGTTTTTACATGGATCAAAGAATTAAAACCTGTGGTTTTACAAAGATTAAATCCTGAAACCATTTTTTCCCCAAAACAGAATTTGCTCTACAATTTCTCTTTGATAAGGCTGAAATCTAGCTCTGTCATATGCAGCTTGATGGGCAAAGCTACAGTCTGGAAGTTTGAGTCTCAATGCCAAAATGTGTGCCTGCATTGACAGAAGGAGCACTCTAGGCTGAGAACAAATCTGAAGCTACTCTTCAGTGCTGCATGAAAAAATGAAATTCACAAATTTTGGGGTTTGTAGATGCAAAATTTCTGTCAACAAAGCTTTACAATGAAGAATTTGCACATGAAAATTCCTGTGTTCAGGCTCAGAGAAGTCAGAATGTCAAAGTAAGAGATGTCCCTGACAGCCTTCTCACATATTAGGTTCAAGTTCAATGACAATAGGAATAAGACAAAGAGACTGCACATACTCCACAGAGAAACCTTAAAGTGAAGAAAAGATGCATGCTCACCAAACTTCGTAACACAGGCTTGGTTTCATCAGCCCAGAAGAGAAAAACAGACTTCTTGTCCAAAGTCATGACTGAGAGTGCATCGAGTTGTTGCCTCTGCCATGGAAGTTCCTGGTTCCAAACAGGGAGGCCAGATTTGCCATCTATCACCACCACCTCAAGGCAGGGAGAGACTGAGCATTAATGGATGCCAAGGCATGGATATGCTGAGCCCCCTCGCAGAGGCATGGCCTGTGCTATTCCCTTTCATGCCTGTGGCCACACCCTAAGGAGTGCCGGCCAAAGAGAGGGGAAAAGCAAGGACCAGAGAATGTTTATTGCTTTTTACCCAGCCTACCCCACTCCTGTGCTGCCACTGCCCTCCATGCCTTCACCTGTTTTACCTTTTTGTTCCCATCTCCAGTCTGCGCTTGCAGCATGAAGTCCAGAGTTTGGTCAGCACCAAAGTAACCTGGTACAGGCTGGCTGTAAATTTGGAAAAAGAAACACTCAGCCCCATGGTAAAAAAAAGTAATTTCAGATGGAGGCAGAATAGCTGCCTTCATCCTCCATTCTGCCTCTTAAAATGACAGGATTTGTCATGCTAAATAAGGTCTTTCATTCACTCATAACAATTGTGACTGTCAGGAATCATTTGTTGGTGGATCAGAAAAGTGTAAAATGGTAAAGTGGCCCATGGTGCTTTTCAGCCATTCTTCAGAGTTGTCTGTGTGGGGGGCATTGCTTGATGGGCTGTGTAGACATCTGTTTATCCCCCTGTACACTACTCTGTCGTTCTTTGCATGAGAACCTGTACTGTTGTTGCTATAATTATATAAAATTACCCAGCCCTTCCAAAATGCATTGGCACATTTGGCTTCCTGCAGAAAGTGGATTTCCCAGGCTGCCTGAGCTGTGTGAGATGGATCTTAACAAACCATGATTCCTTGTATTGTATTCTTACTGCTAGCAGGTTTACAAGCCTTTTGGTGACTTTAAGCAGGTTAAATGAAGTCCCTTCTCATTCTCTCACTTCTGGGTGATGTAACACATTAATATCTCTCATTATAATTGTTCTTTAACCATATTTCTTGCTTTTGGCTTTCTAAGCCTTGCCTCTGTCTTCCTTCAATTCACCACAGCTGGGTGCACAATTCTAAATAAGCACAATTGAATCCACAAAGTTCACAGAACCAGAGATTTTATGGCAAGGCAGGATCAGAGTATATCCTCCCTCCTCTTATTTATGACAGATTTCTGTATTTCACCCAATTAACCAGGTATCAGTAGGCTGGCTTTGCCTCATCTTTGATGAGATGAATTCATCACTTCCCATGACAGTTAGTTCTAATGATTAATTTCACCCAAAGAAACATTCCTGCATCTTCATTCTCCTGAACATGAATGGCTTTTGCTCCAAGGCACTTGCTCTTGCTATGCCTGTTAATTTCTATTTCTTACACGCGCTTATGAACTCACCTCTCAGGCTTCTCTTTGATCATATAAACTCAATAATCAAAATTTTCCATGCCAAAGCATTTTTTCCAGACCTTTTCCCAATTTTTTTCCCAATCTTCCCCTTTAAAACATGCATGACAGAATTACTGTTCCTGAACAGTAATACCACAGCAGTGGCTTGACTTTATACTTACAACATCAAACAATGCCATTTGCTTTACAGATACCCTCACAAGACACTCCTATAGCTCAAAAGCTCTCCAGTAGCAAAAGGAAGGAGCAGACAATTCTATCCTATGACCACAAACTCAAAACATCTCCTAAGGTGCCTCTGCTCTTATGGGTCACAGCTGGTGGCAGATCCCACAAACGGAATGCACACAAATGTAAGCACATCGGATGCTACTAATCAAGTGAAAAATCCCTTGGGCACTTGCTCAAATGAACCAGAAGGTTAGTAATTATTCTGCCCAACAGTAATCCCCCCAGCAACCTGCTATTAATCCTCTCTCATCTGAAACATCCATTTACAACACAATTTGCAACTGCTTACTCAATTTCATGGTCTCTGAACTTCGCCCTTGTTTTATGACTACTGATTTTCCTTTATGGTTTTCCAGGGATCTTGTCAAAAGTTATCTGGAAATGCAGCACATCTGCAGTAGCCGTGTTGGTTTTCTCAGAAATTATTCCCACAGGCGTGCACTCAGTCTGCCTGGATGACGTGGTGTGCTTGGGGCAGGTTTACCCAGGAAAAGGAGTGCTCACAGCTGGCTTTGTAAGCTTTGTTTAACAAGGAATTCAGTCTGTTTGACTCTGTGGTAACATCCCTGACCTGAATTTGATGCTTAAGTAGAACTTAAGTTCTAAAAAAATCCAAACAAACCTCTTAATTAAATGCTTGCCCACAATACACTCAGTGTAGTAAATTTTGTCTTTCTTAACTCTGAGAAAACAGGTAGTCCAGGACTTTAGTACAGTAGCCTAGAACAAGAATTGCTTTCATTATTTTTCAATAATTATCTGCCAGCTCCTCTACATGTATTGTACTCTGTCCCTTGGGAGGTCAGGGAATGGTAAAAAGCAGCAGCCTTGAATACTAGCTGCCCAGAGATGTTGTGAAGTCTCTGTCCTCAGAAATATTTAAAACCTGACAGCACACAGCCCTGAGTAATTTGCTCTACCTTGTCTGGAGTATGCTTGAGCAGGTAGGTGGGATTAGGAAACCTCCAGAGGTACACTCCAACCTCAACCATACTAGTAAAGAATGGTTTTTAACCCTTCTTGATTTGTGCATTCCAATTTATTGCTGCATCCATTTAGAAATTTCTTGTGTATAACTGATTCTACAGCACCTATGAAGTGGCTCTGCTTAGTCACTTTACACACACTTGCCCTTTAAACTTGATGCCAGACACATTCAGAAGTCTGCAGATTCTGAATCCAAAACACTTCTAGTCCATTTCCTTTCCCCATGGCATGATCAACTAGCCATAACTCATTCCTAAAGTTGTGGCTTATGTCACCTATCAGCCCTCAAGAATGTGGACATTACCTGAATATCAAAGATAGCTGAACACCCTTTTTTCTTTTCCTTAATGAAGTTCCAGTGCCTTCTTCCCATTTATGCTCTTGACAGTTGGGTAAGACAGAGCTGAGAGAAGCTCTCTTTATTCTCAATACTAGAGCAAGCAATTGTTTCCCATGTAATTTCCCTCAATTGTGCCCAACTGCCCTTTGCAAATATTTCATACTGGGAGCACTGAAATTGCTGGTTATTACCAACCCACAAGATCTGAAAAATTACTTAATTTCCATGTGTGAAATTAGAGGATGAGCAGTATTATTTTAAGGTTTACATTTAGTATAGATGCTGACTGCCATCAAAATGCTCATTTTCAACTTTCAAGGAACATTAAGATCTCTGGGCCATACTCATTCACCTGTTTTAAATTTTTAACATTACTAATGGAACTGATCCCCTCCACTGAAGCCCTGGACAGCAAGTGGGCTGAATCACACATCAGTAATCCACTAAATTCCAATGCCACATTATTCCCATTACTTCAGTGTTGGGTACCTGAATCAAGCCCCTTATTTGTGATCATTCACAAGCACACAGCTCAAGTTCCCAGTCTTCTGTTCCTTGCTCCTCCTGACCTCCTTGCTTGGCTCAACAACACACACCTCCAGTACTTAGATTCCTCTTCAGACTTGGAGAATTACTGTCAATTGCTTTCTAAGGAACACACGTGCTTAGAACTGAAAGTTGGGAAATGGTACAGGAAGAAATAAGACAGACAAATGTTCCCAGCAAGTAACCTGCTGATATTCTGCAGCTCCAGGGTCCAGTGGCGCTCCAGGTCCTGTCCCCTCAGCAGGATCAAGCTCTCTTTGGTTGTGATGAGCAGGTTGCTGCAGTTTGTGTCAGGCGTCTTCACCGTCTGCAGAAAGTCAACACCCCCACTGGCACAAATGGAAAACAGAGGAGATCAAGGCTTGTATCTGCACATCTCAGCACTAGCTGCCTGTCCTGTGGCAATTCCTATGAAAGATGAGAACTATACTTGGAGAAGTCTATCTTTTCCCCAGTCATGTGGGCTCCTCAGTTAAGTGAACTAAATTCAAACGTGCGGTCTTCTGAATATCATGACTTACTATAAAAAGCATGAAGTTTGTGAGTTCACATTTGCTCCCTCCCTTTATTCCTATCAAGGCCAGCCCCACAGTTAGGCAGTAAAGAAGAATGAGCTGAGAAATCCAGGCCCACACACACTGAGCTTCCCAAAGAGACTCCACTAGCTGGGAATGCCTCTTTTTTCCCTTCAGCAATGCATATGGGGCTGAAGAAAGGAACAAGGAGCAGGAGAAGCTAAGGACTCCCTTTTACGACACTCTGCACTTCTTTGGCTAGGACAACCAGAGGACAGGGAGGAAATGACAGGTTCCCCACAGTATTCCCCACTTATCAACTGGACAATGAAGAGAAGGGCAGTATTGAAGTAGAAGCAACCCCCTCAAGGAGCACTAATAAGTGCCTACCCTTCCCTTCCTCTCCCAGAAGGAGCAAGATGACAAGTCCGTCTTGTACCTGTAAATGTCAATGAGCTCTGACAAGTTGACAGATCTGCGCTTTTCCCACTCTGGCTCCTCCTGCTGCAGCATTGCAGGAAAGTTGTCCCGGTTTCTGGCTTGGGTAAATATATCCCTCAGGGCAACAGCCTGAACATTACCTGCCAGGAAGAGTAAAGATGAGGATCCTGACTGCAAAAGAGAACCCAGTAGAACAGAGGGTAATTGGGATCACTGCAGTTGTGGTAGAAGGCAATGAAATGCCCAGAGCTGGAACTTCCCTGGCATGATGTGACTTTGGGAAACTCCAAAGTATTTGAGACTAGCAGGTATTGGTGCTCCTGTACTTTTCCACACCATGGCAGTGCGACTTGTGCTTTTGCCCTCTTAGATTTTACAGCAGAAGGCATGGCACAAGTATCCCAGGGACATTCTGGACCATTTTAGGTAAAACAGATGTTTTCTCAGGAAGGTGAAGTGCTGCAGAGGCAAGGTGCACCTTACCAAAACCAAACAGGATGTAGATGGCTCCCCGGCTGGTGATGTGGACTTGAGGGCCAATCACTTTCCCTTCTCCATTGGTGCTGTATCTCACAGGCCCACCCAAAGCAGTTCCAGTCTTTCCTGATACCAAGATGAAAACCACATCAGGCTGCAAGGAGAGAGAGGCAGAGATTTTTATCAGTGCTTTCAAGCATCTCTGCACTCAGAATCTTCTCCCACCCCCATAGCATGAAGCTGCACTGATAATTTCCCCCTCAGCAAGGTCTAGATAGTGCTTGCTTTCTCTTTGCTCAGTCTGGCTTCCTAGGCATCTTACATTCACATTTTCTCTTCACACAAATAGATCAAATATGAAAGGGAATTCAAAAATCTGAGCTCCTCTAACAAAATCTATGTTAGAATTGTGGGGAGGGACAAGCATAAAGGAAATCTGCATCTGAATTAATCACACAATTAATCTGAATTAATTAATAAAAGAAAGTATTTCTTTCATTTGAATAAGCTAACTGCTCCTTTCTCCAGAGATCCATCCCCACACTGCTGCTAAACACTCACTTCAAACCACACATTCATTGAACAGAAACAGATAATTCTCAAGTCTCAGTGAGGTGCACATAATGACCCTTCTGTTCATTCCCAGCTGTCAAGAATGCAGGTAGTGTCATTATTGTTTGATCTCACTGCTCTGAGCTACTGGAAGAAAAAGGGTGCTTTTCAGCAAAATCCAAGGGAATGAAAATTAAGGGCTCTTGCAGCTCTGGTTACAGTCCTTTCACATCAGTCTGTTTTTCCTCTACACAAATAGTAAAGGTCCTTCCAAACCTTGAGCAGGGATGTGCTGTACCTGTGTCTCTGTGAGAACCAGAACAACAATATCCCTAATGCCATCTCCATCTACATCTGGAAGAGTTGCAGCTGGTGCAGCCAGGATCCCACTTGAAAGATGAATGGAGTTCAGTGTCCAGATGGTCTTGCCTGTGGAAAGAACAGCATAAAAGAGACCTGTACTTGGGGAACCAGAGGGCATCCCAAGAGGGTTCCACAAAACCTTCTTGAAAAGGAAGCAAGAGAAATTATTTCTCCCATTCTGTGTGAAGGGGAAAGACACATCTACAAACTGAGACAAATTGCAGTTGAAAGTAAAATTCTTCTCCCAGCATTTCTTCAGATTGCCTTTGAGTCAGGCTTCAAGTCCTGCTGTGCTTCCTTCTCAGCATCTCTATAAAAGACCTGAGCCCTAAATAATTTTGGAAATAGGAAAGAATATTTAAGGTTCACTTTAAAAAGGAGAACCCAAATGAGAGTGCTGCTCTGCAGGACAGCAGTTGTTGCCTCAGCCAGCAGTAAAGGCTAGGTAAATGTGAGGAAAGGAAACAGATGGACAGTTCTGATATTCAGAGTGCAAATCTGTGTCTCAGTTAAATTCCCAGCAGCAAATTACCACTCCAGCATGACATGCTCACTCCACCTCAGGGGGAAAGCACGTTAACAGACATGATGTCAAATGGTTCAGCAGTCCAGCACAGACCCAGCTGGAAACCCAGTAAAACCAGACTTGCAAACTTGCAAATAAACATTAAAAAAGAGGCAACAATTAAATTTGATGCTTTTAGTTTTTCATCATTCTTTTGCCAACACTTCTGCTTTTAAAATCTTTAAAAATGTTTTTCTGCTTTTAAAATCTTTAAAAATGTTTTTCTGTAGGATGCCCCTGAATGACAAAGTAAACCAAGGGCCAACTTGTACATTGCTACTGCTGGTAAAGGAGGCAGCTCACAGTCCTGACCATGCAAACACTGTGCCAGTAACCCAAGTCCCTAAAAGCATTTTAAAAGTGTGGGAAAACAGCTGGGGGTAAAATTAGAGGAAACTTGAGAAGTTATATTCACATCCTAACAGAAGTTCTAACAGTATGGAAATTTAATAGGGTAAAATACAGTTGCTGCTCCCTGGATGGAATGTGACTGGCATGTCTGAAACTGCAACCATAGCACCTACTAAAGGGGATGGAACAAAAGGTGGGGTGCGAATACCATGGACAGACTGTAGAAATCCTTGCAGGGAGGGGAGCCTGATGGTACTGTTCAGCTGATAAAGGCACAGCACCCCTCAGCCAGGGGAGATAGGAGAAGGCGTCTTGTTGCTGAGCCAGCAACTGTGGTGAAATCGTTGTCCTTGGATGAACTGGGTTCATTAAAGCCTAACTGTAATATTAACACACACCTCCATCCCAAAGTTACCCACCTTCAAGGTACCTTTTGGTTGATTCCAAAAGCAACCCTATACCTACCTATGGCTATTTCTGCCAATGAATTAATGTGGGAGAACAAACAGCAATCCAGCAAAGGTGTACATGATCAAGTGATTAAAAATGCAATACTCATTCATATCTAATCAATTCAACTATGGGCCTAACTTCTCTGCAAGGTTTCCTGGATGTTGTGTATATCCTTATGTAACTTCTCCAAGAATGCTGTTCAGCTTTGCAGTGCTGTTAGGTAGGTCCTGAGTTGTACCAGCAGCTCAATGCTAATGAGAAAAGACTTTACATATTCTTTATGACATGGGGATGCTACAGGCTAAGATTAACACTTTGAAATATTCTGAGATGTAGGAAGAAGATGTTGCCACAGAGATGAAATGTTTTGGATTCTATTATCCTGTGTAACTAGAAACATGTTAGTTTTGACTCCATTCCGTGTGTCATGAAGTAATAGCCACCATGATGTGTCAGAACCAAATCATTCATGCTTATTAGTCCTTTAAAGTAAACAAAAAAGCAACAGCACATTTCTGATATGCTGGTAGCTGACTTTACCTGTGGAGGCACTAAGAAGGCTGAGGAATTTCGATGTTCCTGTAACAAGGCAGACAGGCCCTGCAGCTGCCCCCAGTGACAGCCCATTGCACTGCACACTTTGCGTCTCCTCCGGAAGCTGGATTGACCACAAGGTGCTGCCATTCATACCAGAAAGTGCCACCACAGTTACAGAGGGTCTAGAGACACCTAGAAGAAGCAGGAAAGAGAGAATATGATCCCTTGGTGTCAGAGGGATTACTATGACCATGTTGTCTTGGGTCCTTGTGCTGGAGATCCAGCTCTAACTCCTGGAGCTGAGCATTTCAGACAGACAAATCCACACTGCCTGAAAGCAAAGGTCAAATGTCAAATGTCACATTATGGCCCAATTTCTCTGATGCAGAGCCCAGCAGTGACCTCCAAACAAGTTGGGCTGAAAATCAAGAGCCCAGAAAATCATGAAAACCTGAGCTCATTGCAAGAAATGTGGTCAGCTGCGCAGAGAGAACCAAGTTCCTGGGGACAATGTGCTCAGTTGTGGTGTCTTCCTCCTGTGAAATTTACTGCTGTCAAATTAGACTGGTTATTCTGATCCCCTCCCTCAACAAAACACCTAGCACCAAGGGGAAACCTTAACTGACTCCCAAGGCAGACGTCACCTCAGATGAAAGTGCTGGTTTGTCTGTAATTCTGGAGGCAACAGAGTGACTGGTGGTCTGACAGCACTTTCCTTTGTTTTCCAAATGAGTTTCATTATTGTGAAAAACAGACTGAATGCAACCAATTGGTGGAACTTGGCATTCTTTTTCCAATTCACCAGTTAGCATAAAATAATTATAAAATAAAGTAGCGTATGCTGTTTCAATTGACTGTTGGTTCTGATTCCAAATGTGATCAACTTTTAGCTCAGTCTGCCCTCAGACTTCAGTGTGGTTATTGTAATTCATCTCCACCTAATATGGTCACATCACAACTTAAGATGAACTCCCACACATTTCAAAATAACAACAGACCAAGCCAACTCCTATCTCACTAGCACGTGACCTGATGACATAAAGGGCATATAAGGGCCACTGGCTAAACACAAGGCTGAGTCCAGTCTCTAAGTCAAACTCACTCTCTTCTCAAACTGAAAATCATGTGGCTTGTGCTAAGGGGGTGCCCCAGATCAAGTTATCTTTGTTACATTGATAGGGATCAAGAACAGCTAACTCCTGAATGCAGCTCACAGCTGTTGTGCCTACAAGCTGGAGAAACAGTTAACAGTGTTGCAGATTACTCCACTGGGTGCCTATTCCAAGCTTATCTCTACTTGGCACTATGTGAATGCCCCAAGCACGGGCTACAGGTGGCTGATATCCAACTATGTGAGTTTTGGACTGTGATCTGCTTACACCTGTTTTAGTGTCTGGTTTTTGTCTTCCAGCACAGCTACAACCCAGCATGCAACTAGGTATGACCAGTTTCATTCAGCGCATGCTGCCTATATGTATATCTGGGATAAAAAATAAAAGCAATGTAATGGCAAAAATATAGCGTGCAAGTACAACTGATATAAATGGAATACAGCCTCTCTGTCAACCATATCTTCTTTTCTCACTTATTTTTAAGTTACTTTACAGTTTTCTCTATGTTCATAGGTTTCTTTTTACAGAACTTGCTGTGAAATACTAGAGGCCTTGCTTGGGCCATGGAGAAAGGCATCTTCCCTATCCTCTAACAATATTTTTATTACCTCTTTGAAGAGCCAAGGCATTTTGCTCCAAGAATTTTCTTCAGGTTGTGCAATGTATGCTTGCTCCCTGAATACCTCTCTGAGGCAGAAGAGATTCACCTGGCACCAGGCCATGCCAGGACAGGCAGCTGCAGTACAGCAGGCAGCTGAGAAACTCCAGGGCTTCAGACGCCCAGTGCAACAGGATCTGGCACGAGATCTGGCAGCCCCTGTGTAATGCTGGCCAGCATCAGCAGGTTCTGCTGTCACCTGAAGGGTGTGAGGACTAACCAAAAAAGCAAAGCAGCCAGGAGGAGGAAGCAGGGCAACACCTGTTAAACAGCCAGGCACAGCAGCTGCCCCATTATCAGACTATTATTTGTGAATTAACAGCCTGGCAAGTATATGGAGTGACCTGGAGAAAAAAGGCAGCAAAGTGAGGGTGCTTCTAAAAACCAAGTGAAGTGTGCACAAATGCAAGACAAAGAGACAGAGTCGCCCCAAGACGAGGTAAGAGCAAACAGATGATGCTGACCAAAAGGTATAGGAGCACAGGCTTGTAATGAAAATTGTAAGCACGACCAACCACAGGCACAGTACACCAGCAGTTTTAAGGAACTCTGAAAAGAGCAATGCAGTGGATTTGCAGTGTCAGGGACTCTTCCTGTGTGTAAGACAAACATACAAAGGTCCCTACTGACACATTAAGAGGAATGGAAAGGAGCTGCAGTGCTTACCCATGACACTGGCATTCATCAAGGCAGTGAAGACAATGAGGATGTCAGGGAGGCCATCACCGTTCACATCACACAGCTCCAGTGGGGATAACACACCACCTGCAAAAATTACAATTACTGCATGTCAAAAAGGCCACCCAGCTCATTTTACACACTGGGAGAGTAGGGCTGGTCCAGAAAAGAGACTTGTGCATAGACAAGCCTCACAAAGTCTGCCAAGGAACCACCAAGGGTAGGCAGCTCGCAACATGTAAGATCTTTAATTTCATGAAAAGACAGAAATGTAGCATCTGGGTCAGAGAAAGGGAAAGGAGAAATGGAGTAGCTAATAGAGAAAGATTCATGTTTCCCACTTCCATTTCTGAGGCAATGTGGAGTCATGTATCTTATGAAAAGCTTGGATTTGGAAGCCAAGGGCAAAAAGCAAGGAGGCAGAGACATATAGAAATCCTGGCAGAAATTATTTCACAAAACAGTGTTACTTTATTGTAGCAATCAGAATGGGAGATACCAGTGACCCATACAGGATGACAAAAGATCTTAAATGTTGATTTATGGATTCAAGCAGAACTAAAAGACAATGGAATAGGGTTAGTTAAGCTAGTTAGAAGACACAAAGATTTCTATCCTCCTCCTGTCTAACACAACCACATACTTCAGCATGGAGGTATTGGTAAAGTCCAGGCTGTAGAAAGGGAGGCACTGTATTTTAAACTGGGCTGGGCCATCTCCATCTGGAACAGAGCACAACATCCAGACAAAAAGGCAGGGTGGAAGAAGAGTCAAAATAATTTTTGATGTTGGCAGAAACAAAATTTTGTGGCACTGTTATGTGCAGATGCCAGATTTCCCATGCCTCAGCTTCAAGAGTGAGCAGGACACAGCCACCTGTCCATTATTTTGGAGCATCTGTAGTGGTGAGGAAGGGCCTCTGCTCTGACCTGGCTCTCCCAGATAGGTCTCTCCCACAGATGCCCAGCCTGGGAGCTGCCACCTCCCCCATGCCAGATGCTGTTCCTGGGGCTTTCTCACCTGCTCCCTGACCTAGGTTGCGGTTCCAGGTGTTATGCAAGTCTCTAGGGGGACAGGGAATTAGAAATGCGCACACCAGCACAAGAATCATCGAGATCACCACAGTGAGCAAAAAGATGGCAGTGCGCAGGTACGGCATGAGAGAGGGAGCAGCCTTCTGCTCCAAGCTCCCAGCTGTCTCGGCAGGATAACCCTCAGCAGCGCTCTCTGACGTGTGCTGCTTTGTCATCCCGACCTCCACATCAGAATCGGGGTCCTGCATCTCTTCAGGGGGGCTCTTCCCATTCTTGACCCCCCCATTCTTCTGGATGTTGAGTACAAGGTCATCTTCACTTTCATCACTGTCAGCCTGAGTGAGGGGATCATATTCCCCAAGGTCTGGACTCTTCTTTCCTGAGAAGAAAGATGGAGAGAGACAATAAACATAAGTTTTTGCAGGATCTCAGTGGAGAAAAGGCTGCAGTGGAGAGTGATACAGAAGGGATGACAGAGTAGTCTGCATTTTGCATGGCTCCAAGTGAGAAGCATGAGAGAAATGACAGGGTCTCTCTCTCCATGGTTCACACTAGCATGTGTGGGAGAAAAGATGCTGACAGTTTATTTCCCTCAGATGTGCGTGTGTACACATATATGTATGTGTATGCATGCATCTATATGGAATTCATGGCTGATTCAATTCTAATACTTTCTTGATTAGCAATGAAACATGAAGTGCCAGAACCCAGGACATCTCTCTAGCTGTCCTGGATAGCACAAGCTGCTTCCAAAAAGCTCAGAGACCTTGGCACAGAGCCCAAGACACCTGTGACTTTGATTTTGACCCATAGGGCAAATTACCACCTTTATATGAAGAATTACAAGTCAAGAAAGTTTAAGCAGAATAATAGTTAGTCTGTCACAGAGCGAAAAGTAAATTTTTAGAGTTTTAGAATAGAAGCTCAGAGTCCCAAGATAAAAGAATTTAGGTGTTCCCTGTCCTTCTTTCTTCTTCCTAGCCTCCATCTTCCCAGTGATGTTAGCACTTTTAAATTAGTTTAAAGTAGAAACTCACTGTCTAACATACATGGTAAGTATTAAGAAGTTATTGTAAATAATGTTCACGTAGTTTTTAGTATGAAAGACACCACTACCTCTGAGGGCAGTCAGTGTGCCTCTGTCTAACCTGCTAAACAGACCTCAGCAAACCAAAGAAAGAATGTTATAGATAAGAAATACACAACCTTAAAAACTGAAGAATCCTGACTCCTTCTTCCACTGCCAAGCTAAGAAAAGAGACTTGTACGTATCTCAAAGTCACTCTGACCAGCAGAAATCCCAAGAAAGAAGTCTCCCTGAAGATGAGGGGAAAGTAATTTTGCCGCTTTGGGCCAGTAACATGCTGACATCTGGAGGAATCAGGCTGTTCCTTCAAGACACCACCTTCTCTGCATGGCTCAGTTCTGCAAAAGGGAATGCTCCAACCCCTGCCTGAGGCAAGCACAGTGCATCTGCCCTGTTCCTGCTCCCAGCAGAGCCCACAGTCTGTGCTTAGCCTGGCCAAGACAGATAACTCGGTATTGATCCCTTCAGGTGGTGGTGCAGGAAGGTGGCTCAGCTTTAGGTGGCTCCTGCACAGGTGCCCAGCACACACAACCTCCCCCAAGCCCTGGACAGACACAGGGAGTGTGGTGAGGGCAGGTGTAGAGCTGGTCACACACCCTGGCCTAAGGCCAGCACCATCTGGCTATGGGGACAGAAAGATCACACAGAGTCACTGCCCCGGGCTACGAGTCCAGGGTCACGTCTCAGGGAGCTGCCCTGTGCCACAAGGCTGGGCACGGAGCCATGGCCAATGCTCTGAGGATTCCAGAGTCTCAGCCTGGTTCTCTCTCTCTCTGATTACAAGGTGGGACCTTGCTATCCCAGGTATCTGTCTCATTTCCTTTTGTTTAATGCTGATCTGAAACAGGAACTGGCTGCTGCCTGATGATTCCTGAAGTGATACATGCAAGGCATAGCTAATAAGCAAAAATATGCAAGCTGTAACCCCTCTCAGACACTAAGATGATGGGAAGGCTTTACAAAGAGGAAATTTTAGGGCTTTCATGATTATTATTCCTGACTAAGACAGTACACCTTACTTCTGGTTTTCCTGCTAAAGACACTCAAGTTACAGATGTACAGTAGTACCTAGTTAGTGCAACACAGCTATTTTGCATAATCTAGAGTGTATTTTGCAGCACATGTATCTTAGTTCTTCCTCATTTCTCACCCCACAAAAGGACCTTCACTCTCCCTTCATCTACCACTTACAAGTGGTATTCAGCTTCATTTTTAGGATTTAAGAAAAACTTACAATCCCACCAAAAATTAAATGCCCCACATTAGGTGGAACAGCCAGGACAACTCACCTACACTGAACAGAAGGAAATAAAAATATCCAAAATGTTCACATATCTAAGACAGACTCTTCCTTTTTGAATTAGGGGTTTCTACAAAAGACTCAATAACCTGGTGCACATATACATTTCAAAAAACAGTTCCTTGTGGAGGCAGGAACCAAGAGATACTGCATTTCCATGGGTCAGTCTGGTGTATCCCTGTGACACACTGCTTTGTTTCACAAGCAGTGAAACATGTGCTCAAAGTGTGGGTTTTCAGGAAGTCCTGATAACCTTGGCTCCACTCCATAAGTGCACAGAAGGCCACTGACCCTGGTGGCACACAACTCTGCTCAGAGGTTGCAGTGTCATTTCACAGGTGTGTAATACTGCAGGTTGTGCTAAAAAGTGACTGAAAGACTACTCAGTTGAAACAAAAAATTCCTCACTGCCAGGGTACTTGCAGCTTCTCACAACAGATCCAGATGTGCCAGTTCAAGCCAGGTCAGAATGGCATGAAAAACAAACGTGGCAGGCCCAAGAGTAAATGGTATTAAACCTGGGAAGTCAAAGTCAGACAGCTGTGTTAACTAGACTGCTCCCAGTTTTGGAAACTGGTGACTTTTGAGTAAAACAATTCAAAGAATAATTATGCTTTACATATACTATGTTTTGTTTAATTATTTTAATTCCAAACAGTCAACCAAAAGACTGGAACCTGCTGATCATCCTTGATGCAACTGAAAGCACTGGTATGAATTAAATTTATCTGCAACAGTTTTCTTCTGGATCTCTTTCTGGAGACAGAAAGGACCTTGAAAACATGGCTCACCCACTCCTTGAACTGAGAGACTGAGATGCTGAGATTGACAGTGGTATCAACCACAACCTGAAACAGGAACACCAGCCCTACTGAAAACCACTGGGCAGTGGCTACAAAACAGCTACTACACAGTAATGACAGCTTCTGATCATCTACATAGCTAAGACTCTGGAGAAGTGTAGGGGAGCTATAAGGCAGAGAGCTGCTCAGTCTCAATTCATGTCTAAGCCAGAGTAGGAATCAGAAACTGGCACACCTTCACCTTATCTTTCCCCAAAAGGTTACCCAGCACACCCACAAGGCACAGCCATTCACTAAACTCAGGCATAAAGTGCCCTGAGTTTTGGGGTTTTTAAGCCAAAAGAAGGGAAGATATTGCCCTTTAAGAAAGGCTGTTGGAGCACTCATCTAGCACCTGCAAAACCCAATTGTATCGCTCATCTCAGAGGATTCAAAGACTTATCTCCTACTGTTCAGAGAGAATCTTAACCAGTCTGTAGGTGTTTTGGGAATGCATTTGGAATGCTGGCAAGCATGTGCTCTGCTCAGCCTCCCAAGGCTGTTCTGTGGTGCAGAGAACATGTAAATCATGATTCACCTGGCTGGAGGGAGAGCAGAAGGAACATGACTCCTCATCTGAGTTTTAGGTCACTAGCTGTGGGAAAGAGGGATAACACACCTGACTTTAACTATTCACCCTCAGATGATTTTTCAGCAGAAAAGCACAAACAAACACAAAACCAGTAAAGAATGTGTGAAAACACAGGCAGTCTCACACCTTTTAGAGAATGATGATTTATTTTTAAGTGCTTCAGAAGTCAAATTCTTTCCTTTCTGGTTAACAACAAGGCTCAGGCTGGAGGAAAACAGTTTGTCCATCAACAGAAAGCTAAAACTGCCTCTGTTGCAAGCAACCAGCTGTCAGGGAATACACAGAGTTTTCAGTTTTCCATCATGGAAGTAGAAATGGTAAGATCTGAGCTGGCCTCTTGGTGAAACTCTCACCATGTGTCCTGAAAGGATAACCACTGTGCAGCCTTCATGAGAAATCATTCTCTGAGCTAAAGCAAGCTGCAGTTCTGTGGCCTTACACAGGGACCAGGTCTGTGTAACTCACACTTTGTTATCTGTCCTCCAAAGAGACCCCAAGTGTATACAAACCTTGCATCCACCTCACAGGTATGGAGTTAGTATCAGCAAAGTCAGTTTCCCCATAGCTCTGTGCTCCCTCCCTCCCTACAGGTAGAGTCAACAAAGCATCCTCTGTTCTGACCTGCTCTAAACCATATTCCATTTTTTCCATGGCATCAGTGATAAAACAGAGGTTCCCATTCAGTGGCCTGTGTTTACAATCAGAGCAAGTTACTGGTCACATCACACTGGATTTCCTTTTTCTTTTTCCAGAAAAAGCAAATACCAATGATTTCGATGGAGGCTTTCAAAGACAGAACTGAGGGGAAACACCCCAACTTATTGGCTTTCAAGGGCAGCAGGTCTCTAAATCACACTTTATGACTTTGAAAATCTCCCATGTATTTGCCAAATGCTATTTTCACACAGGCAACTATTGCAGCAGAAGAATGTGACCTCTGAGGGAAGAACAGAGGATCACTGTGCGACCATGGTCTGGAAAGAAGGCACCCATTAGGTTATCTGTGTTCAAATGAGGTCCCAGTGACAATAAATTATTCATTTCTTGTGCTGATGGCTTCAAAGGTATTAATTGTAATTTTATTTTTCCTGGTTTTGACAGATGGGGAAGGCTTTTCTTTGGAGTGAAAAGAGAAGATCTTGGACTTTAGACGAGTGCAATGTTCAGTGCATTATTCCAGTGATGGCACAGTGGTTCCAGTACCTGTTGTACTAATTTCATGTCCTGCTTATTTTTCTGGCAGTTGGCAGGCACCAGTCACTGGGTACTGCAGACATATTTCTAAGCCCATATTGATTTTTAATTAATTTAATGAGATGCAGAAAAAAAACCAGATATAGCAATAGGCTTTCTGCTTTCTCATTGTTGTTGGAAGCTGCATTTCTCAATAATTAAACACACAAGAAAGGCATGATCTCTGCAGTTTAACCTGAGGATTGATGCAAGAACTGTTCTCTTAAATGCAGCTGCAAGGCCTGTTACAATCCTCTTCCAAATCAGTGTTTCCCAACAGCAGATATCAAATAGATCATGCTGGTTCCAAAGGTCCCAGAAGAGATCTGCACTTCTTATTGCAGCTCCCCATTGGTGACACCCTAATGCACACACCTACACCTACCAGTCTGCACTTGTCCTACACAGATTTCTTCATGGGAATGTATTCCCTCCCATTTAGACAAAGGTATATATACATATATGTATGTATAAAACAAGGAAGAAACCAACTTGCAAACAAAATTTCTTTGAATAAGACTCAACAGACACCACATAAACTAAAAGTAATGACTCCTGGTAAGGGTTACAATGGCAGGAAGGACCTTGAGGGACTGCTGGAGGAAGAAAGGACGGTGAGTGCAGCCTCTCGGGCTGGGGCCATGCAGACCATGTGGTGTGCAGCGCCAAGGAGAAGCCCTCCCCAGCCGCACTCAGCTGGGCCCTGTCTCTGTCCCAGGGCTGTCCCCAAGGCAAGACACGGTTAGGAAGCGCAATGAGCTCTTCCCATTGAAGGTAATGCAGCCAGGTGCATTGGCATCGCCTACAGTACATCCAACAGCAACCAGCACGCTCCCAAGATCTGGTTTGGCAAGGTATTTTAATTCCCTTTTAATCTCCTTACTGAAGAGAATGGCTGTTTGACTGCTGCTCACCGCACACAATAGCCCTTTATGCTTGAATATCCTTTCATCTCGCTGAAGATCTCTGGCTGGAAGGTGCAGAGGCGGCAGGCAGGCTTTAAACATTTACCTGGGTAATTGCACTGGCACTTACCGAGCTCCTGGCCTGGCTTCTATGGGCAAAACCCGGCAGAAGCGGATCGGAGAGGTCAGCGCTTCCTTTCCTCCCGTGCAGACCCCTCACAGGGCCGCGGCCCAGGGCCCCCTCTGCCACACACGACGCCCTCCGAGCCCTGAAACGCTACCCCGGCCCCTGCGTCCCCCCCACGGCCGCGGGCCCGGCGCGGAGCCCGCCGGCCGCCCCTCACCGCCCGCACCGCCGGGCCCCACCCCACATCGCCACATCGCTATGGCAACGCGCCCGCAGCCCTGGGGCAGCGGCACCCGCGCTCCCGCCACCCGGGCCGCCCCGGCCGCGGCTGCCCCTGCCCGGCCCGCCCGGCCCAGCCCAGCCCAGCCCAGCCCAGCCCGGCGCAGTCCGGCCCGGCGCGGCCGGCGGTCGGTCCGTGCCCGAGCGCGCAGCCCTTACCCGGCAGCTTCAGCGCCCGGGACAGCACCGTAGCCATGCTGGACACGGCAGTGCGCTCGCGCGCCGCCCCGCTCCCCGCGCCGCCCCGCGGCCTGCTGGGAATTGTGGTTCCCGGCGGGAGGGGAGCCCGGGCCCTCCGTGTGCCCGGCGGGCTGAGGGGCAGAGGCCCGCGGGGAGCGACGGGTTATCTGTGACCCGGGACAGCCCAGATCTCCGCAGCCTGCCTGCGCGACTTTGTGGGCACAGACCGATGGGAAATAGGCTTGTCATCCTGAGTGGTTTGCACAGAAAGTGCCAGTCCCCTTAAATTGTTGTTGCTATAAATATATGCCTTCATTCTTGAGAAGTTTTTGGTTGGAAGAAATCTAGTTGTTTTCTTTTTATTTTGCAAGTTTATGTTTATTTTATTTTATTTTATTTTATTTTATTTTATTTTATTTTATTTTATTTTATTTTATTTTATTTTATTTTATTTTTGTTGGTTAATTACAAAAGATGGCCAGGTTGTTTTCCAAAGCTGTCCTCAGTCGTCACCGCAGCCTTCCGAGGTGAGTGAATAAGTGAACTCTCCCTTTCCCACAAGGGGGAAGTTGAGCAAGGAGGGTTTTGTGGCTTCCCCAAAGCCACAAGGCTTCCTGATTCCCAAACCCTGCCACTTCTTCAAGTCATGATTTGTGTGAGAGCTCACAAGGCAATGTCCTCTGTCACTGAATGAGAGGAAGGAATATTGGCCAGATTCATCAAAAGAGACTCTGCCTGGCTAATGAACACATCACGTTTCCTCAGCATCAGCTGCTGCTCTTGCTTTCCCCTGTTTCAGGTGCTGTTTCTGCAAATGATGTACTCACTCTTTCATGTCCAGCTCTGTCCTGGAATTCCTTGATTAGTAACAATAAGGAGCAGAAGAGAGACACCAAGTGGTCTAGTTGGTGAAGAGAGTTTTTTTTGTTTTTGTTTCTTTTTTTCCAGATATAAACAGGAGAGAGAATAGTTCTGATCCAAAGTCTTTTGGTACCAGAGGGGTTTTTTCCACTGATGTCACCAGGCTGCAGAGAGAGACCTTCCTGAGGACACACCACTTGTGGGGGCAGTCCCAGGTGGCAAACTCTGGAGAAGCCATCACAGCTGTTGTTACTCTTTCCCTTCCAGGTTTTTCTGAATACAGTCTTTCTGTTCCATATGCCATTTCCTGCCCTCCAGGCTTTGATTTAAGAGCAGTGGCAGTCCTGTATCTATGTAAATATTTACAGGATAGATCCTGGATCCTTTTCAAGTCTCAGTCAGCAAAGCCTGTGATAGACAGGGCAAGAGCTGTCCAGCAGAGTGACTCCTTCTAAGAAAATGCTTCTGGTACCAATTAGGGCTGGGAGCAAAGGAACGGCAGAAAACAGCCAGACACAGGAGCTGCAATGTCTGGTGTCCTCATTTGTGATTTTCTAACATCTGGCACACACACATACACTGCAATAGCCCATAGTTTGCTATGCTTTTACATTTGTGGTGCAGCATAGCCCACTCTTAATTTCATGTGTCCCCACAAAAATGGCTTGCTCCCCGAGGCCAGAGTTCTCTGTGAGGCTAATGGATTGCAAGGACAAGTGATTTGTGGTTAAACTGATGCTTTTGAGGAACATATGACTAAGCAATATGTTCAGAGGATTTAATGATTTGCAAAGCATGAGAAATTAAGTTTTCTTTCTTTATGCTGTGAATGTAAGCTGATTTGCATATAAATTGGACCTGTCAAGTGTTTGAATATCAATCAAAAAGCTGCAAATAGTTCATTAATTGATGTGAATGTCACTGTTCATTTTATTTTTTTTTTTTTCCCAGAGCAGTTTGAAAAAGCCAGATGCTGAAAAGTTAGATACTTGGGGTTAGGCTTGAGAGCTTTGTGCAGACAACATGGTCATTTAGAAAAATGTTACAAGCAAAAAGCATGAAAATACACAGCCACCAGCCCCTCATCAGTGTGAAGCCTGTGCCATCACCTGTCTGCCAGAGACTATAGCCTTTTCCAGCCTGCTGGAGCTAAAACCTCTGCTTGCTCCTTGACCCTGAAAGCAGCCACATGAAACAACACTGCTATTTAAGGTTCTCAGGCTGGAGAGGGTCACTCGTGCAGAGCTGCACAATGGAGTGGTTGCACACACAGCCCTGCTGAAAGATCAGAGGGCAGTGGCCTCCCGATGAGCTGCTGGGGCAGCAGCTGTTCCCAGCTCTACCTTTTTCCAGGTGTCCAGAGGGAAGAAATAACCTGTGTCTTTGCATTCCTACTAGTGCTAAGCCAATGTTTTTACCCATTCTGTTCATCCCATCCTTCTATTCTGCATGGCTACATAGCAAGGCCAGGAACACCATCCTCTTTCCTCCTGTGCCTGGCTGAGTCCTTCCATGACAGAGTCATCACACTGGAGTAGATATTGCAATAAATAGGAAATGCTTGTTCAAACAACAAAATAAATACCATCAAGCTGTGAAGGATAACAGTAAGAAAAAATAAAGGCAAGTAAACCCAGGAAAAGTGATAATAACATTTCTAGCAGGTGCAAAACAGCACACTTCAGGAGGTTTCAAGTAGTGCAGATGACCATGGAGTTTCTAATGAACCCATGTAGTAAAACCAACACCAGTTCACCCTATCATGAGAAAAGGCCAAAAAATGGCCTGTGCAAAAGTTTAATCTGTGCAGCACCTGAGGCTGTGGGATGTGCCCACATGCTGCCTTCACAGAGTGTGTTTGTTGAGGGAGTTACTGCAGAGGGTTCCCCAGCCAAACTCCTGATGGCTCTGTCTCTGGTCTCAGCCTTGTTCTGCCAGCGCTGGGCACCCTGTGGCTGAGAGCCCAGAGGGAAGTGCCCAGCCCTTTATGAACTGGAGACATAATAACGAGGAGAGGATAGATGATAAGGTGATATGTTACACAAAAGGGAAGGCAGCACCTGCTGCAAAATCCCACAAACTGCCCAGCAGCAAGCATACATCCTAACGTGCCACCGGGAATTCCCTCTGAGCAGCTGGGTGTGCCAGCACGGGGTTGATACATGCTGTGAAGTGCCTTCAGCTTTGCTCACCCAGTGGCTCTGTGCTGTGCCCCATGGAGGGGTTCCTGCTCAGAGCATTCAAGCTGGTGTCCCCATCTCACACTGACCAGCAGCACTTTGCTGCCTCTTAGCAGGGAGATGCAAAGGCATAACTGGACTGTGTTTGCCACATGCTGAATGGGAAACAGCTGGAGGCAGATGATTGTTTGGGTTATTTGCCTGTTGCCTGGACATTTTGTTTGCTTGTTTGAGCCCTGAAAAAATATGTTTCCAGTTCCTCAGGAGGCTGGTCTGTGTTAAGCCTGTATATTGTGGGTTGATTTTAAAAACTAGTGTTTTATAACTTTGCAAATGAGTGTCCTGCTGTTTCAGTGGCAAGGCTCCATGAATAAGGCAGTCTTCTCAGAAATTTCCCTGCCACAGAGCCAGTGGGACTGGGAGAGCACGAGCAGCCAAAACAACATGCTTCTGGTGTCAGGGAAGCAGATATCCCTGAGTCTGGTTCCAATAGAACCTCTTTCTTCTTGACTGGATTTAAGTGGCTGACTAAAGGATAATGCTGACTGATGTTTATGGACTGTGCTTAAAAGCCACTCAGCTTCGCTCACAGTCAGCTCCTCAGGTGGTGTACACCAGCATCTGTTGTGATCACAATACTGCATTTTTAACTGCTCTGTCTGTAGCACTTGCCCATATCCCCTAGTTCCTTACTGCTGGGTGTTTGCTTTTATTCTGAGTGGCTGGGCAGTCCTTTGCTCTGTGAGAAAAGTGTCTTTTTTCTCACTGTATAGTGCAGCGTCTTGGCTGTGAAAAGCTGAATTAAGTAAGAATAGGCTGGTCAGGAAGCAGAGAGGGTGTTCTTGCCAGTTGATACTGGAGAAGTAATACTAAAAAGAATGCAGATTTGGCCAAGGCACTCGCAAGCAGTGCCATGGGTCTAGTCATGAGAGATGTGTGCAGCAATTCTTCAGCTTTGGGCTGTGGTGGCTGCACATCCTCTCAAATCACAGCACAATACCAGTTGGACACAGACATGGGACCAGAGTCAGGGGTTCCCCCCCTGCTTCACAAAACCCATCTCTTTAATACCTTGCATTTGTTTAGAAATCTCTTTATTAAGTACTGAGCAGACCAAAAGCCTGTTTGATTTGGCAAGTGCAGACCTGGGGGAGGGGATCAAAGGAAAAAAAACAGCAACACTGCAGCCGATTCATCCCTCCTTGTTTATTCCACTAGAAATAGATTTGGCAGAATGCATCAGGAATGAACTAATCAGCAGGGAATTAATTGGCGTGTTAGTTAAAAGGCAGGAAGAAGGCGGTGAACAAATTCATGACTGGATGGCTGGAGGGTTCAAGCAGCCAGAGAGAAGCAGTGCATAGTGGAAACTGTGACTAGCAGGAGAAGTCATGCAGCTGTGCCAGAGAGCCAGCGGCTGAGAGCTGCCCAAAAGAACCGGGGGCAAAGATAACGCGAGTGTCCTTGGAGACAGAGCTGTTTTTGAGAGGGCTCCATCACCCAGGCTTCCCTTGCCATAAGGCTCCCATGTGTGGGGAGGGAGAGATGGCCAATCTGCAGGAGTGGGAGGGAGGGGTAACAGAGGTACAGCTGGAGGAGGCTCCACGGAAAGACTGTGGAAATGTGGAAAGCAGGGAAATGAAGAGGGACACGTCACTCGTTGCAAGCTGAAATGCAGAGGGGGTGGTAAGGGGAAGAAAGGAGCAGGGAGGCAGAGATTTGGAAGCTTCATCACAGAAGAACTGGCCTCAAGAGCAAAGGTAATGCTTGTATACGATTCTCTGCCTTCTTTCCCAGGAATGTTTTGTTTCTTCCTCTGGAGGAAACAGATCCATACACCTCAGAAAGAGGTTGTTGCATGGAGGGACTCTAAAGGCACCTGTGGGAAGAGCCAGGAGAGGAAGGAGTATGTGCAGACTGGCATGGACGTGGAGGTTGGAGGATTGCTACCTACAGTTCCTACAGAGAACAGGGGTGTGCAGAGCAACAGAAATAGGGAAAGAGAGAAAGCAAATCCTTAGTCAGGCAGACTGTCAGACAGACAGACATGCAGAGTGCAAGGTCCGTGAGTGTCTATCTAAGGAGAGAGAGCAAACTTCCTAAGAGGAAGGACCGAGTACTAAATGAGAGAGAGTTGAAGATAAAACATCCTGAAAAAGCAGGCACTCCTGGAGAAGAGGCAGAAGGTGAATATTACCTTCTCAAAACCAACTGTACCTTACAGATGTATTGCAGCAGATGTTTGCTTTGCACCTGGATGGCTTTTTTTTTTTTTTCTTCTTTATCCCCACTTTGGCTGCCTGCTGGCAACAGCATCACCTTAGCTGTCTGTCATCAGGGCTCTCAGTCAGATCTCCTTGTTTGACAGGGTGGTTGGGCTGTTTCAGGGATTCAGATGCCCTTCACTTTCACACAACATCCAGGTAGAAAATGAGCACTGTAACTCAGTTATATGAAAAAGCACTATTTAACTCAAATTTGTAGCCAAACTTGAAAACCCCAGGAGGATATTGTAATTCCTGCGTAATGTTATTCCAACCTCAAACCGTGTGTGTGTGTGCACCAGCATATAGAATTGCATCCACACATGTAAATTGAAGAATATTCTATTCCATTCCAATGGATTTATAACAAAGACTTCTGAAACAGGTGATACTCTAGCTGTACCACTGTGGCTGGCTTAATATTGTAGGATCCAATTTTTTAAATTATTTTTGGCCTTTTTCATGATCTTTCCACCATTACATAATTCTACAAGCAAATGCTAATGTTGCTTTTTTGTTGTTGTTGTTCTTGCTTGGAGAGCTAACAAATACCATCCGCTTTGCAAGTAGGGCTCTTGCAAATACTTTGGTTGTTCTGGACTAACAGGCTTGGCAGCTTTCTCCTCTAAAAGCTTAGAGACCTTTCAAGATCCCAGGCTGGGAGTCTCACAGAACTGGCATTAGAAATTGTATGCAGCTACAATATGCTTTTTTTAAAATAGGAAACTGTTTGGTTTATGTAACTGAAACCTTCTTGAACCTAATACATAAAACAGAACCTTTCAGTTGGGTGTGTGTAAGTAATATAACCTTAAAATATTGCAATGGAAATAAAGGAGATAGAAGGAAAAAAAGACAGAGAGGAATTCCAACAGTATGCAAAACTAGCTTTATTATCTATTGAGATACTTTACAAAATAGAGACTCTTAAACATACTTTGATGTTTAAATACCCATTATCATTGGAGTGAGAGCTACATTTTACGTATGTATGACTCACCTGAGATCAAACTCCCTGATACACTTAGAACTATATTTTATTTCTCTGCAAACAACCCAAAATCCAGAATCACTCTCCAGCTTCAGTCTGACAGTAGTTCAAAAGGAACTTGAAAAAGTTATGAGAGGACAACAGACCTCAAATGAAAAGCATTAATGTAATTCACTTGCATTTCAATGTTCAAATGCAGAAAAAAAAAATCCTTAATTTTAGGTATCACTGCAGGGATTGATACCTGTAATCAACAACATCCTCTTCCCAAAACAAGCATGGGCTTGAGCTAACACACTGGGATGCTGATGCACTCAGAGAGGGTATGTGTTCGGAGCAGTCAGAGGTACAGGGGAAGGTTTCGAGCCCTCTTGGTGTACAAGGGGCAGGAAAGCTCTTCATCATACAGCAAGGACTCACATGTCTGCAATAGGATGTGTGTGCTCTCCTCAGGCTTCAGGGGAGACAGGGCTCTCTGAAATGAAGCTGTGTTTGGTACTAGAAGCAGATGACCTGCGCAAATCCCGCATATCCTGGCAGGCAGCACAACCCACAAGCAGTGGTGCACTTTAGTCATCATGCTCGACCCCACTGTCTAAGTCTGAGGCAGATACCAAGGAAATCTCAGGGCTCTGTTGGGATTACCCACTGCATTGTGAGGAGGGATGAGCACTGGAAATGGAGCAACAAGAAACCAAAGGGGTTAATGGGAGAGGGAGTAATGGGAGTTCAAATACTGGCAGTACTCCTTTGCTTTGGGGCAGGGATTCTGGCTCGGATGGCACAACTGCTGATCCCAGCAGGGCTGTGCTCAGGGTATTAAGCTAGCTGAGCTCTTTAATCATGCTGAAGTGAGGAATCAAAAGGTTAAATGATGAAAAAAATATTGTGTAATAATGAGACAAATATGTTGGTCTTCACTGCCTGCAGATGAAGGGACTGTCCAGTGAATCACTGAGCCTACTCTGCTCCAAGGGCAGATTGTGATGTAATTTTCTGACAGCACCTCATATTATTGTAATTAATAGTAACAATGACAAAGCTAATATGTTGATATTGTTATTCTCTGCATTTAGGAAAGAGTTTCCATCCAAGGATGTGAGAGAGTTGTCCCTGCTTGTCCATCTGTGCTCTACCCTGATAGTACTTTCCAGTGCAACTCTGCAAAAGAGCAGAAGACATTTGAATCGGCTGGGGATCTGGTTCCTGTTACAGATGACCCCGCAGACTTTTTCAGCCAGGAACTTTGTTAGTGAATATCCATTTGCTGTCTACAATTCCACCTAGGAGAGGCAAGATTGCTCATTTTCTGTGTGCCTGAGGTATGAGAATCTTCTACAAAGATGATTATAACCTGATGTTTACTGTGATAATAAATTACAGCAGACCCTCAGGAATGCAGGGAGCAAAGCTACAAAGAAACTGGTCTGTGAGGGGCCCTGCAAATAGAACATGTGGTTATTGGGATTCATTTGGACACCTGATGTTTTCAAAAGTTGGAGCTCAAGTAGCATGGATTTTCAGTCTAAGATGTAGGTGGAATTTATTACCACCCTACTTTTAACAAACAGAGAAAGATCAAAGTATCCCAGCTGTGGGGTATCGAAACAAGTGGGAGTTGGAAAGGATAAGAAATGGACAATCTCTACAGGAAGTTTTCCAATTAGCTTGGAAGCCACACTGTCTCCTTGATGTTGGCAGCATTTTCAAATCATTTGCAATTAGACACATAGGTGTCTGGTAAGTCCTTTCCCATCAGGGAAGATTAAAAAGGCATTTGCAGGGCATAGTCATTCAAAGAAAGAGAGAAAAAAAAGCTGTAGAGGCTGGCACATTTATCTGGAAAAGCTGAAAGGTGGAGGAGGTATGGTGTCAATGCAAATAGTTTCAAGAAGGTCCATGAAGACCTTTTCATTATGAGCCTTGGTGATATTGTCAGACCTTCTTAAAGATCTTTATTTTGGCAGCTCTGAGTTAGCAGGAAGAAAAGGTGTATGCATGTGTGAGATAGGAAGAAGGTAATTTATTTTTCCTTTAAATGAATACTGCAATTAGATGAAGAATACTAAATACAAATTACATCCTGACAGATGGAAAGTAATGTTTTTAAAGTATCATGACATTTTCCATTAGTATGGTTGTATTCATAATGATACTTTAAATAGTGGAAAAATAAATGCAGTTGCAATTAAAATGCACTAGTGATCAAATGTAAGAGAGGCAGAAAGTGAAAGAAATTATTTATTTACTGCTTTACCTGCTACAGCTTCTGGTAGGTTTTGAGGTGACTGAATTTTTCCCAGATGGTTATATTATATTAAAAAAGAAATTTAATGTCCTCATATTTTGCAGGGAGATCTTAAGCTTTTGATGCATGTACCTGAACAGGAGAATAATTCAGATTTTCTGGATGTGCCTGCTTCTCACATGAGCCCTTCCATCACTGTGACTACAGATGACCAAAATCATCACTAAACCCCATGAACTTGGCAATGCATTTTTTCTGTCTGCTATGTGCAATATGTGCATAATGGATATTTTCAGCCAATTTCTAGCAGAACATCTGTTCATGACTTTTTTTTTTTTAATTAAAATACCAGATTCAACACTGAGGGACTAATTTATTAGGAAAGAATAACGAATCAGCATGAATAAGCTGTAGAGAGACTATCTATCCTCTTAGGTTTGGAGATGGTGCTTGCCCAGGAGGGCTTGTAGGTTAGGGCTGGCTTGGGAATGATGGTAAACTTGAAAGAAAACAAGGAGTTGGGTAAGTGTTCACATCAGTTCATATACATGTCCTGTTGACTCTGCAGCTTTGCCCAGGAGGAACTGATCCTGTGATACCAGGGCAAGGTGGAGATTGTACACAGGGTTTGGAGTTACCTTTGAGGTTCCATCAATGGGCAGCATCTAAGATATTGCCACTGGTTAGTGATCAAAAAGAACATTTTTTTTTTTTATTCTGGCCACCATGAGACACTTGATAATTTGTTCAATGGTTGTTTACCCTGTTTCTCCCAAATACAGAGTAGGGATGCAGTGATTTTCCCACTTTGTAGTACCTCCTCCTGACACTGCTAGAACATTTGTAGCCATAAGGTGCTATCCCAACACAGCTACATAGGAAGCAAAGCTACTTCCCCAGCTGCTGCTGGTTGATGAAGCATCTCAGTACCACTCTGTTGCTTGAAAAGGAAGTAAAGTTCATACCTGAGAAAAAGTCCCTGTGCTTCTGTAAAACCTATTCTGAGCAACTTGAACAACTTTTTAAATAAAAACATCATCAAAGAGAAATCTGGTGTTGTGATGACAGATGGGAAGTGGAGAAAGAAGAAAAAATAAATAAAGCACTTAGCAAGATATTTTATCTCCACAGAGACAGGGGAAAGTCAAGATCCTACAACGGCCATCATGGTGACTCCTCCTCTTTTCCTCCTCTTCATCCTTTTGCCCTGCAGTAAATCTCAGGAGGACTTTCTGGACCAGCATCAGAAATGGAACTACAGAGAAGGCGGTAGGAGGTCACAGTGGTGGTTCAGCATGGGAGGTGTTCAGTAACTCAGAGATGCAGATTCACTTATTTTGTCCTTGGAGTGGGATAGACAGTGCTCATTCATGACTGCTCTTTCTTGATTCCTGGATAGCTGCTGAGACTTCTGGAGAAAAAAATGCTTTTAGAAATCATCAGCTGGGGTATTCAGTGACAGCAGAAACTCTAGGCACCTGGAGGCAGAGAATTACACTGTGAGGGAGAGTTACCTGCTTTTTAATTTAGATCCTCAACGTGTTTAAAATTTGATATTTCATCACAACTGAGTTGTGATGGGGAATGAAATCAAACTCGGAGCAGTGGCTTGTATTTCCTTGTGCTGACACATTTGTTTTCCTCTCTTCCATGGACATCCTGCTAACCTAGCTGACAAGGTCAACATAGAAGGTGTTTACAGCATTACTCAAACCCTTGAGAAATGGGGAAATGACATCTTCTGGCAAATGAAGCATACCCTGCTGAACAACCCAAATGCTCTCCTGCCTGAGTTCTCCAGGTAATTCCTCTCATCTGGAGGTGGGATTCAGTCCTCTCCTGGGTGTTCTTCCCTAAGCAGGATTCATCTTCTAAAAGATGAATTTTCATATTTCTCAGTTGGGGGGAAATAAAACACTATCTCAGTACCTGTTCTGCTAGCAGCTCTGATTAGTAAACTGAATACTCTGCTAACTATTCATTGTGAAACACTCTCAACTGCCATCACTGTATTACAAGAATCTTCCTAAAGAAAATGCCCTTGGCAGCTCACACTTGTGAGAACAGGCTGGAAAAAATGAACTGTTCTACAAATCCACACATGGGCTTGGCCACAGATCAGGGATAAGAAGCTGATTTGGTTTGTGATGTTTTTTATATTTCAGTCTCTAACACCTAGATCTGAGAAAGCCATTCACTAGTTTATGTCATCGTATTCTCCCTTTGTGTTGCTGGAGATTTTAACTGTTGAACAAACTCATAAAATTTAATTCAATCTCGTATTTCCAGAAAGAGAGTAGGAAAGGCTGGGAAAGAAAGAGAGGAAAAAGGAATATTGGGAATTACTAGAAAACTAATATTACTTAAATCAGAATTGTTCCTAAAGCAAGTAAAGTGGCTGTCTTACATAACTAATTGTTCTCTTTAGGAACAAGAAAAAAAAATGTTTGCAAATGTTACACGTTCAACCAGTTGAAAAGGAAAGGTTAGAAGAATAAAAAAGGCATTGGACAGGTGGTCAGATGGTAGCTGTACAAATCAGTGTTTCAGCAGGATACGTCATAGATTGTACATTGGCCTTGGGCATCAAGTGGATTTCTCCCTGGCTGCATGGTGGCTCTTACTAGCACAGAATTCATCACAACTTTCCCACTGACAGTGCTGAAATTCATTGGTGCCTCAGATTATCAGGGATGATATTAAGTCTTGTATTTGGAAAGTTCTAACTTTAGTCCAGGAAGATGTGATGAGAGTATCCAGCCATATATCCTGTACTGGGCATTGAATTATGAGTTTGCTGGCAAGGACACAGACTGGTCCATTGGAAATGTTGAGGACTGACAGTACTCCATGGGAACCACTGGCCTAGCCTCCAGGAGTACTCCTAGTTAATTATTACTAATTAAAATAAGGTGGTGAAAGGACCATGTTGCTCATGCTGGTCCTGAAGTTTGTGCTTTCCAGGGTTCAGATGGGGGCCCTCAGATGAACTCCAATCACCAAAGAGCAGGGTAGCTTAGAAACATCTTTTAATGGCCTCTTGCAACTCTTCCATCGTCAAAGGCCCTTACCCAGCAAGAAACAAAGGTCATGGTAAATTACTTTGCATGCTCAGAAACACTCCCTAAACCAAGTTGTTCTTCTGTATTACTCCCATTGCAGTCTCCGCCCTGTCTCTGCAGCTGTGGACAACCTTGTGAGGGAAGTCCAGTCGATAAGGAAAAGGCTGGAAGAACTGAACGAACGTCTCAATGTCATCAGCAAAACTGTCCTTCCCCTTCGACTGAATGCTCTGCAGAGCCAGAGGCGTGGAAATACTCAGCTGAGGAGACTCCCAACACACAGGAGAAGGTTATATGCTCGCAGGAGACCTCAGAGCAGACCTCGGAGCACTTAATTCTCTACCAGAAAAAAGGGGAAATCCTCTTTTTCTTTTTCATCTGCTTAAGCCTTTCTCAATGGGACATTGCTGGAGAGAAAGAAAGTAAAGCACAACAAGTCAGCTTTGCTAAGGAGACCAGAACTTCTGCATTTTGTTGCTGCCTTAGGTCAGTAGGCAAAACCTCACCCTGTTCTTTAATGATGGCTGTTTTGTGTCCCAAGCAAAAAAAAGTTGACAAGCTCAGTCTTCTTGAGCATGAATACCTTCATTCTGTACAGGCATTCTTTCTGCTTACCAGAGGAAGCTCTTTCTATAAAGATCAGGTGAATTTCTCTCTCTGTCCTATTTTTAAAGCACTCCATCTGAAACAGCTGGGGAATTTGAACTTTGAAAGTGCTGAACAACTGATGAATGCAGAAAGATGGATTAGTGCTTGGCACTTCCAGCTGGGCAGGGAGAGGGAGAGGAAGTTATGTTTCAAAATATTGCCTTAACCTATTGTCCATGTTCATATGTTCAGAGGGTGAGTAGGGCTGGATAACCTTGGTCTGTACACCATGATTCAACACTGAAGATATATCAATTGCTAGGGACCAAATATGAACATCCACCTTCTGCAAAGAGTCTTTTTCTAGCTATGTGGAACTGTGCACTCACAATGGTGTTACTCAGTAGATATGTTCAGAATTTCCAGTGCTCTGAAACACACTGAGCTGATTTTTGCCAGGACCCATGGAAAACAGGGGATTTTTAAATTGTTTTTCAAAACTATTTAGAAACCTAATGCCAAAGATAGGTGTCTGGAAGGATTTTCCAAAATAGCTTAAGAGACTCTTCAGTCCCCAAAATCACAGATAATAATTCAATTGGTGTCTAGTTCACAGAGTATTTTCTCTGCATGCCAGCATTGACCTCCAGACACTTCCCACCATCCTTTAGCACAATTAATATCTGCAGAAAATTAACAACGACACTCTACAAAGACTTTGGTCCCTCAGGGATTACCCAGAATACCCTGCCTTCAGCTTGTCTTTGCCTGTGACAATAAAGCTGGTGATAAAAAAAGAATGCATGAATCAAATTATGCACTGAATGGAGGATAGACTGGCCTTGCCCTTCAGGTCTCTAAAGATAAATCCAATACAGAGATTTCCATTCAGCACTGCAGTCAACTGTGTACATGAAATGTGTTGAAACATAAGAAAGAGACTCAGAGAGGAAAAGAAACAGGTTGTCTTTAAGGTCTGGATGAAGAAAATTATGAGAACACAAATAAAGAATGGATTATGTCTAAATGATTGTGGGGGTGTCTGGCATGTCAGTTGTTTTGAAAACACTCTCCAGTCACAGTGAGGATGCTGACTAGCTATTTAAGGATTCCCAAAGCCTGAGTTTATGGAAAGAAATTCAGTGACAGTACAATAACCTCCAAAAGGAAAAGGGTAAAATCTAGTTTCATATGAAATCTTTCAGAATGGACTAGAAGAATTAACACAGTAAGAATTTTAGCTGCAGCCTGGGAGTTAATTGAGTGGGGGAGGTAAATAATTCCCGGATGTAAGTTCTCTGAGCTCAGGTTTTCAGAAAATAACAAAACTCAGACTTGGCCTTCTTTGATTTTTGCTTGGGAACTTGAAACACTGCTTAGCTAGAGAAGGGAAAAATCAAGACTGTGAAAAGGCTGATAAAAAGATACAGTTGTGCCTTTGTTGAAGTTGTCATCATAATTTCTCAGGAAATGTAGAGCATTTTGATCACAGAATATATTTACATAAATTGCAAGGAATAACAGGAGAGAAAGGCCCCCAACTTCTTGTTATTCTGCATTCAGAGTTTCTAGGCTGTGCTGTAGCAACAGCTGCAGCCTTGCACAGACTGCTGATCCCTCCAAGGGTTGCTTTGCTTGGGGCTGTAGGGACTGCTTTTTATTTTGGCCTGTCTGGAGGAAGAGTACAACATAAATGTTAGATTTCATGGTCTTATTTTAGACACAAGCATTTTATCAGGCAACTCAAGCTGTATAAATTGAGGACTACTTGAAACACAAAGATAAGACTTCCCTAAGTCCCTCAAGTTACTGATGGCTGGTGGTGGGAGGCCAGACCAGATCATTGCATACTTTTACTTTACACCTAAATGTCCACCACCAGCTTCTGCCAGAGACAGAGAACAGAGCAAGATGAACCCCCAGTCTAACCCAGTCCACGTATTCCTATGCTGATATGTGAAAGTTTGTAGTCTTGGCAAAACCTCCTCAGCACAATGGAGAAAGCCACCATCTATTTTAAAAGAGAACAAATAAGCTGCAGCATGCAATGTGTATTACAATTCTCCAATTTCTTCCATAATGGTGAATAAACCAAATAATATAAATGGTTAATAAATTACTAATCTGTGACCTTGTCACCTGTGTCAGCAGCCCTGTCATTCACTCTGTGAATGCCCATGCCAGGCTCCAGCCCAGCTCCCTGACCTGAACACAGCCTGTTTGATCAGATGATAACAGCCAGCTTCTCTAACCTCTATGTACGACCCTCTCTCTAGATTGAAAAGCTTTAGTGTCCTATTTATTTTATCATTTTATTTTTTGCTCCTAAAGAATGTAGGAAGGTTGTGTGTGCCAGCCTACTTCTGCACTGTTCACCTTCTATTGAGGAGGCAGCAGTCCAGCTGAGCAACTTGAGATACCTCTGTCCCATCTGCCTGGGGAAGCTGGCCTGACCCATGGGACTGATTCCCAGGGACTGGTGTTTGATTTCTGCTCCTGCTAACCTCTTCTTAAGAGATCCTGGTAAGGCACTTGTCCTTAGACGTGGCTTTTACAACACAAAACCACTTGTCACAAGGTGTCTAAGTCTTCTATGCATATAAATGTATCCAGCTACAGAAGCCATCTAAGCTGTAATTTACAGTATTTCTGGGAAAGGATCTGGACAGAACGTTTAAACAGAGATGACCAGTTGGGTGGTCAGTGGAGGGAGGTCAACTATCATTAGGAACTTCTAAAATCTACCCCTCACCTAAGGCTTATAATTGACCAGACTGCCTGCTTAAAAAATGACTATGTTCCCCTTATTTCTGTTTATTTTTTAAAAACCACAAAAGACCAAAAAAACAAGAGGTTATGATTTTGCAACTCCAGGACCATGGTGCCCTTCCACGCTAGGCATGACACACTTCGCCAGTACTTCCCTTTTCCTGTATTGCATTCCTTTCATATCCCCTCTCACATTTCCCGTCTCCCAGAGATGAATACCATCTGTTTCCCGCACTTCATGACTCCTCACACTTCTCGGAGCCCTCCACACTTCACCCTCCGGGGCTGCCGCTGCTCTCGCACGGCTCCAGCCCCGCGGCTCCCGCGGCCTCGGGCGCGCCCCGGGGGCGATGGCCGCGCTGCGGGCGGGGCGGCTCCGGCCCTCCCACCTCCTGCGAGCGGGGCCGGCCCGAGCCGAGCGGGGCCGGGCCGAGCCGGCAGGGGCAGAACCGAAACCAGCGGTGCAGAGCCGAGCCCAGCGGGGCAGAGCCGAGCCGGCAGGGGCAGAGCCGAGCCCAGCGGGGCAGAGCCAAACCCAGCGGGACAGAGCCAAAGCCAGCGGGACAGAGCCGAACCCAGCGGGACAGAGCCAAACCTAGCGGGACAGAGCCGAACCCAGCGCGGCAGAGCCGAGCCCAGCGGGGCAGAGCCGAACCCAGCGGGGCAGAGCCGAGCCCAGCGCGGCAGAGCCGAGGCAGCCGAGCCGCGGCATCATGCTGGGCATGGTGAAGAACTCTCTGCTGAGCACGGTGGAGGCATGGCCCTACCGCCTGCTGAGCAAGGGCGAGAAGGTCTGTGCCGGGCGGGTCTGCGCTGAGGGGATCGGCCCCGAGCAGCGCGATCCTCCCGGCAGCGCCTCCATCCCCATCTCCTTCCCCAGGATCAGGTCAGCTACGAGGAGAGGACGTACGAGGGCGGGAAGTTCGCGGCGGTGGAGCTGGTGGGGAAGTCGTTCGACGAAGCCTCGAAGGAAGGGGCAGTGAAGCTCCTCAAGTACGTCGGAGGAAGCAACGACAAGGGTGAGGATGCTGCCGGCCCCGCGGGCTCGGCGGGTGTTGGTGGTTGAGGCTTGGTGAGAGTGGGATGGATGGGAGCAATCAATGGCACTGCAGGCCCGCCTGGCTTGTGGCTCCTGGCACGGGGAGTCTTTGATGGGGATGGCCCCTCACTGATAAAAGTAAATTTGCAACAGGCTAAGTGGTGCCCAGCCAACTCATGCTATGAGTCCGCTTATAGCCCGTCTCTGTCTCAGGATGAAATCTCAAAAATTGTTTAAACAGGAATGAGTTACCTTGCAGCTGGGATAACATGAGGACAGGCAGACAGGTATCTATCACAGCTCCCTGGGTGAGCAGCAGCTGATGAAATCCAGGATATCTGGGACACTTCAGTTCTATGATGTGCCCTTGTGGGCAGTGAAATAACAGTTACGACCTTGATATTTTATCTGGCTATTTTTATTCATGAAATGGTAATGAACAGTGAGCTTCCTTTATAATGGTATATTTTAATGTTTTATGGCAGTGCTTCCAGGTGATTGCTTCTAATTCTCATCTTACTAAAATGTGCACATTTTAACCATTCATAGCAGGAGAAGACTACAGAGTAGCTCTGAGGCATATACATGTTCTCAAACACCTTTCTCCATCTTCTAGGAGGGGATTAGTGTAATCTTTATAGGAGTAGGAGGTGGATGTAGAGGGAAATGGTATTTGCAGCAAAATTCCTCAAAAGGTGATGACTGCTGTTGCTGTAGTAGAAAGGGTGCCTTCTATAACATGTGACACAAACACAGGTATGACATCTAAGGAAAATAGATGAGAAAGATGGCTTGATCTCAGCTGTTTTTATGGCTGCCTGGTCATGAGGTTTAGAGGTTCCCTACTGCTGCAAGAAGAGTGAAGAAAACTGGTCTTCAGTGCCATGTGGTACTTCTTGGTGGTAATGAGTAGGAAAAAAACCTTGCTGTTCCTTGAGTGTGGAAAGCATGGACAGTCCTGCTGAAAGCCATAACAGCACTGAGGTTTGGGGCACTGGGACTTGTAGGATGTCTGGAAGCATTTGGGAGGTTTTAAGAGAAAGCTCCTGTCACCCAGTATTGGCTGTGGGCTCACAACTAAGTGTGCATAGTATTAATTTAAATGCTGATGTAGATTTATATGTGCCACTGGCCTGCCCTGGAGCTACAGACCCTGCTGTCTTACAACTGATTTGTTAGAAGAACAGAGTGTCTAATAGAGCCACAAAAGCAGCACCATTAATAAAAAGCATTCCAGAGGTCAGTTGGAATCCTTTTTTCTCAAGCTTCTGGTATGGAGAGGGAGCTTGGCCCAAGCAGAAGCCTGATGATGGCTGTTCTGCTTCCCCAGAGGAGCCCTCTCCTGACAAGGAGTTTGTCCATATGAGGAGTTTTCCAAAACTAAAATTAACTTTTGTGAAATCCCTGTTAATTTTGAGTTCCTGAGGGCCTAGACTTCTTTAGCAATGTCTGTATATGTTTCAGGGGTTGGAATGGGCATGACTGCTCCTGTCTCCATCACTGCTTTTCCTGCTGAAGATGGCTCGTTTCAGCAGAAGGTGAAAGTCTCTCTGCGGATCCCGAGCCAGTTTCAAGACAGCCCTCCGTGTCCTACTGATGAAAGCATTAAGATTGAAGAAAGACAGGGAATGACCATTTATTCCACGTAAGGAATGCATCCTGGGACCTCCAGTCTCAAGTGATGAGGTCTTTAGAGTGCTCTGATAAGCAGAGTTTGTTTTACCAGGTGACTTGCTGTACAAGGGGTGCATGTGGCAGAAGGAGATGGAGGAGTATGTCTAGACTGAAGACAGGTGTCTTCAAAAAAGAAACCTGACAAAAAAATTCACTTCTTACCCCTGGTCATGCTGCACTGATGTGAAATATGGATTTTTTTCCACTGGGTAAACAAGCATGAAGGCTAGCCCTGAAAGATACTGTGCCATTTCTATTGCATGAATCTATTGTTTTTCCCCACTTTCTGGGTTCCAGATTGTTCATAGTCATTAAGAATGCTCTTTGGTGCAGTTCACAAACTGTCCACTGAAGCTTCATTCAGATGGACTCATACCAGACTCCACCATGGAAACAAGCAGCTGCTGCATTGCTTCAAGTCACCTTTGAATGTCTTGGGGTGTTGACTGACAGCCTGGACTCAAACCAGCATCACCATAGCAATAAGCTCTTCACCTTGTCTTTACCCTTTGGAGGTTCCTTTGCCTACTTTCTTGAACTATTTTGGCTGACTCTGACTCCTTTCTTGCCTCCAACTGGTGCTTGGCCTTTGCTCTGGGTGTGGGCCACTTCTGCAATATCAACCTGTTTTGTCTCAAATTTCAGCCCTGAGGGAGGGTGGTGAGGTGCAGGCTGACGTGGAAACAGTTCTTGTTGGTGGGAGGTCAGCATTAAACCAGACCCATTTTAGTCCACCCCTTTTAAATGGCATTGTGTTCTGTAATTGCCAATTGTGTGTTCCTACCTCCCCTTTTCCTTGGGCTAGCTCGAGTTTGGCTTTCCTTCATGATCTTTCCTGCAGACAGTTGTTCACACCACAGTGAGCATGGTTGTTGACAGCTTTGGTGGGGACTGTGGGCTGAGCTGACTTGGAGATAACCTTGTATTTTAGAAAGTTGTTTCTCTGATATGGTGCTGATTCACAGGGCAGGGCCATTCTGCTGGCTGACATACATGGGGCTGTTTGGGGGGGATCCCTTTGGGGCCTCCCAGTGGATAACTGCCCAGGGACTTTTGTTATTGTGTTTGGTGGACCCAGGTAGATTTTATCTCATCCACTTGTCAAGTTGCTTGTCACCCTTGGCTGTGTCACCCATGCGACTTCATTTGTCCCAGATGAAGTGTGCTGCTTCACAATGAACAGTGCACACATGAGTGAGTTCACGTTGGCAGGGCCTGGATCAAAATGCGTGTCTAAATATACTGTGGCTATTTATTGTTCTCTCTCTCTTCCTTCTTTGCTTTTCCAGGACTGCTCAACAGCTCTCTGGTTACTTTGCAGGCAGTTTGGTGGCTATGCCAAAGAGGCAGATTACGTGAGCTATGCTGCCAAGCTGAAGGCTGCTCTGGGGAGTGATGCTGCCTACCACAAGGATTCCTACCTGTGCAATGGTTATGACCCCCCCATGAAGCCTTACGGACGCCGCAATGAGGTCTGGTTTGTGAAGGAGTGAACATCTGGCTCCCCGTGGTGCTGCCTTGCTCTGATAACCTCCCTACACTATGTCCCTGTCGTCTTTATAAAATAAACTAAGAATTCAACAAAGGCAAAAAACTATCACTGCTTTTTTCCATGCCTTAGTCTTTTATGGACCATAAAAGTAATTTTAGAAGAACACTTGCTGACCCTCGTGACAGTGCTGTTCCTTCATTCCAGACCAGGTCCTCAGCCACACAGACTCTCTTGATCTCTCCGTGACTTGTTTTTATGTGCTTCTCCTTTGTGCTTCCAGAGTTCAGTGCTGAGAAAACCAAAAGCACTTAATTGGCTGGTGCCTGCCAGGAGTCACGTCCAAGTGTAGGCAGACTATTAGTCTCACCTGAGACGGGCAGGGGAACGTGACAAAAGTGCATACAGAGACTTTTTTATCTCCTTCAGTTTGCTGCAGCTGTAAAATGCTGCTTTTATCTTTGCCATTCCATAAACAATCTAAAGGGACACGGACATTGCTGCCAACACAGCACAGAGAAAATAAACATCCTTTACATTAATTCAGAGTGTGCAGAAGATCAGCACTTCTGTCATCTGTCTGAGAAATGCCATTCAGAGAAACATCCAGACTCTGTTTGCAGCTTTCTTTGTTTGAGGAGAGATGTGTGCTGTGTCTTCATCTCAGCTAGCAGCTGGACAGTGTGACCTGGAGACCTCAAGATTGTTTCCTCACCTTCCTATTACTTTTGTGTAACATTTCTTTAAAACTAGCCTTATGCAAGGGCCAAAGCAGAAATATGTGTGGTTATCTAATTGATTTAGAGAAATTAAAGGCTGGGGAGAAAGCAGATACTTATTACTTGTGATCTGAGTGTGCATTTGAAGAATGGTGAAAATATGGTGAAACTACCATGAGTACCAATCTAAAAAACTTTTCTTAAAAGTTGTCAATTTTTGAAGGGCTACTCAGAACAATTGTTTTCTTTAGAGAAGGAAAAGAAAAACATGGCTATCCTGGGAAACAGGGACTGGGGTCAAATAATCAGTAGCCTTTTGGAAACTTTGAATACAATTGCAAGTGTGGGTCATATTTCAGGAAGAGTAGCAATGTTGAAATGTCAGGCATCAAACCAGCATTTTAGCTGTTGGCTCTGCCAGGGAGCACTCACCCTGCTGCTGGGTGTGTGCAATGCATTACCTGCACTAAAAGAGGTGTGCTCCTCTGGTGGTGAAGTGCCCCATAGTTCAGGTGCTTCCCAAAAGCCATTTTCCCCTGGAGACGAAAGAGACATTTGTCAGCTGGCATTATGGCTTGTGGCTGCTCAAGCTGTTGCACGTGCGCCTGCTTTCTGAGAACAAATCTCAGCAGGAAAAGGAGAAAACCGGAGGTTTTGATGTGCTTTCCTTTTCTCTCTTGCTGAGCCATATAAGAGTTTGCTGTGAGCTTCATGAGAGTTTCAGTCACCTGTGTGCAAGAGAAGCTAGTTCAGGATGGGTAAAAGGAGCAGGTAGCATTTAATTAAGCAAAAAAAACAAACAACAATGACAGGGAAAAGCTATTGGCTGTGGTTAGTGATTGCAGTGCAGGAGAGGAAGAATAAAAAGAGAAATCAAGACAAAGAAAGAATTAGGCTTTTGAAGGAATTTTTGAAGCAGCAAATGCCCTTTTAAGCTTGTACCTGAATCCAAAGGGACAGTTTATGTCCCAGATTATTTTAACCTGTGTGGGTGGGAAATGGAGGAGCACAGTATTGTCCAGTTTGTGCGTTCCCAGGTTCGGTTTGGAGCTTTTGTGGATACAGTCTGGCAACCTGTGGTGAATGTCCTTCAATAATCAAAACCTTGAAATTTCTCAAAATTTATCTTGTGAAATCTCAGATGCCAGTAATAAACCTGGTATAAACAGAGCTGCAGAGCTCAGCAGCATGGGGGGAGAATGAGAGCTTCAGACCCGAGAGTGAAAGTAAACATCTGTAGGCTCTGCCTTGCAGCCCTGATACTGGCCTTTTGCATCAGGCAGGCAGGATAGAATTTCATAAACATTGTTAAATAATGTCAAAGCCTTATGCAAACTGAATTGCCTTTTCTGTACACACAAAGATGCCTGTGTTTTGTCCGCATTTTCTAGTTTTGAGATAAATAAATAATAATATTGTGATTTACAGCTTCTGTTCTGATCACTGACTTTGTGAGCTCAGTGGGAGTAGTTGATTTGCTAGACCGTAGGTTGCCAGTTTATCTTTCTGTTTGGGGTACTAATCATGTCACAGCATTTATAAATAGTCATAATGCTTTTTCCAATAAATCACTATTTTGGGTATCCTGGCGTGGCCCTGCATTATCTGACTGTGAGAGACAGGAGCTGATGAAATAATCTCCTTTATTTGTTCCAGCCATTGAGAGGCTTTGAGCAATGTATTTGTGTTAATGTAGAAACAAGGGGCCTGCTTACCTGAGGAAAATTATGTGTTCCTGTGGCTGGGGTTTACAGGCAGTGAACAAACACATATAATGCTCAGGCAAATACTGGTGATTGATTTTCAACATGATCTATGACCCAGAAGTGCTAGGCATTTTGTCCCATTGAGGTCCATCTAGCTTGGTGCCATGTCCAGTAGTGGACACCTGAGACGAGATTACAGGAACAGTGCAACTGTGGGCTCAGAGCTCCTCTAAATGTTTCCCTGTCTCTAGTATGATGTAGCTCAGGGATTTTTGTTATTGTGCTTGGTGGACCTGGGTAGATTTTATCTCATGCATTTGTCAGGTTGCTTTCTAGAAATCAGGTAAAGTTACTATCCATGGCATCCTTTTGTCCTTGGTTATGGAAAGGTAGAAACACTCTTTGTCTGAGGGTTTCCAGCAGGCTGTCTCTCTGCTCCTTAGGCAGCTTTTTGATATGCCTCTGTCACTGCAAGTGAATGTTTGTTTGGACAGCCAGTCGCTGTTGACATTGGAGGATTTCCAGCCACCTCTTTGTGCTGGGGCCAGAAGTCAGAGGTGCATTCTGGATTTTGACCCAAGGCCAGCATGGCCACAGACACTGTTACATGCAGTGGACTCCTGAACTGGTGTTAAAATAAAAACATTTTTCTCCATCCCCTGCAGTATCTCTGAGAAGTTGGAGTGCAGCAGATTATCTAGAGATCTCCTTGCTTCTCTTCTGCACCTGTGCAGTGTCCTTTTCTGTTCCAGTGAATGCTGAAATGGAGAGATTTTGGTGCTTTTCAGCTGTTCGACAGGGCACCATGGCATTGCCTGTTGCGTGTTGGTTTAAGAAGACAGTGCCAGGGAACTCAGAGGTGGATGTTTCTCTGTGCCCCTCAGTGCTGCCAGAGGTAGCCTTGCTGGGTTGTTGGGATGTGGTGGCTTTGTGCATCACACCCTGCATTGCTGCCCATGGCCCTTTTCCCATCGCCTCACTTGTCAGGGCACTGGAACGGCTCCACAGCCGCCTGTGCTGCCTGCTGGGCTGGACTGGCTCAGCAGGGGAGTGGCCTTGGGAGTTATCTCTGCCTCCCAGAGACCGGACTGCCCTTGCTGCTTATTAGCAGCTGGGCAGGTCCCTCCCAGTGCTGTGCAAAGCAGTGGTATGATGGCACAGGACTGGCCACAGGAAGGGCTGCCTTTCAACAGAGCCAAATTTAAAAGCATAATTTTGATGGGAATTATACACGTGCCATGTAGATTTAGCTGTGCTGGATATACAACCTTCCTAAGGTACTCCACTTGTTGGTGAGGAATTTTCCTGCTGGTATTAACCATGCCAAACCCTATATTTTTATATATATATATATATATATATACATGCATATGGGTATAAATGTATGTATATGTGTATGCGGACCAGCTACTTTGATCTATTGTTTGGCTTCTGTAGTCACTGAATAACTCACTAGAGCGAATGCAGCCCCAGGGTGAACTTTTGCAGGCTGAAGTTTTAAGACTGCTAGAATGAGAGCTTTGTTAGCTTCAGAAAGGAATACTTTACTTTGTAGACACATGCTTTAATATATCTAACACTGCATTAAGAGGATGACAGCCATTATAAAAGAGCTAATTGGTTAAGTTGTCCATATACATCTTGCCAGACTTATAATACTCCAGTCACTTTGAGGGGATGGGTGATCTATGCTGAGTGAGGAAGTAACATCATTATTTCCCCATTTTCATCAATCCCCGTGGCAAAGAGTGTATGAGCAGCTATTGTGCTTATGGTCACAAATTTTCAGTTTTGCAATGCTGCCCCAAGGCGATGGGTCAGAGCAGGAAGATTGTGGCTCCTAGCTCACATCGTCCCTCCCTATTTAATTACAATAATACTTCTTTTAGAATAGCACTCTGAGCAGCAGCTCTCTTTCTTCTGTGACAGCATTTCAGCCACTCTGAGCTAAAAAAGAAATGCATCTCTTTTAACAGGACCATAAGTAGCTTTAGATGTATAACGCCTCTATAAAACTGCTTGGCAACACGATTTATTAGAGCGGGATCAGTGGTAAAAGTGACTTCTCTGACAGTAATGGATGAAACACTTCCAGCATAGCTACTCTGTCTCTGCTTGGTGCCTATGCCAACAGCAGGCTGGTTTTGTCAGCTCATTCATAATCTCTGCTTTGCTCTCAGCAGAATCCGTTGCACAAGACAGGTTTCAGCCCTGGCAGATGCTTTTTTCCTAGTCCTCTGTGGGAACTGCTGCAGAAGATGGGTCAGTGCAAATGCTGCTGGATTCCTGAGACTCTGTCTGCTTAATTCTGCATCCAGACCCTACACGTAGGTGGGAGCTGGGTGCATGCCACCCCCATACCCCTCACTGCTGCCCACCCCCATGAAGAGGAATTTGAGTGGCTGGGGTGAAAGGAGCTGCGCTGCTCTTAGACTGAGTGTGAAGTCTGACTGATCAGCAGCCCAGGTCCCAAGGGTGTCTCAAATGTATCTTCTGTGCAGTCCCTGTGAGAACACAGGGTTGAGAAGCCTGAATCTAAGGTGCAGATTTTTAAAAGTACCAGTGGAAGTGAAAGATCCCAGAAACCACATCCTGCAGTATACCATGTGCTGCAGCAGCCTGATCTGCATTGTGACCTGAGCGACCTTGGGTGTGCAATGTGTCCCGGCAGTGTGACCCAACTCTGGGGCTCCTTCTGGTGGGGCAGCAGAGCCCAGCCTGTGCCACTGCACCACCACCCACCCACCCGTGCCTGGACTCGGAAGCTAGGTGGCTTCTAGCAGAGGATTGGGTTTGGGATGTGTCTTCTTCAGCACATGAAAGCAGAGAAGGATTGCCATGGCAACTATTCTCAAGTATTTTTCCAGTGTTTTCCAATCTTATTCATTTTTCTTATATCCCTAGTGTTTAATTTAAGGCCTTTCCTAATTGGAGTCCAAAAAACCAATTGAAGTGAATTCTCTGATTAGACAGAAAGTTCAGACACCTTCCCACACAACTTGTGAAGTACAAAATCAACAGAATTGAATGTTGCTGTGAGTAAGAGGAGATCTGAAATTTGAAATGCATTGTACCCAGACAAATGGAATAAATGAAGCCTTTTACTTAAAGCAAAGCATTGAAATAAAAGATAGTGTACAGCATGACAATTTTGGGCACTCCCTTGGTGGTAGATCTTTCTAGGCTGTTTAAACACTGATTATAGACCTTCTTAATCTTCTTTATGACTCAGCTTTGTGAAGGAACATCTTTCAAAATCAACATATGCTGGCTCATTGAAGTACCTTTAACGAACTGTAGTGTTATTTAGTCTGGGTACTTTGAGGGGAATGGTTACTGAGTGGTGTTTCTTTGGGTAATTACCATGCCTCTCATTTTCCAGCACCTTGCTTCCACTTTGTGTGTATTTTGGCTGGGATGGAGTTAATTTTCTTCACAGGAGCTGGTCTGGGTTTGTGCTTTGGATTTGTGCTGAAAACAGTGTTGATAATACAGGATGTTTTTGCTATTGCTGAGCAATGCTTACACAGAGCCAAGGCCTCTTCTGCCTCTTGCTGCAGGTAGGCCAGGGGTGCACAAGAAGCTGGGAGGGCAGAGAGCTGGGACAGCTAACCCCAGCTGATATTCCATTCAGCTAGGTGGGTTCTGATATTCCCCAGCTGATATTCCATTCCATACGGGGCCACATAGCATATAAAGTGGGGGAAGAAGGTGGGGAGATGTTCAGAGTGGTGTCATTTTTCTTGCTGAGGAACTGTTCCATGTGATGGGGCCCTGGTGTCCTGGTGTCCTGAAACTCCAACCTGCCCATGGCAAGTGGTGAACTCCTTTCTTGGTTTGCTTTATTTGCATTCGAGGCTTTTGCTTTACCTATTAAACTGTCTCTATCGCAGCCCAGGAGTTTTCTGTCTTTAATTCTTCTGCTTCTGCTGCCCATCCCACCAGGACAGGTGAATCAGCGAGCAGCTGTGAGATGTTTCACTGCTGGCCGGGGTTGAACCATGACACACCTGCACACCCATTCCTGTGTGTGGGAAACCCCGGGAAGAAGGAGTTCTGCTGAGGTGTGGGAAGGAGATTGTTGGTGCCATGGCTGTGCTGTGTGTGGGGAGGGTGGTGTGAGGGTGGTTGAGTGCAGTGTCTCTGGTGCCCTGTGCCTCCCTCACCAGCCCCTTGCCTAGCTGGATGCTGGTGGCACACTGCTGAGCCCCTTTCAACAGAGCTTATGCTGTGGGGGCTCAGCACAGTTACCCACAGAAGAGATTCACCCCAGCCTCTCCATGCCTGCCTTGAGACAGACTACATCTCCTCCCTACAGCAGGGCCCAGGGAGCAAAGATCTCCTTGGAAATTCCCTGCCTGACTCTCCTCCCGCTGCGTTGCCATCTGCTTTGCACAAGACTCGGCTATACGCCTTTGTGGAAAGCAATGCTCTTCCTCTGAGGACATCTTTGGCACTGCTTCCCTGGAGGGGTGAAATCCTGAGGCACAAAGTGCAGCTGGGACTGCTCTGAGCACTCCTCCCTGTCCCAGGGCAGGGAGGGAAACAGAAATGACAATTTTATGAGATGCTGTGTCTTGGGAACCTGGTCTACAACGCCCTCCAGTTGGAAACCTGCCTGGCTGATTGCAAAATGATGAAAGCAGTCCTGCAGGTTCTGATCCAAATGGGGTAACAGGGCCTGGAGCAAATAGAGGTGGGGAAAATGGGTGCAGTTTCAAGCACAGAGAGTGCCCAGGTGTGGTTTTGTTCCTCCCTGGTGTATTTGTTACTCTGCCCGTGTGCTGACCCCTGTGCAGCTCCGGGCCACCGCTCTCCCATCTCACTGGGCATGGCAGGGGCACTGTGGCACTGCTCACACGTGGGGTGGGCAGTGCCCTCTCCCCACTTTGCCTCTCAGTTGCAGGAGTGGTTTGTACCAGCTTCTGAGGGGCTGCACAGGGCATCTCTCTGAATCCAGGAACGAAGGCCAGGTCTTGAGCCAGGGGAGTCGCTTGGCTGGAGACAGCTCTCCACAGAGCTTGTTTGTTCACAGGCAACAGGAGTTCATCTATTTTTCATCATGATGATGCTATTTCTGAATAAGAGAGAAAAATGCAGGCTTATTTCTGAAGCATATGATTTCGGTTTTGGCCTTTAAAGATTTGTTTATTTTGAATGGAAGCCCAGAATGCACATAATGTAGCAAAAAACTGCAGATACAGACAGGGACTTTTGTTTCACCTTTCAAGTTATTCCCACTCCTGATGGTAGGGCAGTAACATTTGAAAAGGCTTTGGATGTTTTACCTTTCCTTGGAAAGAAACAAATGAAAATAATGATCCTGAAGCAATGCTGAAGGCACCTGCTCCCAGATAACTCTGCTGAAAGCAGCAAGGCACAACCGGGCACCCCAGGGAGATGAGGAAAATATCCTGGGAACTGCCTGCCTGACAGAGTTTCCCTGTGACTGCAGAGCCTGCTCCTGGGACATGGGGCAAGCGGATGAATAGGAGCTCCCCAGACAGTCCTGATGGGAAGGTAAGCACAATTGTTTTCTGAAATGTTTGATCCCATAATCCACAAATCCCTTTATCATAAATAGCCTTTCAAATTGTTGTGGCAAACTCTTCTGGACTGATTCCAGCTCCTGAATTATGAGGAGCTAAAAATGGTGTCTATTCCCATGGCTATAGACAGAGAGATGCTACTCAGCAACAAATGCACCACCAAGTGCCTTAAAAATAGCCCCTGTGGAATTATTCAGTGTTTGGGACTTGTCATTTCATAAGGGTAAAAATGGATTCATTTTGGCACAAAATATGCATAATATGTATCCACAGCTTTATAAATAGCATTTATAAAATTATGTGTATAATTTTACATTAAATTGATGCTGAGCAAAGAGACAAAACAATCAACAGGAACTTAACACAAGTTTTGTTCTTAGATAATTGTAAGACTTTTTTCTTAGAAATGCAGGTGTCAAAAGAGACCTTCCTCCCTTAACCCCTCTTTCCTTTTTTTCTTTCAGACAGCCTTGGGAAAAAACTTGAAATTGCTGCTATTGTGGCAAATGTGATAGCTATAAGGCAAAGAAGAAGCCTGGCCTAAAGTTGTCACTCCACACCGATTAATTCCATGACTTTAGCAATTCTGATTTTCAAAATGTAGGCCTTTATATCTCTTGGAGTTCCAGGTTTTGCAAGTGGAGTCACAAATATGGTGGAAGTTCATTTGGTGAGGTGGTGCTCTGAGAAATAACTGGGTCAATAGCTGGAACATCACTTGAATTTCCTCTTAGAGGAGCATTTGAGGACCATGCTCTTTGTCTTCCTCTCTTGCTATTCTGCTTCCTTCCATCTCACTTGCCCTTGCAGTGCTCAGGCAGGGCTGATGCATTGGTGCCGGTGGCTGGGGAGGATGAGCTCTCCTTGGAGGCATCTTTCCTTTTCCACTTAAGGGCTCTGCTGAAAGGCAGCAGGTACAAACATGAAGGCTTTGCTGCTGCCCTGCTCCAGGCCTTCCTGTCCACCCTCTGCCCTGTAGAGCCTGGCTGTAGGCTGAATGTCCTCCTTGCCTCTAAAGGTGCTCAGTAACAATCTGTAGCAGCCTAAGCCCCAGGAAAGGTAGGGCAGGTAAACCAATATCCTGGGAAAACATTTTGCAAAATTGGAGCAATGATACAGCAGAACAAATTGTGAGGCCTTACAGGCATGGAGAACAGTTTTGTTGGTGAACAGGAGTGGTTTGGCTCACTCACACCTGCACACCTATACTCAGGTGCAGTGGATGCAGCAGCCAGGTGGCAGCTCAGGGTCACTCTGGGTCACATTGCCACATTGCCACTGAGGGCCCTGAGAGGGGACAGGCCACCAGGGAGTGACCCATGGCCTGCAGGAAGGGCAGGAGGGAGAGCTGGGCCTGTCAGCAGGAGGATGTCACCCTATACAACATCGAGCCTTGGAGCTGTGTTTGGGAAGCCTCAGGAGATGATGTAGGAGCAGACTTGGCTGTCCTGTCCTGATCGGGGGGGATGAGATAGTTGCCAAATCCCATTTTTAAACTGAGAGAAGAGAATAAAACAGACTTCCCAGAACAGTGCAATGGCACAAGACAGCAACCTCACCTGAAAGAGATCCTTCAAATTGTAATGCTTTTCCTTAGAAATCAGCATTTAAAAAACCTTTTAAATGAAGTGCATAATTTTTTATTAAAAAAAAGTCTTAGAATAGTACACTTTTAATAAAGGGTTTTTTTAATATGATTTCACAAAAGTCAGTAATGTTTTCTGCTTAAAATTACATCCCTCTTACCATTTTACTGAAATCATTAAATGGTTTCTAGGGCAACTTACCAATAGCATTAAGGTTCACTTTTCTGTTTCTTGAGGGGTCATGGAGGTCTGCATCAGAGAAATCAAGGGATAGACAAAAATGTCAGAACTGTGCTTTGATGTTTTCCCACCTCTTGCTGAAGCAAAAAAAAATTGCCTGTTAATGTGATAAAAAGGAGTGAGGCTAGCTGGAGATTTATGCCCTCCTGGAGACATAGTGTGTCAGCTCTCCTCCAAGTTCTCTCATGCTATTTCCATGGCAACTCCATATAATGATAACTCCCACAGATTTTCTCCTTTTATCTGCTATTTTGGTCCCAGATAGTGATGGAGTTGAGGCATACATTTCTTTCACACCATTTGATGCCCATCGACAAGCAAAGTAAATAATGTCCTCCTTCTTCAGGTCTTTAGAAAGGCACAGTTAGTTCACAGCCCTTTCAGGAATTCACCTGCAGAGCTGGACGGAGCTGAGACAGGAAAAGCAGCGCTACAGATGCTCAGAGGAAGCTGCAAAGGATGAATGCTCCCTGTCAGCACAATGTGACAGGATTACATTCTACTCCTGCTCTTCTCCTCCCCTTGGCCAGGGCAGCAGGTGGGCACTAGGGAGGAGGCCGTGGTGTAACGGGAGGATGGATGGTTTGGGTGCAGGGAGCTGCATCCCAGCCCCTGCCCAGGGAGACAGGAGGTCATTCTGCCTGACTGGGAGATGCTCCCATTGCCCCTGGTGTCTGCTCATGATTGCAGATCTGGTCCAGCTCATGAGACAAGGACTGGGAGTTTCAGCCAGGCATAACTGCAGCCAGAAAAGCCCTTGACCAAGTGCCACTAACCCATGACTTCCTCTCTCTTATGAAATCTCTGCAGCAAGATGCTGCTGGTTGGCTTTGCACAGCAGAAGTGGCAGGCATGCAGCTTGTTCTGGGAAATTGCACTTGCTTCCCTTAACTGGTAGAGCAGGACAGGCCAAATATCAGTGCTGGACTGGAGGCTCCACAGAGATCCTGGGGTCCAGCTGCCAGTGCAGGCTGAACTGAGCTTCTGTGCTTGGTTTGCAACTGAGTGCCAGGGACAACAGGACTGTCTGAATGTGAAGACCTATACTAAACGTCCCCTTACTCTGTGCCCTGAAAGCATCCAGGTATTTTCACCCTCCTCATTTCTTCCTACAGAGGCTTCCATTTAAGCAGATGAGCAATGCTAGGTGAAAGGACATCCTCCTCCAGGAAGGGATCTGAAACCTTACACTTGATAATAGTGTCCCTTCTGAGTAGCTGTCCTACCTGTTTGGGCCCCTCTGTCCTGCAAACCAGATGTTGGTGGGAGCATTTCTCCATTTTAGGGAGGGGAAGGAGGGCACAGTATCACAGGGTCATGTAGCTTGGGAAAGATCCCCAAGATCATCAAGTGCAACCTTCGATTGAATGTCACCATACCCACTAAGCCATACCATTAAATTCCATCTCTGCTTGGGTTTTTTTAACACTTCCAGGCATGGTGACTCCACCAGTTCCTGCAGTTCTAGTCCTTGGCTGGAAGCAGCCCAGGTGTGACTGTCTTTTCTGAGTGACACAGAGCAGCTCACCTGGGTGTGTGGGTGAGCAATCACCTCAGCATGGTGAAAATTTGACCTTCACCTTCTGCCCTCAATGTGGGAAGTATCATTTCCCCATCATGACAGAAGGATAAACATGTGGATGTGGAAGACCTTCTGAAGGACTCTTAGCAACTCAAAAGATATATCAAAACAAGACAGCAGAATTTTTGAATAGCAGATCTAAGGTCAGCAATGCAAACTGGTGACCAGCACTTTGTCCACATGTGTTGTGATGATCCCATCAAACACAAACAGCTCTCCATTCCCCAGGGTAGGACTGGGGTTGAGACAGTGGAGTAAACACAGTAACAAATCTCTGTTAAGAAGGAGGCCACAAAGACGTGTTTTTAAAATCCTTATGTTTCCAAGCTCATGTTTTTTTTATTTCTTAGGATTATGCTAAGATACATATAGCCATAAAAACGATTCCTTAGGTACTTAGACCTATAGATGTCTCTAAGGTGAGAACTAAAGTCGAAGGAACTTTTGCCATTGATTGTACCTGTATGAATTTAACTTTTTTCCCCCTAAGATTCTCACTTCAAATGTATCATCATGCTTCTATTAATTTCAGTGTGAGCATTGTATGCACAGTTGGAGGCAGAGCATGCTCCAAAAGCTGACTACATTTGAAGAGTGCACTGTGAAAGAGAAATCAGGCGAGACACTAGCAAGGGTTTCATCTCTGGGATCTTGTAAAGGAGCATGCAGCTTCTTTCAGCATTTCCTCATTCATTCCATAAAGTTGATTCCACTTTTAGAGAGTATTACCAGACGATAAAGACAAATGATATTCAAAAAAAGTAAAAACTCCTAATGAAACTTGCAGAGAGAGGACTTTCCCGTCCTCCCACCCCTCTTGTCTGAGGATTTGGTAGCCAGAACCAGGGCTAGACACCTCAGTAAATCTGGCTTTAGAACCACTGCTGTCGGATGAAAAATGTGATCACCACCAGGGAACGAACGACTGATCTGCTGTGAGCTCAGAACGCTTTGAATGGGTCAGAAATGGCTCGTGGTGTGTGTTCGTGCGCCCGGGGTGGCTCGGAGGAGCGGAGCCGGGCGCCCACGGTGGGTGCCGGTACCGCAGTGCCCCCGCCCGGCTGCTGAGCAGCCGGTGTCCCGGTGGAACACACGGATCCAGGCTCCGTGCCCGCACACCGGACACGCTTCTGTTGGGCTTTCAGGGAATTCACCAAAGCACAGCGGGCAGTAGGGCCGATGTCCTCCTGGGGCAGGAGCAGGGTCACACAGAGGGGGACAGTGGCACTGCAATGCTGCACAAACTGAGTCGACACCTCTCAGGTCATTTGAAGCAGCGCTACGATTGTCCCACAGTCCTTCCATCAGCCTCTGCTCTGAGGAATTGAGCGTGCCTTGGCTCAGCACACACATCCTTGCATCAGTGAATCCACCTGCTTGTGAGCTCACTTGTGCTTAAGGACTGGGCATTTAATCTTGGCCCTGTCGATGTCTCATCTCACACAAATAATTTGCAGATTTCGACCCAAAAGTCTGGATGTGACAAAGGAGAACCACAGCACATTCTCTGTACATAGTGTTGATGGGTGAGGATGAGGAGAAAGGACAAAGTATGATGGTGATGGGTGAGGAGGAGAAAGGACAAAGACCTGATTCTTCTTTGTGTAATAGATTTGTCCACGTTGTTGCCAGATACCACAGCTTTAACACTGGGGATCTCCTGGCTTTCTGACTGGCATAGTCCCACGTAAGCCAGCCCAGAAGCTGGTGGCCTCCATCTGGGAGGCTGCACAGGATGGGGAGCAGAGCTGGTGATCCCTACTCTGCCTGGACGGTCAGTCTGACACAAGCACGCCCACTTGTTGCCCACCAAACAATTGCCCATGTCCTGCAGCCTTGTGAAGCACCAGGAATCTGCAGTGCAGGGTCTGGGTGCTGACTGATCTTCCTTGACCACAGACACCTCAGCAAAGATGGGCAGCAGCCTCTCCAGACTACCATTTCCCTCCAGCAGCTGAAGTGCAGACAGTCAGGAAAGGGCTGGTTGTAATCCAGCTACACTGTGCCTGAAATAAAGCGAGTTCAGCGACAAGCTCTTTGTGCTGCTGTATAAAACAAGCAGAGCAGCACAGTGGAGAAGCTTCCTTTTTTCAGCTGGAAAGTTATAGTTACGTATGGGTTTTTTGATTTTATTTTTAATTGGAACATGCTGAGTCAAAGAAATCATTTGATGGTGGCAAAATTGCAAATTTTACAGAAGTTCAGTGTAAGGCCATGAAATAATATTATTAAATTATTATTATTATTATTATTATTATTATTAATAATAATAATAATAATAATAATAATAATAATAATAATAATAATAATAATAATAATAATAATAATAGTGATGATGATGATGATGATGATGATGATGATGATGATATTAAGAGTTTTAATACCAAAGCAGAGCTGAGGCGCGGGCTGTCCTGCCTGGGCTCGGTTTTTGCCGGAGCCGGGCGCGTTTCCCTGCTCAGGTCCAGCAGCCCCTCCCTCCCGGCTGCTCCGCGTGGCAAAGGCGCCGCCCGGCGACCGCTGGCGGAATGGCAGCAGCAGGAGCCGCCCGCGGGGTTCGATCCTTCCTTCCTTCCTTCCTTCCTTCCTTCCTTCCTTCCTTCCTTCCTTCCTTCCTTCCTTCCTTCCTTCCTTCCTTCCTTCCTTCCTTCCTTCCTTCCTTCCTTCCTTCCTTCCTTCCTTCCTTCCTTCCTTCCTTCCTTCCTTCCTTCCTCCCTCCCTCCCTCCCTCCCTCCCTGCCTTTCAATCCTGCCACAGTTAGGGCAGCGTGGGACAGGCCCACCCACCGTGGGTCCCAGGCAGGTGCTGGGATCACTCTCGGACCCAGCTCGCCTGGTTCATGTCGCCCTTGGCGCCAGGCTCAGGTGGCTGCGGTAGGGGCTGAGGACGTGATGAACAGCCTGTGAGAGAGGGAGGTTCAGCACTGCTAGAGCAGAGTGCCTGCAGGAACAGCCTGCTTTTTGGATTATAGGGGCACCCTGGGATGATCAAGTGGCACTGAGCAGTCCCTCGGTGCCTAACCTCTGAGATTCACGTGTGTCTGATCACGCCGGCAAAACCAGGAAAGAGATGATTTGCAGGAAAACATTGTTTCTTACAGCATTGAGCAAGGAGCAGTACCAGTGGATATTGAGGCCCTTTTCTGTCCATGATTAGAGATCTCATAAAAAATTTCCAGCATTTCTCTATACTCAAGCATATCATCCTCACTACAGACTGTTCTGAGGGAGAAACAGCAGACACGACATATGCTGGAGCCACAACATTCTATTTCAGCTCTTGACTAATTAGTTGGAGAGCAAGATGCCCATTTTGTAAGCCACGGCCTTTGCTTTCTCCTCAAATGCACCTGTAACCCGTTTGATGGGAGAAACCACTCAGCCAGGCACAGCCTTGGCTGTCTCTGGAGACAGATGCAGGTAAAATCAGCCTGGTCAGACACCAGGGGAGCAGGGCAGCTCCTGCTCCATGCCTTCAGAATGTCTTGTAGAAAGTGGCACTCACATCTAGCAGAGCGCTTCACTCGTCACCATAGCAAAAGCAAAGCAAACACCAGTTTCCCTAGAAACTGCTTGTGGCAGTGCATGTTGACTTTAAGGGAGGGAAAGAATCCTAAATAGGAAAGTACTGGGTGAGTGTGCCGCAGGCAGGGAGAGGGGACAAGACGTGTCCCAGGCCCGAAGGAACCAAGGGCTGGAGTGGGGCAGGGACTCTGGTGGCCACTGTCCCTCACTGCCAGAGCAGTCACAGGCTGCTCGGGGCAGAGGCAGCTGAGTCCCCGTGGCTGGGTACCCAGAGTGCACAGCTCCACTGGGTGCAGCTGCTCACCAGCCCCAGCCTGGGTGCAGGGACACAGACCTGGTGCCACTCAAGGGCTGGGCTGGCTGCCGCTGAGGCACACCTCCACTTTGCATTCAGGGCCCCAGAAAGCAGGCAAATTTGAGCAGGTGCTCTTGGGTTTCCTTCTCCAGGGCTTCCTCCTAGGAGAGGCAGCTGCCACTGCATCCCTCAGCTCAGTGGCCTTGGGTGCTATTTCTGCCTCCAGCCAAAAACCACCTGCCTTACAGAGGGAAGCTCAGGACTGTTCAGTCCCTTCTATTTATAACCCACACAAGCTCCTCCAGGGCAAAGGGAGTAGCTGGTGCTGGGGGAAATGACTCTGAAGAAGGCATTGTGCAGCAATGAACACTTATGGCAATGTACAACAACAACATTCCAGGCTGTCTGAGTAAGGGTTGAGTCAGCAAGGTGAGGGAATTGGTTATTCCCTTTTATTTAGTGCTCAGGAGGTTCTATCTGGAGTACTGTGTCCAGTTTGGGTCTCTCACTGCCACAGAGCTTGATCAAGGGGAGCAAGTCTGGCAGGGGAGCTGCTGAGACCTTTGGGAGCTGCTTGGACCATGTCAGCAGGGGGAGAGACTGAGAGAGCTGCTTGGTCATCAGAGGAAAGGCTAAGGGGCATCCAGGAGCTCTTGTCCATTAACTACATGGGTGCTGTGGAGAAGATGGGACCAGACTCCCCTCAGATATGCATGGTGAAAGGTCAAAGGGTGACAGAGGAGTTGCAAGAAGGGAAATTCTGATTAGACACAGGTTTAAAAAAAAACCCCAAAGAGAGCAGTCAGACATCAGCATAGGGACCCCAAAAAGCTGTGTGATCTCTGCCTTTGGAGACATTCAAAGCTTACCTCAAACTGGTCTTGGAGATGAGCTTTGTTCAGGGCAGAAGCTGGACTGGAGCTCTCCAGAAGTCCCATTTGACCAAAACCTTTAAGTGATTCTGTAGTACCACTAAACCTACTAAAATGTAGGAAAGAGCTGGAAACAAGGAAGAACTCTGTGGATTCTCAGAACCACCAGCTCCCTGCATGTTCTGTCAGCTTACACTTTAAAGGGAGCAGAATATTCTGCTTGGGGCGGAATAGAGCAAGAGGCATCCCATGTATTACTCACACACGACTTTCACAATGGCAGCTTTTCGAGCTCTCGTTTGTCTGTAAGGAGCTGCAAAATCGGTCCCTCCCTGGGGAGTGTGTGTGTGTAAGAGCAGAGTGTAAGTGGAAGTGTAGGGCGGGCTGAAAGCTGTCTCTCGCTCCCGAGTGTTGGTGCCCTCTAGGTGCTGCTCACAGGCTGTAGTGCAGGGATGGCTGAAGGAGGCTGCTCCCAGCTGTTCACTTTTCCTCTGACTGGGACAGGAAAATGGGAGGCACTGCTCCTCTTCAGCTACCTCTGGTTCTGGCCCAGTGTGATGAGGACACTGCAACCTCCAATGTAAGGTTAGTATGGGAGAAGGTGACTGCTGTAACTGGGCAGTGGACACACCACCTGTGCTGTCAGCCCTGCTTGTGAGACAGTCAGTCACCTTTGGCAAAGGAGCAACACGCACAATTGGACCAAAAGCTGTCACAAGTTGTGGGGCTGTGATTCTGTTCCTTGTGGAGCAGATCTGATTAAAGTGATCACCTGGCCCTGTGAGCCTGGAGAAAGCAGCCCCAGCTGAGGAGGAGGGACTCATGACCCCTGTGCCACAGCCAGGGCTACAGGACTCACAGGAAGAGGGTGAATCCCTCCCAAAGAAATATCTTGTTTAGGGAGAGTGGCACTGCTGCCAGCTGCCAGAAGGGACAGGGAGCACTTGGGGGGTGACCCCAGCAAGGTTCCTCCCCATTCCAAGTTGTGTCCCCACTGGCATGGGTCTGTGCTCCAAGGGTTTGTTGCACCCTCTGTGTTCACTCCTGGGCAGGCACGTGGAGTGCTGCAGCCCTGGCAAGGCCATGGGATGGTGACCCTGAAGGTCCTGGCACCAAACCGTGTATTTGTCCCTCTTTTCTCTTTTCCCATGACACCCCTGACCTGAAGTTCAGCAGTTTATCCTGCCTCCTGATAATCCTGGCTGCTTTCATAACCCAGGTGTGCTCTGTGCCAACCCTTCCCTGGTGTGTACATTTCTGGCTCTCTGGTCTCCTTCAACGGGGAGAGGAGGGACAGGAAAGCAGAGGGCCCTGAAGGCAGAGCACCTGCAAGCACCACCACCAAGGGAGAGGGGTAGGGATGAGCCTGACTGGGCTTACAGGCCCCCAGTGAGCAGGTTTGCAGAAGAAACTGCACAAGGATCCTGCCTCCTCAACTCACTTGTTCCTTTTGGGTCTAGTCTGTCTGGCCCAACCAGTTTAGGATTTCCCTGGGATGTGTGTTTGTGACTAAGTGGCAGCTGGTTTGGTTTAAGCTCAATTATAAGGAGAGAGGAAACTGCTGCTTTTCCAGCAGTCTCTCCTGAGGTGTGAGAAGCCTGCAGCACAGCAGCACCCCTTACCCAGCAGTGCAAAGTTCCACAGAAACTCATGTTTATTTTGGCATCTCAATGAGCTCTCACACAAAGCTGCCTTAGTATCAAACAAGTGCAAAATAACTCTGGGCAGATTAGTATTTGTGTCATTACAGAGGTTTAAAAAATTACTCTAAAAGGGACTCTTAAATCCAGGGAAGGGGATTTCCCTTCTCTGCCAAGCAGCATGCACAGTAACAACCAAATAATCAAGAAAATCACCATGCCCTGAATCAATGGAAGTGCATAGGATGTCTTTCATCCCTCCCAGTTCTGCTGCCTCTGGGGCCAAGACACATTGGAGGGCACTTTCTGGTCTGTGGAGTTAGTGAAGGAGTTGGCAACTGTCTGGGATATGGAAAACAGATGGTAAGAGCACACTTCACTCCTGTTTCTCCTGATAGCCTTCTCCTTTGCTCCACCAGACTGCACTGAAGCAGAGGAGCTGCCTCTCTTTCAACACATTTTTGAATCATCCCGGGACATACTACAGTTTACAATGACACCACATCTGCTTGAAAAGCTAATTTCTTGAAAGTTAGGTATTGTTTCAAGCACATCCCTCCTACCTTCAGTCTACAAATCAACTAGTTTCATCAGGACTTCACAAACTCTTTTCCCAGCCTGCTCTCCAATATTATATTAGCATCCTTGAGTTTTCTCCCTCATCCTGTGTTACACCTGTAGACTGTGTAGGCGGAAGAAAGGAGGGATGGTTAGCATCATTTCCACCTCAAATTTACTGGAAAAAGGCAAGTTATCCTGTGATACATTTCAAAATCAATCCTTAGGAGGGATCTGTCTCATGCCAGTGGATTCAGAAGCCTCAGATGTCCTTGTGCTGCCCTTCAGTGCTGGTGGGCAGAGTGGGGAAGACCCAGGCTGCCTGATTCACTGTGCCTGAGGAAGGGGTTTGCTTGCCAAGCACAAGGGTATGTGGTAGCATAACACACCATGTAGAATCTTATCAGAGAGTATTCTCTAAAAAGGGAAATTACAGCCTCACAGTATCAGGAGGTTTAAAAATTATTATCATCTGCACTGATATGATTTTGCTTTGATATTGTTTCTACTTTCAAACAGAAATATTACATGTATTCAGAAAGACATCTTTTTACAAACTGAATTACACACCTACAAGCTCCTTTCCTATTCTTGATCATGCAAGTAGCCAACAAGAGACAAGTGAATAAATACAGGAGTATTGACACAGCAGACACAGACATACACAGTGATGAAAAGTTCACATCTTTCCTCTGGCATTTGCTTGCTGTGGCTTGGATTTGTATTTCCTCATTTCTTAAGCACTCCTAACATCAAATCAACTTTATTCAAGAAAAGTAGCATGGAGAAGCTACTAACACTTCCTCTGCACCCTCAAGCAGCTGATCTTTGGGCCACAATGACAGCTTCAAAGCAGCACCTCTCTGCCATTTTCCCCTAAGTGCAACCTCCCAGAGCTGGCCCACTCCAACCCATGGAGAGCTACTGCTGTCACCCCACCAGCCCTGACAGGAATCACACTCCCAAGGAAGAGCAGCAGTTTCTCATAGACAGGCTGTTTGGGTTTTTATTAATTAAACAGTCCATATACTGTTATAAAGTACTAAATAAATATACAGCTGTGTCAGACGCCAGTGTACCACACACACCCACTTGGAGAGCTCTCTGTAGTTACAGATGAAATACCATGGAAAGCTATTTATCAAATGCAAAGCAGGTTACAGAATGATTCAACTCTGCAGACTCATTGCTCATCACCAGGGTGCAGTCCACACACCACACACACACACACACACACACTTTTGCTCACTCATGCTGGGAAGAAGGGTGTCTGCCCTCTGTAACCTGGCTGCTTGGGAAATGTTTGTGTAAATGCCACAGACACGCTCAGGAAGAGGCTGAGATCCAGGGCTCACAGGATTATATCCCACCAGGTATTGCAAGGAGCCACATGGGAGAGGCTTTGTCTTTGGGGATCCACAGCCTGGAATGGCTGGGGTGGGGAGGGAGAGTTTGCAGGGGGCAGGCACCTTGAGGAGCTCAGCTGAGGCACATGGGCAGGAGCCAGAGCTGGAAAGGAAGCTTTAAGAACATGAACTGGAACATGTGTCAGGGTAAATTGGTGTAGATGGTTTTATGCCTTTAAGATCTCTTCCCCAGCTCCAGCATGGCCCCTAGATGATGAGGAAGGTGCTGGAAGCAAATATGAAGATGAAAAATGGAGTATTCTTTTTCTCTCTCTGTCCCTTGCTCACTGATCTCTGGAGGACAGCCAGGCAGGGCTGGGAGTGGGCACAGAGGTGACAGGGGATAGATAAAGATGTCCTCAGCAGTGCCTGAGATGTCTGTGTGGTATACAGGAGGAAGGAATGTGTAGGGCTGATGCTCCTGCTCCTTCCTCTTCTCCCATCAGATGAGGGGCGCAGGCACCCTATGAGTGATTAAAGCAGGCCCTGTCTGGGGCAGAGCCAGTCACAGACCCAGCTGATGATCTTCCTGCTTCTCTAGCATTCCTGCTGGAAACAGGCCAGAATGTTCTTCCATCAGAAGAGAGAAGCTCCATTCCATGGAGACAGAGTGAGCAGGGACAGGATGGCCAGGGTTGTGTCTGAAAGCTGTGTCTGAAGAATAACAGGGAGCTACAAAGGTGCCTGTGTGGGGGAAAGAGGATCCCTCCCCTTTTTTGCTGGTGTGGGTTGACTCTTCTGCAGGATCATCTCCTTTGTCACCATGTGGCCCATTCCCTGTGCCTCTGCTGAGGGGCACTCAGTCTCTGCTCACTGTGGAGCTGCTACATGAGGCTCTTCCCACCAGTGTAGTCATGGTATGGGCTTGTCCGGGCCTTGGGGCGAGGGATGGAGAAATCACTCTGGGGTTCAATGGCCTGAAAAGGAAGCACAGAAGTCTTTACCTTTCAAAACTGGACAGAAGCAATAAAACAAGGCTTATTAAAAAAAACAAAGGAAGGAAGGGAAAAACAGAGCTGAAGGTTTCCTGAGAATGTGACCAATAAGGCTGTGGAAGAGGATCCTGGCAGAACAAATTAGTGATGGAGACAGGTCATCAGAGGACATGTGGGAACATGATGTGAGCTCCTAGACCTGGCTAGGCTGTGGTCTGAAGGAGGACTGCTGCATGGATGGGTGGACACACAGACTGCCTGCTCTGCATCTGCACTGCAACTTGCACTGTCTGCTGGTGGGAATACATTCAGGGCATGGGCTGAGGAACTAAGCACACTCTCCTAGGAAAGGGCACAGTCTACTGTAGGAACTGTGCTTGAAGAGAGGACTTCTTATGTAGTACCAAATCCCAAAGTACTGAAAATCATAACCTCTTTACATTGGGCCCCTCTTGCCTTCCCATGTCCCTGGACATGTCGTAGTTCTTTCTTTCTGTCCAGCCACAGGCACCTCCATGAACATGGCACAGAATTGGCTCCATGCAAAGCACAGGCCTGCCTTCACAGAGCCTGTTCTAGGCCCATCTGTCTTTGCCCCTTCTCCTTCCCTTCCTTCCAGCACCTAAAGAGTAGCCTGTAGCCTGCCTGTGGGGAAAGGGGTGACAGTGGCATGAACTTACCTTCATCTGAAAGTGAGAAGCGTATGGGGAGTAGTTGATGTTTCCTGTGTCACAAGACAAAGGCAGGGGAGAGTTAGTGCATTAGCATTACACAGGAGCTCAGAAATACCACATCAAGGGACATTCAGAGGATCTGTGGCTACATGAGCAGCTGCTTTTAGACTGGTCTAACTGTGCAGTGTGCAGGTAGGAATGGGCTAAAATCCCTAGGTGGAGGACATGAAATATTTCCTTCTGAAAGCAGGAATGAATGATATTGCAAATAACAGGACACAGGTGGCCTTGGAGTTTAGACACCTCCTGTTGCCTCACAATTACCGTCACCACCACCAGCCAAATCCCTCCCACTTGCATGCACAAGACCCCCTTCAGGGTATTCCCTGAGAGAGCAGAGCCTTTCTTGACTATTCTCTCACAAACCTGGGGGTCTGACTCCAGGTGGAGGAACCGTGATACCAGGAGCAAATCCACACCCAGAGGAATCACATCTACTACCCACAGGTTTGGGAAACCTCAATTGATAGAAACATTTTGCTTTGCCCAAGTAGGCAAAAGATTCATACAGAAAAGAAAGACCTCCTTGCCTCCTTTTTGGATGACAGATTCATTCTTACATGGATGCAGGAACCTGATCAGAACTGGAATAAATAACCTCCAAGGTATAACCTAGATAGGCCTGAAGAGCTGATACACACTAAGGGACAAAAAAACCCTCCTGATTTTTAACATGGTCTTCCCAGACACAGCAGGGTCATAAAGAGTTATATTTCAGCCCTGACATGCAGCCGGTCTCCTACTCAGTCACTGCTCCTACACATTGCTTCGCATTGGTCCTCACTCATTTCCCTCATGTTTGGAGATTAATTTGCATGGACATTTCCAAAGTTTCATCATCTGAAACTTTCTCCTAGCCTCTCATTAAGAATATCATATCATCTTCAAATCTTTTCTTGTAGGTCTCCCACCTCTCTTAGGTCATGAGTGGTGCTTGTGTGCTTAGGGCTGGGGGGGCAGTGGAGGCATCCACTTCACCATACCTTGCACAATTTCATCTTGGGTGTAGGCACGGTTGTCCACTCCAGTTGTCTGCTTTATGAACTTGGGTTGGCAGAAGTCATTTTCTGGAGGGTAGTCCTCTAGTTTCAGAGGAGCAGTGAGGAAACAAATTTCGGGGACAATATACATTATCAGGAAAATCCAGCCATTGGACACCAGAGCAATGGCCACAACAGGATCATCCCACATGTATTTTTCTAAAACCGTATTGCCTTTTATGAGCATAGTGATCCATACCACCCAAATGGCAATGGAGAACAGGACAGTGACAAAGATGTGTGCCCCATGCCTCTTCCAGCTTTTATATGGCCCACAGAATGTGAACATGGAAACCAAGAAGGTCAGAGCCATCAGGAAGAGCACGTAGATCAGAAGCATGACAAAGTCCTTGTTAGTATTCTCCCGATCCATTTTCAGGAAGTCTTCTCTCTGGTTTACAAACCTGGTGACCAAGTACTCGATGCTGATCACAACTTGTACCAGGGCAAAGGAAACAAGGAAGAGCAGCAGCACCCGCCAGGAGAAGGGCTTTCTTCCCCTCACTAGTTTGTTGAGGTTGCAGGCATGGGTGAGGAGGCACGAGAAGCAGAGGGCAAAGATGACCCCAAACAGGAAGAAGCGAGTGGGACGAGTCCTGTCATTGAGTTTAATGATGAAGGCAAAAGTGAGGCCAAAAACGCCGAGTGTGCCTAAAAGGAAGAAAAAATAGACGGAGATCATGTGCCGCTTGCTGTTGTCTTGCACTTTGCAGATGAGGAAGAAGAGTGAGCAGATGAGAAAGATGGTGATGAGGATGCCTGCTGCAGCCAGCGACTCCAGGACAATCCCCCAGGCCTTCTCTGTGTCACAGAGCAGGTGGTAGTCGGCACCGATGTTGCCGCAGCCCGGCGGAGGCGATGTTGTCATCTTCCTGCCTTCTTGAACAACCTCTCCAAAGCTGTAGAAAAAGAGAAAGCACAGGCTGTCAAGTCAACCATCTGGGAACTGTCAGTGGTGGGGAAGGAGAGGCAGGACAGACCTCCATCCCCCTGGGCAAGGACACCACAGTGCTAAGGACATGGGGCAATGGCAGCAGAGTCACCTCAAAGTTTGGCACTGGCTCTCCATCAAGGCAAACCAAGCCCCTCAGGAGGAGGCAATTCACCTTGCATGGCCTCTGCACTGTGCCTGATATTGTGCAACGTTTTAGGAGTGCGAGGAGTGGGGAGAAGGTGAGGTACTGGAGAGGGCACTTGCTTGGTGCCCTGCAGTGCAGAGACTGAGCTGCTTTGTCATTTCTGTGATACAAGAGTAGCTGCAGTCATAACGCAATTTACACTCTTCTGACAAGTTCAAACAACATCAGTACCTTGTACCAGGGAGATTCAGACATGAACAATGCAGAACAGGAAACTCATTGTTCTCTTTTACATTCATTTTCCCCCTTTTACATTCTCTGAGGCACTTTTGGCTTTGGTTTACCATTATGAATGAAGGGGGAACTTTAACACCTTTTGCCTTGCAGATAACTAATCCGGATGCCTTCAGCACAGCCCTTCTCACTCCAAATTCAACAGCAAATACAGGCCACCAACCACCAGCCCTGAACTCGTATCTCTCCTTCCTCACAGCAGTGCAGCAATAAGGAGTGTCTCAAAGACACTCTCCTCCCCAGGACACTGCCTTGCACTGAGGAGAGGCCTGACCTGTCACAGCCAGTGCTGCTCATGGTGTGAGAAGTTACCAAGTCACTGCATGAGGAGTCCACAAGCCAACGATGCTGAGGTCCCTAACACACTCCTGCTGTCCCATCTTAAGGACTTAAATGCTGCCTGAGCAAGCCTGTCTCCCAGGGGACAGGAGAGCTTAAGTGGCCTGTTTAGGGGAATTAAGTCCCCTACTTTCTTGGGAGCTTGAAGCATATGCAGAAACCACACGGGGGGCCTCTGGCACATCACAGCACCGAGGGAGTTTAGACCCCAGTGGCCAGGTACTGATTTCTAAATACTAAATTCCTCACTTAGGCCTGAATCTCTAAAATCCGTCAAAAGAGGAGTTTAGATACAATATCACAATGAAACTTGAGCAACCAGTCCTTAATGGTGACCCACACTGGAAAAGCAGGGGTATCTAATAGAGAGAAAAAAAACCAACCTCACAAAATGTAGACTTTAGTGCTTACTGTGCCATTTGCCTTAACTTTCCTGCTCCAGAACAACATACTGCACTCATGAAGTTGGTTCTCAAACCCTTCCAGCAGATTTCAGTGAGTGCAGATTGTGTTTTTAATAAATGGTTAGTTGATCTAACCAAGGGATGAACAAAGGGTGAAAATACCACTGACTCACTCCCAGCCCCACATATGCTTCAATGGACCTGCTTCTAACTGAATTGGAGAAATATTTTTCCAGCTTCTAACCTCACTGCATAAAAGATGCGCAGCTCTTCAAAAAGCTGGCTACAATAAAATGCAAATTATTCAAATATGCAGGAACTTTGGACTCCCATGGAGAACATGGAATAAGTGGATAACACATGAAGGAATTTTCACAATCAAAGTACACAAAATTTTGATCTCTTGCACACATAGCTGGGTTATCTGGACAATTGTGAGTAAAAAATGTCTGAAAATCTAGAGAGAAAATTCTAAAATTTTACCACAGACATTTACTGTTGATTAGATTAGGTTATCTGCTCACAACTGTGGCAGATACAGACCGGTGCTGGCTGTTGAGGCACGTGGAGAGCCCAGAGAACCAGCGTGAGTGACCTGATGACAGCACGGAGCACACCCATAGCTTTGGGTCCTGCAGTGCTGACTGCTAGCAGCGCTTGCCACAGCCAGAGGAACAAATGGGATGGAAATAACCTTCCTGACTTGGAGAACTGGGCCACTTGCAACCATTTGTACTGCCTTCTCATTTTTGCCAGCGTAGATGTCCTGCAAGGCGTGATGAGGCATGAAGAGCCTCTAACCCATCTCCTGGGTGATGTTGCTCCCCAGAAGCTAAATCTGCTCATCCAGCAGTGTTTAGGAATGCCAAGGGGCTCTGCAGTCCGTGCAAAGACACCTGTGCTGTGGTAGCTTATACAGCACACCCCAAATCACAGCTCTCACTTGAGAAAGCAGGAGTTTTCTCCCTCCAACTTGACCCTCCTTTCTCATTGGTACTTGTACATAAAATACACCCATTTACCCACAAATTTCCAGTCATGTCCCGGGAGCTCTGCCCAGCCGGGAGGCACTCTGAGGTCCCGCACACACATGCCCCGCACAGCCATCCCAACCCAGCTGCGGAATGCAGGCCCAACCTGGATCCTGTAACACACTGCCTGAATTACCTGTCTGGGTCCTGCCTGGAGAAAGCAGCGGGGAGGCTCCGTCCAGGAGAGGCACTTTCCCTGGGCACCAGGAGCCGGGCACCTCCGCTCCGCAGTCCGGGCCGAGCAGCAGCTCCGCGCCCGCCGCTGCGGGAGCTTTAACAGCTGGAGGGCCGGGGAGGTGGGGCCGAGCACGCCTATTCCAGTTCCACCGCCTCGCCTCTCCGCTCCCACAGGACACGGCGGGGAAAATTCGGTGCCAGGAAATGAAGTAAGGCCTCCTGACGTCAGCGGGGCACTCACCCCTGGCCGGGTGGGGATGGAGCGCCGGGACAGCGCGGAGTGCTGCTCGGCCAGGGCCCTGATAAGGTGCTCCCCTGTCTGGCTCCTGGCACCCGTGGGTGGGGACCGCCACTAGGAATAGCAGTGCGTCCCCTCCCTGCTCCCAGCCTTTTGTGTCTTTGCCTGCTTTCCCGACCGATAAACTGCTTGCAAAGCAGGTTGTGAGGAGGCTTGGTGTGTGAGCAGTGCCCAGAGCCGGGTGGCAAGCCTGGATCGGAGATGGTTTGTTACTCCGGGCCCTTCTCAACAGGTGCTGCAATGCGTGTGGGGACACGTCTGCTCTGCTTGTCCCTTCCACCCGTGCCAGAGGGAGCCGCCGGCTCCTTCCCTGGAAGGGGCAGCTTGGCTTTCCTTGGCTCCTTCCCTGGAAGGGGCAGCTTGGCTTTGCTCCGCTCCTTCCCTGCAAGGGGCAGCTTGGCTTTCCTCATGTCTCACTCAGACCAGCCTTGCTCTCTGAAGGTTCGGTTCAGCTTGCCAGCACTGAGTCACTTTGTCCAAATTGCTGGCCCAGGCAATGACAAATTCCCCCTTGCTCTACATTTTATGCCTCTGGCCTGACACACCTATCGGCACAACCCCCTCTAAATCCTCGAGTATATCCAATGTGTTGGTGACTTCATTTGTTATTTAAATGTTACTCACTGGGAGTATTTCATTATCCTGATTAAGGAATTGACATCAAGGCCTATTCACATGAAGCACTCAGTCCCTACACACGGCCCCAAACATAAAAATCGCCCTCACCTTGCGAAATTTGTGCTCCTTCCCAAAACAAGGGGTGGAGGTAGAGCAGCTGCACATGCCTGTGCTGAGGTCTAAATTCCCACAGGTGTCTCATCTGCTTGCTAATTTTGTTTGTTTTAGGGCTTCTGGCTTATTTCTGGGTGCTGATCCTTTTTGAATCTCACATGTGGAGACTGCCAAAAAACTCATACGAGAGAGTCCTCTCTTCCACACCCCACAGAAGTGCATGAGGACCTGCAGGGATGAGTGGCTCATCCAGTGAAAGGCAACACAGCACAGTCACTATGGGGTGGGCTATGCTGAACCCTAAGACAGTTCTTCATGTCCTTCCAATTTTTATTTCAGTGCAAAATCCCAAGGCTTCTTAGGAAAGGACATACCAGGTTTCTCTCCATGAAATTAATCTAAACTTTAAAGCAGGTCCTGGGCTTAGTGAGCCAGCCAAGACGGAGGCAGTTATGAAAAATAAGAAGAGAAAATAAATAGAGATGGAGAGGAGCTTAGCAGCATCCCAGTGGGACCCAACGTGTCTTAGGAAAGCCTCCCAAGAAGCTTTCAAAGGTCACTGGTCACTGCCAGCCTATTTGCATCTTGTCAGAGCACATTATGGACTGCCAGCTACTTCCCTACATTTGCACAGACACAAAAATTCTCATGGAATAGACCATGTCAAATTATATCAGGGGGAAAAAAGGAGAAAAGATAAAAGTAACACAGACATTTTTCAGAATGCCTGAGAAATCCATGAGAGTCAGTCATCAAGCATAACCTGTACTTTCAGAAGGCTAACGGGGCTACATTTAAAAACAATCTCAAGGGATTTAGGAGCCTGAGGGCTGCTGACTCACTGCAGTGTGACACATGGTGTCCTTGGCTCTCATGCCATGCCAAGGAGGGTGGAGAGGCACCACTGGTCTGCAGGTGTGAGTACAAATGGCACAGTGATCACACCAGAAAGGTGAGATGGCTGTCACCTCGCTTTAGGGACAGGATGTAACCTGCAGATAGAGGCACCTAAATTTAGATGTCTGATGGTTGTTACCTAAATGTGAACTGAGTGTCTCAGCTCCCAAACAGCCATAAAGTCAGGAGGACTGTCCCAGCTGATTGGATGCAGGTGCCTATTTCTGTGTACACTGAAGTGCTCCCAGGTGTGGTTGCCTGGATTGCCTGGGGCCTCACTTTAGTTGCTTGCACACCAGCAAAGCATCGTTTGAGATGCCCAGTGTCACCCGCTCAGCTTCCAGTGACCACCGCTGGAGCACGTGGATTTCCCATACCTCCTCTATCAGATCTGGCAGCCCTGTGCAGCTGTTCTGGATACCCTTAGGCATCTCAAATCACCTTTGTAAGAGCAAATGGACTAAGTGCTCAATCTCCCTGGCTATTTCAGAGTTGAGATGGCCAGCTGATATGAGGGTACCTAGCCCACTGTAAGGACTTAATTCTGGTACACCGGTAGAGATAAGTAGTTAACTGAAGGTGCTGTAGCTCTGTTACCTGTTACTCAGTGAACACCATAGGTGTGGCATATAAGATACAAGAGCTGTTGGAATCAATCCTTCTAGAGCATTAGTTCACTCTAATAACACAGAAGATCCCAAATGACCCTAGGCAGCAGCACATGGACAATCAAATCGACTCCTAGGTGTCTACAGAGCAGACTTCTTCATTGGAGGCAGTCATGTGGATTCCCACTATATTTGGTGGAGAGAAAGGGGCACTTCCAGGATAGTTGCAGTTGATCTGCTTCAAAACAAACCAAATCACTCCTGAGGACTACCCATTTCTTTCCAATAGATATGGAGACAAGAGAATGATACACTTGACAGCTGAATTGCATAGCAAATCTCCAAAATAATTTAAACACAACCCAGTAGCAAAATGCTGGTAATGTTGGAAGTTCCTTCAGGTGGGAGGCTGTTGGTAGGAAAACTGCTCGCTCTGGCCATATTGCGGCCCTGGACAAGCAGGGTGGCTGCTGGTAGTGAGAAGGACAGGTGACAAGGAGAGTCAGGGACAGCAGCAGGGTCTGACCCCTCTGGGCAACAGGCACCCACAACTCCCAGCTCTCAGGCAGCAGGATGACAGCTGGGCTCTCCCTCTGAGTCAGCTCTGCTCCCTGCCCCTTCTTGCTGCTGGCATTGCTTGGCTCTGCTCCCTCTGTGGGGTGGGAGTGCCCAGTGCTGCCCAGTGCTGCCCAGTGCTGCCCAGTGTTGCCCAGTGCCAGCCCTCCTCCCCTGGCTTCAGTGTCACAGCAAAAGGCAGAGCCCTGCAGCCCCCTCAGCTCAGCCAGGCGTGGGGAAGGAAGCGTGTCTGGAGGTGCAGGGACTGAGATAACGTCTTTTATTAGGACAAGTAATAAGGCAAGCAGATGCCTGGGGAGAGATGGTGCATGGCGCTCTGGAATGTGTCTAAATAACATGTTTATGTTTCACCAGTGATACTGGCTGCACTGTGAATAGGTTTGTGCCATTCCTTCTGCTTAGCTACCTGTGCACAACAGATAGCTTAATAACAGAAGAACAGCCTTGCTCCCTGAAAAACATCCCCCTGCCAGTACTTATCACAGTCATCCTGAGCTAACATTACAGCCAGCTCCATCCGTTTCCTTCATCTTTAAATCAGTTCAGGTACAAACATTATGACACCCTTGGAAGGAGCCTGGCACAGGGATGAAGAGTCTTCAGCCAGACAGCTCAGGGCACCACTGCCTTAGGCAGGAGAGAAGACAAGAGATGTGTCATTTCTGGAAAGGGACATGTGGGATCTTTGCAGAATACTGGACTTTCTCCTGGGTGTCCTGTCCTTGAATCTCTCATGTCCTGGCTTTGAAAGCATGTATCCAAGGATTACCAAAAACTCTAAGACTCTAAGATTTGAATAGTTTTCCTTTGGAAGTGAAGAGTGTTGCACCAAAAAGTAAATATTTTCTAAAGTAATTGCAGAAGAAACACATTCTGGTGTCCTTCAGAGCCTTTAATTGTCTTTGCAGCTATTAGTTCTTCCCAACTGCATGCTGTGCTCCCTATCATTTTCAGTCTCAGGAAAAATATTAACATTTCTGGTATGTAACAATGCTTTGCTTTCTGTGCTGATTGCTGCCTCCTCTCAAAGAGGTTCTCTTCTTTAAATGGGCAGATTTTGGCCAGCTTCTTTCTCTTCCTGGCTCCCAAATACCCTAATTCCTGGTACAGGACTTTAATTTACTGGGAAAGGGATAGATTTGGTCAAGAAAAGGACAAGGAGACTTATTAAAATATTGAAATCAATGTTAGTGACTATATCCTATAAACAGAAACTTTCAAACCTGTGAATGAACTGTTACAGCATTGCTAATTGGTGAGCAGACCTTGCTCACAGAAATGGACTGCCTGGTTCTTCACTAGGAACATGATGCTCTCGCAGTGCTGCAGACAGGATCACTTCTGCACACAATGCCGGGTGTGAACAGCCTGATGCCTGGAAACCCAGGGGCAGGGGTAGCTCCTGGAGTACCTGCTGAACCTGGGCTGAGCTCATGCCTTGGGCATGCTCCTGTCCCACGGGGACAGGTATCACAGCCTTTCATACTCCACAAGTGTGGAAGCTGGAGCAAAAATGGGCAGAAATAAGTGGAGAACAGCTGAAACTCTGACTGTGATCACTTTGGCCAGGAAGAAGCTTATCATATAACAAAACCAGTGCTTTTTAAGTCCATGAACAAGTTAAAAAAATTTAATTAGATTTATCACCTCCTGTAGGACTTTCACCAGTATGCTGATAAATATTTCACTCATGACAATTGAGCCATTCCTCTAGATTGTAGTTTCCTGGAGGTTTCCTGTGCCCACCCACATACCAGTTCAGCAAAGAATGCTCCAGCCCTACTCTATGACATTAACCTCATCTGTTTTTATGCTGATGCATTCCCAAAGCAGCAAGTTGCCCTGGTATGTACGACTGGGTGTTGTATATAAAGAGACATTTTAGGAAAATATCTCTCAGTAAACAAGGGTTCTGAAAACATATCCCTAGAAAGGAAGACAGGCCAGGGAAGATCCAGGAGGACCTGCATTTGCTCTGTCCCAGAAAGACTGACTCCAAGGCAGGGTAATGATTTAGGAGAGAGGGGATGTCTGGCTGCATCTTCAGCTAGTGGGACGTGATGGAGAGACTCTCAGCAAAGCACCCCAGGAGGTGCCAGCCTCTGCTGTCCTTGTGTCCCAGTCCTGGTTTTGGTACCCTTGTCTGGCCACTAATGATGTTCCTTTTGGCATTCCTTGCCCACTGTGTCTGGAGCAGTTTCCCTTTTTCCCTCCTTGTCCTCTCTACATTGTGCAATGTGGGGTTGCAAAGACTGGCTGAAATTCCTGCTGGGAGAGGATTAGGCTCCCTCTTTCATGGGTGGCTGTTGGCAATAGATATTCTGAGATAGCCATCCTGCCCTGCAATCTGATTTCTCCAGCCAGCAGTGTCTTGGTTAAGAGGTTCTGCAGGAGACTGCTTCCATGCAAGGAGCATTCCTGGGAATCAGGCTGCACACAAAAAACAACCCTGCTCAATGATACGGAAAATTCTTCTTTACTGCTGCTGGACCAAACACCACCACTATAGCACAAAGAAAAGCTGAGATCCAACATAAATCACTCCTCCCTTTTAGACTTCATCAGAAAAGAAAAAACAAAAACACTGATATGTTTTGGATTATTTTTTATCAACAAGCTTCTTCATGCAAGTACAGATCTGTGTCCCCATGCAGCCAGCATAAAAGCTGGCATAAACTCAGTATTGTCTCTCCTGGATAAATTATCAAAAATTCAGTTGTGTTTGCATGTTTAATCAAAGACATCTGGTTGGACTTGATGATCTTGAAGATTTTTTTCAACTTTATTGACTCTATAAAATGATATATTAGTCTATGAAATGGCTACATACAAGTCTGCTACTGACTGCAGAACCACGGCCTGGGAAGAAGCCAGCAGTTTTAGTCTGTGTGCAGACTAACCTTTAATCAATGCTATGATTTTTCTTGACAGAAATGAGCATCAGGGGAGAAAAATATAAAGAACAATTGTAAGATAAGGTCAAGTAATTGAATTCACAGCCTATTGATCCCAAATAGTTTCTTACAGTTTAGAGCAGGTCCCCAGGGCAGGCAGTTCTTGTTCTCTGAGTGTCACAAATTCCCGTGTCACCTCCTGGAGCTGGAGAGTTGCTGAGGAGCCATGCAGAGAACCACAGTGGGAATCTCAGTCAGGCTCCAGGAAAATGAAAGCGAAGAACACGATAACACACAGTGCTCTGGTGCCAGCCCTACTGAAGGATGTCTTGCTGCAGTCCTGGGAGAAGAGTTCTCTTCTGTGCAGTTTCTTCTGGGGTGCTGGGGGCTTGGCAGCAAAGCTCAGGCAGATGGAGCTGGGGACTGCCCCTGCCTGCTCTGCTCTGTTCCACAGAGACAGCCATCTCCCAGGGGCCATGGGCACTACAATCTGTGGGTGCTTGTGATTTGAGGGGAGATGGTTTGTGTTCCTGTGAGTTAGAGCTGGAGACTGTTAGAAGAGCCAGGCCAGTGCTTACCTGGCAGAAATGCCAGTGAGTAATAGTTACCAGATTATATATACATGACTTATAAAGCCAACGCCTCGCTTCTGCTTGATGGTTCACTCAAGATAAAGTTTGTTGCTTGGCCCTGATTATAGATGATCATAAAACTTGTTAGATATCTTGAAGGGCTGCTCAAGGACTCAGATATCAGCATCCATCAGGGGTGTACTAGCTTGGTCCATGCTCAAATCCTTCCCCAGCTCAGTCTGCATGTGCCAAAAAGACCGCTGTAGCCTTGCAAATGCTCAGAGATGAGACAGGAGAAAAGCAGGATGTGTGCTTTATCAGGCTAGGGCTAGGGCCATGTTTTCAGCATGCACAAAATGCATTTTCACTCAAATCCTGAGGATTCTTCTCCCTGTGGCAATCCAGAAGCCTGGGGAAACACTTGGTTCCTGGCACAGGTAGATGATATGTCCTGGAAGCCTGGACATCTCCTGCACAGATGGCAGTGGGTCCCACCACTGCTGGGGGAGCCCAGAAGATTGCTTAGGACACTCATCCTGGGTGGAGGATGGAGCTGGCTGGGCAACAGAGCTCAGTATCCTCCATTTAAAAGGCCAGCATATTGCTGGGCACCCTCTTCTCACTTGGCACAAGATTATGCATGCAGGTCTCCTTCCACTGCTTCCTCCATCATGGTGTGCATTGCGGTCAGTGGATTGCTCTTCCAGCTTCCAGGACAACACAGGCAGTATCCCTGGATACTGCCTCACTGGAGGCCCAGGACTGCATTTCAGTTCTTTACTCCTCCCACCAAAACCCCTTTCTTAAATGATTCTCTTAATGCAGCATTTGCCAGAAGTGACCAGTAGTTGCATCAGTACTAAGGTCTCTCTAGTTTCTTTCCAGCCTGCTTGCTAACCACAACTGCTGCTTTCTGAAATCTCCAATCCCAAGTATCACCAGAGACACTGAGCTCCCAAAGGGACATACCAACCACATGGGTGTGTTTCAGGGGCCTGCTAGCATTCCTGCTGCCTTCTGTAAAATTAGGCCCCTTTCTGCAGTTTCTACCTAATTTTGGCAGGCACACACCCACACAAAGACACACATACCTGTGTGCAGGCACACACACCCTGCTGTCAGCCACACCCAGCCTCACACTGCTGGCCACGCTCTCCCTCTGTGGCTGCAGTGTCTACTACAACTAGATAAAAATGCAGATCCTGCAAGGTGGCAGGGTGCTGTTGGTGGAAATGGTAGCTTGGGGAGGGAAGAACAAGAGAAGGCAGGAGTGGAAGTGGCAGTCAGGTCAGTTGAGAAAGAGAACGGGCAATTGCAAGCCAGAAGCATCACTGAACATGGTTTTCCAGAGAAAATTCACATATCTACCTATTGTTCCTCTGCAACCGGTCTCCTTTGCTTTGGGATGTAGATCCAAAAGATGTGCACTCTTTAAATGCTATCTAGTAGCTCCACTTTTTAAAGATGGAGCACTTAAGGCCATAGATTTGAATCCTAGCCGGAGAGATTAAGTACTTGAGAACTGAAGCGGAGGCCTAATGTAATCCATTTAATTATTCTCCCTCTAAATCTTTCACGATGAAGAGTGGAAATCTCAAAGGGAAAGTTAACTGAAAAAATGCAGTCTGTGCATAAAATTCCTCCTATTATTAAGTTTTCTGATTCATGCAAAGGAATAAGAATGCCTCAAATATATAGTCTTAAACATTCACACATAGACAGATACTCCTCCTCACTCATTTGACCAAAAGTCCATTATTCCATTGAAAGTTCAGGTGGAAAATTCCACTGATAATTCAGTCCAGCTGTCAGAACTCAAAAGTGTCTCTTGATTTGCTGCTGGGATAGTTTCCTTGTCTCACCTCACAGCTTCATTTAACTCCTCTCCTGATTTCAGATAAGCCTGTGGAAATATTTGCTATCTCACATTTGCTATGGTCATTGAAGATATTGTAAACCTGACATGTTTAAAATGACAAGCAGCAATATTGGATTAGAAAAGAGCATTAAACTGTTAAATGTGAACTTCCAGACAGGATGTTGTGCCCAGGGCTAGGAGGAGGCGAAGTCTGAACTAGAGAAAAAATACAACTGATTGCCATGTCCCTGGCATTGATTATTTTTCTTCCAAACTTCTTGACAACCCAGGAACTTCCCAAAGCTAAGGGGGAAGAACATCAATGTGCAGTCATTATTAACAGCCAAATGGAGAGGACTTGGCTGAAATAGAGGAGGTTTACAAAGCTCCTGGCTTGCAGTATGAAGAGAAAGAGGTTCTGTGCAACCATTTGGACCAGTAATTCCAACCTAAGGAGCCCCTTTCTGGCTGTGCTATGCTTCTTTCCTGGGCCACTTAGCTGGCTGCTGGGTGTGATGGACAAGCCTCTCATGGGAGCCCCTGGACTCTCCAGACCCAGCAGCCCTGGCTATTTTGCTTGGCAAACAAAAGCGACGCTGTAAGTGACAGCCATACCCCGGGGAAGGGTTGAGTGCAGGTTTAAATGCCAATTAACCTCTTCAGAAATGCAAACACAGCTTCAGCTAATGGTATGAGCAATCCAGAAGAGCATCAGAGATGAGGGATGCCTCTTGGTGTGTGCATGATAAGCCAAGGAGAAGCTTTGCCTCTCTGCAGCAGGTTCTTCTCCTCTTCCAAAGGTTTTGCATTGCCCAATAATCCCTTCCTTGCTCATTATGAACAAGCTGCTATAACTGACACTTGTTTGCAGTCATGAAACACCAACTGGATCACAAGCAGCTCCCTTTGAAAGGCTATATATTGCTTTTTCCAGGAATCCCTGGCTGCAGATGGCACCTCACCCAGGATAAGACCCATCAGCTTTTGGGTACCAGGTAGCGCTGCTGCATTTCAACAAGCAAGCATTATTCCCTCTCTGGGACCCCTGGGTCACACAGAAAATTCAGTGCCTTCGTGCTTACATTTTAAAAAGCACAAAGAATCACTACAAATTTTAGCACAGAGTTTCTGCTTGGTACACAACACATCCCATTATGTGGCATGAACTAATTTGAAAAAAAAGGCCTGTGCTGTATGTGAATGAAGGGATCCCACCCACATGTGTTATGGATTTGAGCAATATAATTGCTCCAAGGGCTTTATCAAATTACAGAGCTGTGATACACATGGGATTCAAGTTATCATGAGATTTTACAGTACATGGGGTTAGCTTTCCCTCAGTCAGAACTGAACACACACAGTAGATCTGAAGCTGTGTTGAACTAGAACTGAACCAAACCAACTTCAGTTCTTACTGAACAACCCAAATAAGAATTAAATCCAGCCTCTAATGATTCACCTGTCTGATCAGCAGTGTGCTGTCCCTAGAGGTAAAGGCAAAGAAAAGTAGCAATCCACATGCATGATTCTTCCAAACAAAGCACACATTCTGGATGTATTACATGACAATCTGGTTTCTTTAGCAAATGCAGCATCTGTTAACAGCCCTGTTCCAATTTTTAAAAAAGTGTGCTATTGCATAACAGTTTGTAATCCCCAGTCTCCGGAGTGGTTAATCTAGATGTGTGCATGGTTAAAACCTCTGCTGGCCAATTGAAATCTGACTTTCTTAACTACTCATTTATAATCATTGAGCTGAACAATGACACTGTTGAAACTATTACTGGTTAGGATATATCCTAACCTTGCAGGACAACACAAAATTTTGATTATTTTGCCCTAAATTTGACCATCCTTCTCATAACTTATCAAAAAGAGTTGTCTACTACAAGTAATGAGTTAAAACAAGTTGTTGGATATAAATAATCCATCTTTTCCTAACAAGCAGAGTTAAATAATTAACAAGATTATCATTAACAAGAGACTTGCCCAGAGAGCCCAACAGGGTCAGTTACTTTCTATCATACACTTACTTGTTTGGTATCTTCCAGAGCGCCTGGAAACAGATTCCAGCCCACCCCTTAACAGCTGAGGTGGGATATGCCTGCAGGTGTGCAGTGGAGTAACCTCTACCTGCACAGGGGTTGTAGTAGCTTCCTCTGGTAAGAGGCTTCAAGGCACGCAAGTGCTTCCTAAACTACCATGAAGATGGGGAGAGCCACGTGGGAACTGCTGAGGCAGCTCACATCTTCCCTAAACGCTGGAAAACAAAAGCAGAACAGAACTGGATGCAAACAGCTTGGGCAGACACCTGTTAGACAGACAGGAGAAGAGCCTGTAGGACCACATTGCAATGCAGTATGAGCAGCAAAGCACAGAACCAGCCCTGAAGAGAGGGCCTGGCTGCAGCTTATTTGGGGGGGCAAAGTAAGCAGGAGAGAGTGCAGAACGTGCTTAGAAAAGGGGATGCATACATGAGACTTTCATGGTGAAGGAAGGGATTCAAACATATAGGAGAGGCTAAAGGTGGTGTGAGAAGATTGGAGGTCCCAAAAAACCACCAAATAATGGAAGCTTACTAATGCAACACATTTTGGGACATGTTGAGCAAGAGGAGATCTTGCCTGGGAAGGATTTCAGCAGAACTCAGCAGGTCTGTGCCAGCTGAAGAAACAAAGCACATCATTGTCAGTTAATTATGTGAAGGGAACCCTTGGCCAATGCTTCCAAAGAAACAAGTCAGTCCATGTGGAAAAGCCTGAAGGCAGGGAGGGTAGTGCACTCGTGGGCAGAGAGGCTTCCCTATCCCAGCCTGTAGAGGGAGATTCCCTGTCCCTCAGTCACAGGAGAGGTGGTTCCCCAACTTCATGCACCTGCACTGTCCCAAGACACCAGTCACTGAATGCTTCCACAGCTTAGTGCAATCCCTTGGTAAGCCTTATCTGATCAAATGAAGGGACTGGGTAATGATGCAATCTGGCAAGGACAATTCAGGAGAGCAGAAAGATGCCAAGCGTGCCTCTGGGATTCTGCAGAGCAGGCAGGCTCACCTGCCCTGGTGTAGCAGCACCTGGTAGGGTAGGTCAGGCAGTTCTGGTTTCTGCTGCGAGGCTCAGCCCATTGCCCACAGCAGTCACGGAGAAAAGCCTTCCAGCCAAAGCACAACCCAGGGCAGCACAGAAGCTCACAAGCTGCTTCCCTCTATACAGAATTCATTTTAAGGCTCACAGCTTCTGGTTTTAAGGCTCATGGGCTCTACTCTGGCAATGCGAGCAGAAATTTCCTCATTTGTCCTGTCATCATGAAGGCAGAGGAAATGAGTATCCAGATCACAGAAGTCGCTTCAAAGCAAGGTCACCCAACCATGGCTGGCTTCAGTTCTCTATTTGTCAAAAGTCTTTTCCCACCAAGAGAGATAACAGCTTCATGCAAACTCACTATCCTGCTGGAAAAGAGGGCCTCTCCAACCATCAGTCCTCCTCTTTATCCCTGTATTTTCACAAGTCAATAACTTACAGCACTGTCTTTTCCACAGACTTTGGCATATTTCTGGACATTAACCCACAAGCCATTTGAGGCACAAAAGCATCCCCACCTGCCCATTTTCTGTCCTGTTCCTATAAATTGGTAATACACAGCCCTGTAGATCTCAGGTGACCAGAGAAACAAAGGGCTAACAAAGCTGGACACTTCCAGCTGAGACTGCCCCTGGCCCAAGTAGTGGAAGCTAAAGAACAGGACAAAGGAGGAGAGCTCTCAAAGGTTTTAATCTGTTTATTCTGACTGGCAGAGGATAGCCAGTTCAGGGGCTCCACCTTCCTTTTCAAGAAAGAACAGAGTAATTAGCTTTCCACAGGGCTGCTTGTGTTAAAAGGAAAAAAGAAAAAAAGGAAGTCTTATTGGCTGTATGTGTAAGATAGAGAGATAAAGACAATCACCAAAGATTTAATTGCTACCATGCCCTCCAGCGAGCTCCCTTGCCATTGCACAACAGGAAGCTAACAGGGCCCTTGCACTAATCAAGTCTTCCCCTACATTTGCTGCTTCTACTAAATCTGAGAGAGCCACAATTTTCTGCTATAGGATTTTCAGAGGACACAGCAGTCACATATTCACAAAGAGTCCATGCAAGTACAAGAGCAAGACTAGTGACAGTGATTCCCCTTCATCAGCTTAATGCAACCCCTATGGAGAGGGAATTTCCACACTAATGATAAACTGTTCATCAGACAGACCAGGTGGCAGCATTTGAAAGAGGAGGGAAGAGCCTGAGAATGCAAAGAAGAGATCTTCAAAAAGTCATCCTCTGAACTAGACAGAAGCAGTACAATTGGAGTATAGAAGTCATATCTGGGTGGCAGCTTTGGAAGAACCAAAGGGTCACAAAACACTAGCAGGATTTTTTGCAAGGAAGAGCTCTCTAACAAACTCACCCAAGATGAGAATGCCTGGCTACACCCCAGCCAGATAACCTCACACCTGCCTGTGCTTATGGCTAAGTTCCATCTTAGAGAGAACACAGTAAAGAAAATCTGTTCTGACATTTCTTCCACAGATCATTTATAATCATTCCTCACTACGTTATCCATTTTGGAGAGAACGGCCTTTTTTATTTTTAAAAGTTTGCATTTTTATCTAAATTCTTTTTGAAATTGGGAAGGCAACTCCAAGATTCCTAGATAATATTGAACAAATTCTCACCAATGGGTGGAGGAAGACTTGACTAAGATACATATACATGCCTTGAGCGTATTCAGTGGAAAATAGCTCAAAGCTCTCAGGATCTCCAAGAAGCATCTTGAAACCTGCAACTACAGGCATGGAAAGCTCCTTTGGAGTCAGGAGGCTGTTAGGCTGTCTGGTTCATGTTGTTGATTTTGCTTGGAGAAGACTAATCCTTAATGACCAAAGACAGCCTCTGGCAGGCACTAGGGTAAAGGCTTAAAAAGCCTGTGAGCATGCACATGAGCAGCAGTAATAGGAAATCACCCACTTGTGGCAAATCTATCATTCTGAATACATATTGAAGGATAAGAAGTATTACTTCCCTGCTGATGATACACCAAGCACAGAAGCTGTCAAGGATGGATCAGGCTGGGTATTTCTTGTTATAAATTCCCTTAACTGAGCTACAGCTAAGACAGAAAACCAAGTATATGCAATTACATGCATGACTCTGGGTACCTTAATTTCTGTTGCTTTAAATAAAACTGAATGATTCTCCACTTTCTCTCCCAGGTTTGCTCCATGGATCCTTACATTGCTGCTGCAGGAAAGGAGGTACTTTTGTGACTCCAACTCTTATTGTGCAAAAGACATCTCCTACATCAAAGCCAAAAAAGTTCATGCTTTAGCCTTATTTATGGGATGGAGCAAATGTTGAAAAGCACACAAAGGAGTCTTTTTTTTTTCTGGAAGCCTGCATAACCAAGGCAGTTCACCCTTATCAAGCAGTCCTCCATCTTTATCACACAGATAACCTGCAGAGCAAGTTTTGCTATTTGCTTTCCTTTACACAGAGGCATGTTTGTGAGTGAAAAATTTGAGCAGGATTAATGGGGCATGGTGGGGGGGGGGGGACTTAAGTCCAAATGGGAATAAATGCCAAAAAACCTACCTTCCTTGAAAAATATCAAAAAGGGAGGAGGAGGAAGTGATAGACAGAAGCAAAGGTGTCTGTGAGATGCAAGAAAAAACTTTTCCCACTTTTTGTATAGGAAGCCCGCATTACATTTCCCTTTCCTCAGGAGCATTTGCAAACACCAAGCCCAAAGGAAGGCAGAAGCCTCTTACAAGAGGCTTCCTAGAGACTTTTCCTAGAGAGAGGCAACAGACCAGCATGTACATTTCTGCAGTGATGAGCATCCTCCTGAAGAGCAGGCAAAGGTAGAGTTCTCTTCCCTTTGGCCATGCTAAATTACCCTGTGTTAACCTCTAGGAAACACAGCTTCAGGCTTGTAGGTGCTTCCCTGAAAAAGTCTTGAACAAGCTCCAAAAGCATCCACCCTTCCCTGAGGACCTACAATATCAACATCTAAAAACTGTGCCACTGTCTTCTATTGCACAACCAGGCACGACCTTGGCACAGTCCAACACATCCTACCAGGAGGCATGGCATGACAGATACTCGATTACCCTGCCCAGGAAGGCAAACACTGGTGCCCCAGGGGGCCTTTGGAAGCAGAGAGAAAGTGTTATTGTCATCACTCTAAGTTTCTGTATTTGAAAGGTCCTCAGGAAGATACACAGCACTGCAGGCATGGCTGTATTCATCCTTGGGCCAGAGATCAAGTAACCATTTCCATTTCTCAGGTGCCAGAGGAACAAAACTTCCTTAGTTCTCCCTTTTAAATGTTGTTATTCAAAAGAAGCCTTCCTAGTCAGACCATGAGAAAAAGCCATCTGAAAACTAAGAAAGTACCTTTCACACCTTTTTTTTTTAAAGTTCAGGAGTTAACTCCAAATCTTGGGATTCTGTCAGAAACTCACATTCTGATTCTCTGTGTTTACAATCGTTGGGGGTCCCTCTCCCTGCCCCCCCCCCCCGTCCCCCCCAAAAAATCTACTAAGTACATAAGGACAAGGAGTAAGAATTCACAATGACAGTTACATCTGGCACCAAAGCTGGATTTTTACACTCTTTACTCTGCAACATTTACAATAATTAATTGCTCACTTGAATGTTTACAGAAGCTCCTTACATGTCATTGCGTGCAAACCACAACTTCACATTTATACATCACCAGAGTGGTTGGTACATGCCTGTGTCTTTCACAGGTCACACAAAGAATTCCATTCTTTCTTAGGTATGTTCAAGAGCTTTTAAGTATCCTTGTTATTTTCCTTCTTCTGTGCTTGGTTGAACTGTGAATTTTTACTAACTTCAGTCCTGATTTGTAAAGTAAGGCCTTCCAGATTGCCAATTACATCTGAGAATTCCTCCTAAACTGAGACTCTTCTCAGCACAATTCACTGGTGTTGCTACAAAGTCATGGCATTCAGCTCTCCCTCTTTAGTTACCTCTACCTTTCTGGGGGCAGGGGGACAGGTGGGCTGTCAGGTCCTTGAATGAGTTCATGTGTGCCTCATTACTTTTAGAAGATTAGGCTCAGGCTGCTGCCACAGAAATTGGATTGCCCACTTTGGTTGCCAGCTGTGCTTTCTGCCCTTGCTTTCCCTTGCAGCCCCTGGGCAGGAGGTGCATGGCACTGGGGAACTGACATAGCCAAATCCTTTTCAGATGGGTCAGTTCGATGCAGCTCCTGTACTGGATCCCTGGGTGGTTGCAGGGACTGCTACTATTTTGCAGCTATTGTCACTTATCTTGAAGTTAGTTATCTGTGCTGATAGCCATGTTTAATTTTACTTCTCCCCTCAGAAGGGTTGACCCACTTCTGTTAGCTCTAGAACATTGAAATGAAAGACACTCTATCCCTATTTGTTATTGCCCCAAGTATTCACCTACACAGTATTAAAAATCAAAACCATAAAACATAATTTGATGTATGTATTACAAATATATAAATAATCACCTTCTCATTATGGACTTTGGAAGTGCAGAACTGTTTCAAACTGCAAACATCCCCACTGAACATTTTTTGAGAACACAGCTTTCATTGAAACTTCACCTGAGTTTCAACCATAAAAATATGACAAATTGTGTTAGCCCAGTCCTACCTTACGTCATGCTGAGGTTAATCCTCCACTCAGCTCCCTGCTGTGTGAAACTCCAGAGGGTGCAGGGGTGTGCTCCAGAACTGCCCCTCAAAAGCCCTCCTGAATGAACAAACACTGGCAGCAGTTGTTGTATGAAAGTATGCAGCCAAGCACATACCAGTGCTGGTCTTTTCTGAACATTTATTCAGAGAGAGACAGGTCTCACTTCATTCTTTTCCCCTCATGTTTCATTAGATCAGAGATTTTGTTTTAAGCTGGCTGTAAATTCTGTTTTGCCCAAATACATCTCCAGACACTCCCTATTCCACTTCAGTTATAAAAACACCCTCTAACCCAGCCCCTCTGGAGTAGCCACAATAAAGAAACATTTCCTGTCCCTCCAACCTGTTGAGATATTTTTAGCTGAAACTGAATGCACATACCTGTGGCAGGTGAGGCATCAGTAAGAATGTGGGTGTGGTGAGACCTTTGCTTTTCTAATGTCAAGTGCTTCTACAGTTTGTCATTCCAAATCAAGGGAGGTGGTCAGCTGTCTAGTCACTCCTCTCAATGAGGCTCTGTACTCTTTCACAAGGAGCAGCTCCATTTCTCCCCACCAATATTCCTGCTACTGCAAAAGAGGGATAACCTTTGACTCCACCAAGGGACAAGACATCCCCTCTGCTGCTGCAGGCTTCCAAATAGGAAGAACATAGGGAGATGCTACAGACTCCATCAACCTGAAAGGAATTCTGAAAGGAATGACTCTGCCCTACCTCCTCCAGCTGTCAGAGTGCCCTGCCCTACCTCTTCCAGCAGTCAAAGTGTCCTTCACATCACTTTACAAGATAGTTTCACACTGACTGCATCTCATCCATTACATAGCTGGCAATAACACTCCAGAGGTTTTCCAGAGATCCAGGACCCTCAGAGAGATTTAAGCTTCCTTTGCTGATACTGGAACCAACCCTATCCTGCCTGTAAAGAATAAGAAATTTTGTTCAAGCACCCAGCAGGACAGCTGGGAGTGTTCCCTTGCTCCACAGGGAACAAGCACTTGCATCTCCACCCATATTATCACTCATTTTGTTCTCTCTCTCTGGTGCATTCTAGGACTCTTATCTGTGTGGTTTGCTACCAAAGTGCCCTGTAAAATGTTCTGATTTATGTCCTTTCACCCCTGCCCCTCTGTGCTAGTGTTACAAGGCTTGCAAGGGTCTTCAGGGGTGAAAAGAGAGATGAGAATCTTGATCTCATGATCAGAAGGCTGATTTATTAAGTTATGATATATACTACATTAAGACTATACTAATAGGAATAGAGAGAGAAGTTCAGAAGCTGCTAAGCTAAGAATAGCATAGGACTAGAATCAACAAGAGAGCTCTCTCTGATTCTGTCCCAGAGAGAGCTCAGTCTCTGACTGGCCCTTAATTGTAAACATGGAACATGGACCAATCACAGGTGCACCTGTTATATTCCACAGCAGCAGACAACCATTGTTCACATTCTCTTTCTGGGGCCTCAGCTTCCCAGAAGAGGGAAAATCCTAAAGAAAGGATGTTTCACAAAAGATGTCTGTGACATTTCACCTTTCCAAATTCTATAAATTAACAAGAAAAATGCTGATGTGGAATGAACAGGAAATTTCTTCACCTGTAGAACACACAATTCTATCAAATCACTAAAACACTCTTACAATATAAGAAAATGCAAAAAACAATGCAAAGAAAATTCAAGTCCAAGCAGCTGAGTTTCAGGAATAGTCCATGGGCTGAAGATCTTCCTCCTGGACATATCTGAAAGTCCTTTTTGGTCCTGAATCAGGCTTGCTGCAGAAAAAGTCCAGCAATAGTTATCAAAAACCATTCAATTTTGAACAACTTCTGGAATGTCCTTTTCTGGCCCTTCAATTCTTCAGAGCTGCTGCCAGCTATTTCAATCTTCTTTATTTAATTTAAAAATTTGGGGTTTTTTTGTTTGTTTGTTTGTTTGTGATCGAAAAGAGCAGCAGCAGCAGCAGCAGAGCAGAGCCAGAGAAAGAAAAGGCCCTGGGGGGCCCTGGCCCATGAACGGACCAGGAACCCCAAAGCTGGCCCACAAAAGGCGGGCCAGGACCGGTAGGGGAAACCACAACCCCCACAGCAATCAGGAGGCCAGGCAGTGGCCCTGGCCCAGGGACTTCCTGAGCCCAACAGCCCAGGCCAAACCCACGAGGCAGGCTCTGCATTCCTACAGGCCTGCACCCGCTGCCAGTACAATGGCAGCACGGGTGGTGAGACGCTTCCTTTCCCCAAAACCACTGAGGCATGCCAGCAGCAGGGAAATAGAAGCAGCCCCAAAAATCCTCATCTCGGATCTAGGAATGTTTGTTCCCCACAGCAAGCAAGCCATGATCGCTTCCCGCTGTGCCCCCTGCCTCTGCAATGCAAATGCATCAGGTGTGTCTCCCATCTGCCTCATGGCACCACCCCCACTGGGCTGGAGACCAAAGGCAGAACTTTCGGCAGAACCCACCTGCCCCTCGCCACTAGGGCACAAGAGGGACGGCAGAGATGGCAGCCTCCATGGGGCAGCAACCGACCAAACACTCCCCAACCCGCCGAGAATGCTGATCTTGAACGCAGGCAGGCGGGCTGCCCCCAGGTGTCGGGCCGTGCCGGCTTCACGGAAGGAGCGACTGATGCCCTCTTCCCCTGTCCCAGCTGCCCCAGCAGGGGCAGCCCCAGGACAACCCGAAACACTCGGGCGGGAAATCACGCTGGGTGTAGGAACGGCCGTGGGCTGCTTCGAGGGTCCCGCAGGTTCAGCGCCGTTTTCAGCACCATCCTGAACAGGGACTGTCTCGGTTTGAGGCGGCGGGGATGCGCAGGCACACGCCACTGCTGTGTCCCTTGGCTCTGAAAGCGGCGGCAGGCACGGCACGGGGTCGGCGCCGTCTTCTGCCGCTGACTCTGGGGTCCGCTGCGGAGGCGCAGTCGCAGTCTCTGTCGGAGTGCGCACGGGCAACAGTGGAGCCAACACAGGCAGCGCCGGAGCCGGGAGAAGCGGCGGCGGAGCATCGCTGTTGCTTAGCAACATTGGCGCAGGCGGGGAAGCCGGCGGATGCGGGATTGCCCGGGGAGGCGGTGCCGAGTCGCTGTTGTCGCCAAGGGTGTCTCCTAGCAACACAGGCGCAGGCGCAGGAAGCGCTGTTTCTGATCTCTCAGGCGCAGCCTCAGGGACCAGTGCCACCCCGTCTCTGAGCGGGGCGGGGTCCAAGAGGCCAGCTGGGGCGGGGCTGCCCACTCCCATCCCCCCGGAGAGAGAGAAGGGGGGGAGAAGGACAGCTCCATCTGAGCATGCGCCGGAGACAGAGTAAAAAAACTACTTCAGCTTGCGGTGGAGTTTCACCCCCCCCACCCCCCCGCCGGAAGCAGGGGGGCTGGGAAGCAGCAACTCAACCCCTTCCAAAGGGTCTTCTCCCGCTGAATTTGGCGGAAAAGGAGCCTGTCCCTTGCAGTCAGCAATCCAGGGAAAAACATCTGCTCTCTGTTTCAAAATAGAAAAGAGTACACAGAAAGAGATTGGGTAGACAGGAGGGAATCTCACACCACAGTCCCAAACGAATTGGAAAATGGATTCCATGCACTCCCATATGAAAACATCCAGGGCATATAGCACATCAGTAAAAAACCCAAAAAGCTTTGCCCATCGAAAAAACTCATAGAGATCTGTTTCTGACAGGGAAAGTCCATCCTCTTCACCCCATTTTTGCCAGAGGGCAGTAAGTTCCTCCTCTGAAGGAGAAAATTGAACCTCATCCTCTAAAGGGGGCGTTCCCCATATGAACAGCCACAAACTAGGCAGGGCTGCATCATCAGGAAGGGAAAAGCCAACAGTACCTTTTGAAAGAGCCCAGCATGCTCTGGCCAGCTCCACGGTTCCGCTGCTCCTTCCGAACATCTTCCCAGAGGTTTTTCAGGTTCCCTTTGTGGTCAGCCTTGGCTGTGAACTGTCCAAATCAGGATCTTCAGTTCTTCAGCTCCTGCTAAAATCCACTTCTGTGGTCACTTGTAAAGCAACCATAACTGCTGCCTTCGGGGTTTACCCAGTGCAGCTCTTGCTCCTCTGGGGTCTTATCAAATTAATTTTTGTCCTTACGAGGGGTCACCAGTTGTTACAAGGCTTGCAAGGGTCTTCATGGGTGGAGAGAGAGACGAGAATCTTGATCTCATGATCAGAAGGCTGATTTATTAAGTTATGATATATACTACATTAAGACTATACTAATAGGAATAGAGAGAGAAGTTCAGAAGCTGCTAAGCTAAGAACAGCCTAGGAATAGAATCAACAAGGGAACTCTCTCTGATTCTGTCCCAGAGAGAGCTCAGTCTCTGACTGGCCCTTAATTGTAAACATGGAACATGGACCAATCACAGGTACACCTGTTGCATTCCACAGCAGCAGACAACCATTGTTCACATTCTCTTTCTGGGGCCTCAGCTTCCCAGAAGAGGGAAAATCCTAAAAAAAAGATTTTTCACAAAAGATGTCTGTGACATGCTAGGACCCAGGGAAGATAAACACTCATTCTCCTTTACAGAAAAGGCTCTTAGCAGTGAACACACCCAAGATTTGTACACTTACAATCTGCCACTTACTCAAGACCATTTTAGAGCTACCAGACTTGAAGATGTTTGGGACATTTAAGTAAACTGCAACATCATAAATAAAGAGTGAGAACGCTGTCACTGTTTTTATTCCAAAGAGTATCTCAGTCCCTCATGAAAAACCTAGGTTTTCTGGCATTTCTTTGCAGAACGTGCTGCCCCTAACAAAAGTGTAAAAGCATTCTGACCAGCATACATGTAGATACTAGATTTATGCCAACAGTGTGAAATAACCACTGTGCTCATCTTGACTACTGCAATAGTTTCTACTTTCCATTTAGATCCAAAAAGGACTATTTTGAACGTTGTTTTTCATATAGCACAAAATCCAGTTTATGAATACTGGAATTATGTTTTCAGTAAATTTACATACGCAGGAGCTCCTCACTCTGCCTACCAACAGGAACATCCTGTATGAAAATTTTTATTGTCAATGAGAACTAGCAGTAACCTTCTGGTTTTATATCAAGTACACTTATCTCATTCTTGCAAAAGTCTTCTTGTCTGGCATGGAACTCTGCCTAAGAGTAACAAAATTCCCTGCCCAGGGAAACAAAGAGCTTTCCAGGATACCTGTTATTCTGCACCTCCCAGCTTTGTGTTGCTTTCCCACGTAAATACCTCCCTCTTGTGTTCACTTGTAAGTACTACGAGAATCGGCCACAAAAACCCCACCCAAAACCCAGACCTATCCTTGATGGTGTCAATCATTAGCAGGTATTGGATGGAATTCCAGGCAGTGAATGTTTCATCCTGCTGAAGCTTGTTCTCTCTGTGCTGGACTGCTCCTCAGCTGACAAATCTAAGGTATTGATGTCACATCTGAATTGCCAGGATTGACCCAAGAAGAAAACCTTCTGGCAGAGCTGATACACAAAGTGAATAGAACAGGTCAGTGACAAGACAAGGAAAACCAGGTAGTTTTAAAATTAGGCAAAATACATTTTGAGTTCTCAATCCGTTCTCCAAAGCAAGAGCATCACAGCTATGCTGTGAAAACTCAGTCACTTCTTTTTAACTTTTTCCTCCTTCTTCTGACAGATCTGACTCCAGATGCACTCACAGAGATTGGATAGTGGGACAGGCTGCAGCAGTGCAAAAGGTGCACTCACACTGCACTTCAGAGTGAATGAGCAGGGACTGCCAAATTTCATATGTAGTTCTGAAAAAAAATCCACTGGAGATGGCTTGTTGACTGTTTTTGATAGCTCAGATAGCCATAAAGGGAAAAATAAAAGTTTGATCAAATACCAAACTAGGCTTTCCTTTTCTTCTTTTTCCCTCCTGCCACCTTATTCCTGACACCAATAGCCTCTTCTGTGTCATCATCATCGTTCCGAGATCGCTTCTTCTCTCCCTGCTCCCGCAGCTCCTGCAATGCAATCGACACATTGACCCAGAGTTTGGTCTGAAGAAATTCAGAATACAACAGAGGGGACAGGGTCAAAAAGCCAGCACCCACCATTCGAGCAAACCTCTGGGCCTCAGCCACACGCTCTGTCAGCATCATAACTTCTTCCTCTTGCATGGGGAATGCTGGCAGCTTCTTGCCAATCAGGTGTTCAATGCGCTGGAACAGCTCTACATCATACCTGAGGGAAGACAGGGCACCAGTCTGAATCAGCCCTACTGAGAGGGCTTCAGCTGTCACCACTCACAGCCTTCAGCCCTTGTCTCCAGCCCACAGATACTGTTAGTTTGTGCTGATGGTCTCACAAGCAGCTCAGCTGCACCCAAATGATGCCTTCTGGCATGGCTTCTCTGATTTATCCAGCTCATCTCATCTTTGTTCAGAAGTATTTGGTAAAGATTTTCTTTTTAGACAAATAGTTCAGTGTTTGTAAAACACCCTCAAAGTTACTTAACCTACATTATATATTTAAAAAATATATATATTGTATAGTCCAGTTATAAACTGTTCTGATCAATGAATGCCTGCTTCCAGAATTTTTCTACTTTCCTCCCTCCCCACCCTAGGCTTTGAATTCTCTCCCCTTTAAATAAAACCAATTGGCACTTCAAAATGAAAAGTAGTATTGTATTCTCACTCAGGATAAGGTCAGATATTTTCTGCTCTGAAACACAGCTGGAAAGAATAAGCCTGTTAAATTTTATCACTTACTGTGTGACAAAGGTGATAGATTTGCCAGATCTCCCAGCTCGAGCTGTTCTCCCAACACGGTGAATGTAATCCTGGAAAGAATTTTCTTGATAAGCAATAATGTATGTTCACCAAACACAGAACAGATCTTATGGCAGATCAGACTATATATTTTCTCTTTAGGAAAGAACAAGAGAATGTCAAGAACACACTGCTAGCATTAACTGCTCAGGAGGGTGTGCAGCATCAGATTTTGAGAAGAGGCCTAAGTGGAGGCACAAATTCAGTTTTAACACTTGAATTCTTCTCTTTTTAAATGAGAAGACCAAATCCAATTATTCCAGACTGCAGGATAAAAAGTTGCAAAAAGTTGCAAGTTGTCTTGTTTTGCCAAGACTTCACTCTCACTTCCTTGGAAAGCTAATATTCACAGTGAACCCATGCCTGCATTTTCAGTCTTGGAATCTAGTGCTCTCCATAGTGCATCTTCCAGGGAAACCCTCTGACAAGTAGACTTGAACTTGGTAAGCATGGTGAAAGAGAGGATGATTGAGAATAATTTAGAAGAGTCTATTGAGCATCTTTGGTCAATATGGTTCAAGGCTGTTTTCCAGGTTTTATACTACATTATGGAAATTAAAATACTCCCTTCTCCATAGAGGATTTGCAGAGAGAGGACTGTAAGAAAGGATTTGTTCTATGAGTTAGATGAGAGAGAAGAGCACAAAGACCATAATAACACCATTCAAGCTGCCACCCCCACAGTTTTTTTCTTACTTTTGTGCTTTTACAAAAGGAGTGTCTTCAAAAGACCTACTATGCTTTCTTCTGTTTGCAAGGCACAGTATCTTTAATCATTGTAAGTGCAGGTTAATGGTATGTTTTCTGGAACTAAGCTGGGAAACAGTCACATCCCTGAGATAACCCCATACTTTCCATACAGAGAGCTTACTTTCTTTTCCTTTTGCTGTACTTTAGCAATATGAAGGTGAGACATATTAAGGACACCTTTCTTAACCAATCATCATCAGAGAACTTTTTTTTTTTTTTTTTTTTTTTTAAACACAGTTTAAAATATGAAGGCAGACCTCGATCACAGACACAGAGATGACTACATGAAACTAGTAATATGTTAAAATTGTTTTCAAAGCCCTTGAATGTAAAAAGGCAAAACATACAGTCTGGGCAGAAATGCAAAGGCACAGAGCATTCCTTACTTCCCCTCTTCACTTACAGGATCACCTCTACAACCCAGGCCATGAGACCATGCAAACAGAGATACCAACTCAATAGCAGAGGCTGAACTATGTTTCAATGTACAGAATCATGAATTAGGCTTCCAGCCAGCAGAAGAGAGAAAAGACGTCTCTGTTCCTTTGTCCACCTTCTTTTTCTATCTGCTCCCAGTGACCAGAAGCTCTCAGCTGGCACACAAACAGGCTTACCTTAGAGTGTGTAGGAATATCAAAGTTTATCACCACATCCACATGTGGGATGTCCAGACCTCTGCTTGCAACATCAGTAGCCAGGAGAACAGAACGTGCCTTTGCCTTGAACTTGTTCAGAGAGCCCAAACGTTTATTCTGGAAAAAGGAAAAAAAGAGAATGAGAGAATAACACTCATTCTAGTTTCTAGTTAACGTGCTCTTGATAAGATACTGGCAGAAAAGAACTGGCGAGGAAACTACTCAAAAATTTCACTTCCCTACTTTCTTAAATACCACAGAACCAGTGTCAGCATTCACATTAGTTAAATTTCTATAGATTTCTATAAATTTCTAGTCCAGTCCTCTAGCTGTGAAATACTCCTCCTGCAAGGCAGGTATGACTCAGTATGGTGCAGCCATTTCCCAAGCCCCAGGCCCTCTGCCCACTCTGTTGTGAGGGTTCGTGCCCATACCTGACTCATCTGCCCGTGGAGGGGAATGGCAGTGAAGCCCAGGTTGCGGAGCAGCAGAGCAGTCCTCTGAGTATTGTTACATGTACTGCAGAAGATCATGAAAGAGTTACCAGCCAGTTCATTCAATATATAAACCAGGTAGCTGTCCTGTAAAGAAACCAAGGGAGAATTCAAAAAACCCCAGAGATAATCACATGTGCAACATTAAGTCTAGGACTCAGAAAATGAAAATATATTGGACAGTTGTGGGAGCAAGAAAAGACAGTAAGAGAGAAGAAACAGAAGTGCCATTACCTTGAATTTGGAGGGGATGAAAATATAGTATTGCTGTAGTTTTTCAACTGTCTGATACTTGGAAGAAACAGCACATTTAACAGGATTCTTCAGAGCAGCACGCTGGAGTTTTTGAACCTGGTAAGATAATGAAATTTAGTTGGACAGAGATCTTGTCAGAAAATTGTATTAATACAGGCTAGTCAAAAGGACAGCCTGATGGAAAGAGAACTAAAACAGATTAGTGTGCTCCCACCTTCTTGGTCATGGTGGCAGAAAATAGGAATGTCTTCCTATCTCGGGGAATCACTTTTAATATCTTATCCACCTGTAAAAAAATAAGGAAATGGAAATACTAGACACTACAAGCAAGCAAGACACAAACCTTCCACAAATATAAAGATCATCCACATGAAGACTAATGCATATGCAAACATACAGTAGGAACAATTTTTTTTTTCTTCTAGAGGGAAGGTGTAGGCTGTTATCTTGTTGACAGAAAGTGTGAACTCCAAAAGTCCAACAACAGTGCAAATATCAGGCAATGTTTCTGCAGGAATGTGTCTGTGATGGTTTTCTACCCTAACTACATTCTATGTCAGGCACTCCAGAGACACTAGCAGATTTTAGAGTGCCTCCTACTGTTTGGGCAGTGCTCTGCAGAACTCTGCTATGTTCTAATCCCACCACAGATTTGTGTGTAATTATTAGATTTTAGTTACAATTCACTACTAATTTCTACAGGACAGCTCAGTGTTTTCCATGTATGATGCAATTTCAAAGGGACCCATCCAACGTTCCAAACTCATCTTTCAGCACATCCCCACCTCGGTCTCGAAATCCATGTTAAGGATCCGGTCAGCCTCATCCATCACCAGGAACTTCAGAGCTCGTAAATTGAAGCCCTTTGTGTTCTCCAGATGATCAACCAGACGGCCAGGGGTTGCTGCCAACAGCACAACAAGAGCAAATTCAGAATGAAAGCAGAGGAAAAGATCCAAACAGGCAAGACAGCTGTCCATTACAGAAATGGGACTCTTTGCCCAGGAAAAGTAAAGATTGCTTTGTGGGAATAACTCTTTCATAGGGTATCTTCAGAGAGTGTTTTGAAATAAGACTAATGGAGTCAGACTCTCTGAAGAATGTCCTAAAAAGAAGTGACACAAAAAAACCCCAGTAGACAAGCTTTAGTGCAAAAGATGACAGCAGCATTTCAAATACTTCAGGAGAATGAAAAAACAAGCCAAAAGCACTCCAGGTCTAGCAGGAATGGTTTGGAACGAGCTTGTAGCAACAAAGTTACTGGTGGATACTTTAGAAACATTAACAAGTCAGTACTCAGAGCTGGGACAAAACACAAATGAAGGATGTACTCTCCTTCCTTCGGTTAGCTGCAGTTTGATAATAATCACACTCCACATCCCCAGCACATCAACTTACCAATTATAACATGTGGTTTCTTGGCTAAGGCCAGAGACTGAGACATCGTGTCAATTCCACCCACAATAACCGCTGCAGGACAAAGAGAGGGGAGTGAATCCCTCAGTGTAGCACCAGCCCTCCCCTGGCACTGCAGTGTTCACTCTGACTGCCCACCACCCACAGCAATTCTGCACAAATGAAAAGTTACTTCTTTTTATGAGAATTTATTTTATTTTAGCATATCTAACCTTCCTAGGTTTCTTAAGCCATTCAATTAATGCCTTACTGGCCACAAGTATTTTATTTTCACAGCTGCAGAGCTACAGGCAGAATCTATTCCTTTCAGTTCAACACAACTGCAAAAATCTAGAAATTCTAAAAATATCCACAAAGCTTTTTTTGAAAGATTATCTAAAGAATCAATACAGACAGTCTGAAAAGCAGATTAAACTACATTACACCATAGGAGGGAGCTCTATGCAATTTCACTGGACACACACCAACTCTTGAGAACACTCTCCTCTATTTCCACCTTTAACTATTTAGACACAGGATGCAGGAGAGCTGTAGATCACTCCATGAGGAAAGACCACACAGTCTTTTCTTCTCAAAGCTGATACCAGATCTCTGTCTTCCAGCAGCATAAGCTTTTCTTACATTTTCTTCAACCCCTCATACAAATCCTCTATTTTTATCTTTGCAATCTCAAGCTGACAAACTGGCCTTCAGAAAAACTGGTGCAATACCATAAAAGCCACTTACTGCTTTGAACACCAATGGAGGACCCCAGAGCTTCAAACTGCTCTGAGATTTGAAAGGCCAGCTCCCTCGTTGGTGTGAGCACAAGAGCAAATAATCGCTGAGGTGTTTCCAGCAGGGCTTGGAGAATTGGCAAAGCAAAGGCTCCTGTTTTCCCAGAGCCAGTTTCTGCCAATCCAATGACATCCCTGCCTGCAAGAAGGAGCAAGGGGGGAAAAAACTGTTATACATCCACAACAGAGAAAGAAGACTTTAAAGTACTGTGCTATAAAACACAAGAACTCCCTAAGGACAGAAATAAAGGCAGACACACAGAAGGCAAAAGGAAAAAAAAACCATGAAGGGCCAAACCAAAGAATCTCAGAATCTCTCTGAAGCATTTTTAGGCTCTGATTTATCTGTACAATGATTACAGTCTCAATAGTCAATTTTCTAGTTAAATCTGTTAATATAAAGAGTTTCATACAAACCTCAGGTTCAAAATAAGATGTAATTTATAGTGTCTCAAATCTGACACCAGTTTACAGTTTAATGACTCCACCTCACTATTCTAGTCCAAATGGTGTCTGTTTAGTGGCTTACAAGGAAACAGACTGTGGTGTTTGAGACTTCAGTCACACAAACTACAGGACAACAGCACTACCAGGCTCACATTTCATAAGGCACAATTGTGCCATTGATTAACAGGGTAATCTAAACCATTTCCTTCAGTAGGAAGGGTAGGACAGAAAGTCTTACCCCAAAACAATGCAGGCAACAGGGTGGAATTCATCAACAGAATCCATTATGACCTCCTAAACTCATGCAGCTGAGAGGAACATGCTGTCAACACACCTTACACTGGAAACAATTTCTCAGTCTTTCCTTTGTGTTTGTGTTTTTTTTTTTTTTCCCAAGACAATTTTATATGTGTAAAAGAGTCTGACAAAAGTTAAATACTAGGACAGAGAAGACACTGGAAGTTTGTTCCCATTCTGTCACTATGTTATTCCTTTCCTCCTTGAGAGCATTTTGGGGGGTTTTGTCAAAAAAAAAAAATCTAGAGGCAGAAATTTCTGCTGAATTCAGTATTCTTTTTTTTGTAATTCCAGAATGCTTACAGGAAGTCACTGGTTATTACTCACTTCAGAAATCTAATTTCAAAGAGTTGCAAATGACACATATTAAGGAATCGGTCAAGGCATCTTCACTTTCAGTCACACACACACACACTCTGTAGGTCTCTACCAGAAGCAGCACAGTCCAAAACTGATTGGAAGCTTCCTGTGTATCCCTGAGTATTTCAGGACCAAAATGATCAATGTGGACTAGCAGTTCAAATGATTAGTAAGATTTCTATTTAACATGGATTGTCAGAACTACACAACAGGAGTGAACACTCAAGGAACAATGTTTGTACTCATTTGTAAGTCTGTGGCTGCAGGCAGGGTCATAGGATAAACTAGTATTCCAAGCTCCACCTGGGAAGGACACATAATGAATATGAAAACTGCTTTTAGACACAGATCCTCAGCAATGAAGAAGTTGGGACACACTCATCCCTGATCCTTCTCACTCAGCAAAATTCATTCACACAGAGTTCCTGGAGCAGTCCCCAGCTCAGGACCAAAGAAATACACTGCTCACCTTGGAGAGCCACTGGAATAGCCTCAATTTGGATCTTCGTTGGCACCTTCCATCCCAACTGGTCACAAGCTTCACACAGGACATCTGTCACTCCCTGAACATTAGTGACAAGAGAAAAGGGGAACAAACATCACCAAAAAGACCGAGATTAAATCACTGACTTAAATTAAATACATGCTGCAACAGACAACTCGTTTCTAGCGGAGACAAACCCCACCAGGCCCCCAGTGCAACTCTCTGAAAGGGCAGGCTGCTCACAGTGATGCCCACTTCCATCAGTAATTTCATCGGATTTGTTCCAAATCTGTTAGAGATGACTGGCACAGGAAGAATACGGTCGGTTTTACCCTAGTTTACACAATGAACTTCCCTCCTCACATACACACCTATCTCTTCACCATGACCACAGAAAATAAAAAAAAAACATATCAAGTTAAGACAACTCGAAGATAGCGGCGATGGGAGCAGCAGTGCCAGCCCAGCGGGGCACGGCCGAGTGCCCGCAGCTCACGGGGCCCGGCCCCGCTGCCCGCCACACGTGTCTGCGCCGCGGGCGGGCCCGCAGCTCCCCGGCCTCCTCCGCGGGGCAACGGGACGCTGCTCCCCGGGACAGCGCAGCGAGCACCGGCGGCAGGAGCGGCTCCGGCTCAGTCTCACCAAGTCCTTGAAGCTGCGTGGCTCCTCCGCCGCCGGCCCCGGCTCCTGCTCCGGCTCCGCCGCGGAGCCTTCCTCCTCTACTGCCGCCATCTTGGCCCGTCCCCTCCGGACGCAGCGCAGAGCACTCTGGGAGCTGCACTCCGCCCCAGGGCACGCCGGGATGTGTAGTTCCGCAGGAAGAGCCGAGCCGAGCGGGAGGGCTCTCCCTCAGCTCCGAGCGGTGCCCGGGGAAGGGGAGCTGCGGATCTCCAGCCGCCTCTCCCGGGACAGCGACACCCTCAAGGGGATGGGGAAAAGCCTGCCTGCCTGCCCGCCTGGCGTATATCGCAATACTCATCCTAATCATCTCCACCCCCATCCTATTTTCACTTCTGTCTAACAACCTCAACAACACCCCCAACACAATCACAAACACAGTCAAAGCCTCCTTCTTAATCAGCTTAATCCCCATAACAATCTACATCTACTCCAGGACAGAAAGCCTCACCTCCTTCTGAGAATGAAAATTCATTATAAACTTCAAAATCTCCGTCAGCCTAAAAATAGACTTCTACTCCCTTACCTTCCTCCCTATTGCACTGTTCGTATCATGATCTATCCTACAATTTGCAACATGATATATAGCTTCAGACCCCTATATCACAAAATTTTTCCCCTACCTACTATTCTTCCTAATCACAATACTCATCCTAATCATCGCAAACAACAGATTTGTCCTATTCATTGGCTGAGAAGGAGTTGGAATCATGTCCTTCCTACTAATAAGCTGATGACATGGACGAGCAGAAGCCAACACCGCTGCCCTTTACAACCAAATCGGAGACATCGAACTTATCCTCTGCATAGCATGACTGGCTTCTGCCATAAACACCTAAGAAATCCAACAACTTCCCACCCCATCCCAAACTCCCACACTGCCCCGAATGTAGCCTCAGGCCTGTGCTCAGTACAGCACGGCTTAGGCAGTGGTGGATGCTGTTTCCAGCTCTTGCCTTCTACAGCAGGCAAAATGAGCTGGCCAGGACAAAAAGGCAAGAATTTGTATAAACTTGCATCCATGATGCATCTAGAGAATGTGAAAAATGCGTATTTTATGATTGGCTTTTCGCAAATATGAAAATGAATATTATATGTGTTATGTTAGAAAGTAATGCTATGTTAATTTTCTTAAGTAGTGTGTTAAATATAGTTTTAGGTTATAACATAATGTTAAGATAGAAACTATGCTATGTAAGACACTTTTTTTAAGAGAGGACTCACACCAAGATAGCAGCCGCAGGACACTTTAATCTTTCAGAGAAAAAGAATTTATTGCTCTCTTATCGAGTTCTTCCCGCCTTGCTCAGCCCTGAAGATGCCGTCAGGATTAAGAGGAAAAAGCTGACACTGACCAGACAGAATCCTTTGTTTGAATGGAATTTATGCATCATGTATGATGTGTATGAATATGCAACGGGCTATTGCTTTTAAGGGTTAATCCTCTGTTAACGTGGGTCCTTTTTCGGGCTTATTTTGCCCAGCAAGTGGCACCTGGACTGTCTGTAACTCTTTGTTTTTATTGTCTCATATTGTCCTAATCCCAATTGTTCAATTTTTTATTAATTTAATTATATTACTATTTTTATAACCATTTTATTACTATTAATTTTTTTAAATTTTAAAAACAAGTGATTGGCATTTTTCACAGAGAACAAATGAAGTGCTTCGGATGTGTTGGTATGAAACACTTTGAAGCACTAGTGATGGGAAGAGAGAAAAGAGCTGTCATTGTCCCACATTGTTTTCTGCTTATGATAATTGCTAGTGTGAATTTTTGAAGTATGAATTATGAATTTTTTTCCCTCTGTCTCTGGGAAGTCTGTTTGGGCGTGCTCCCAGTGGAAATGCTGATACACTCCAGCATCTGTCCCTGGATTCCAAGCATGGCATTTCCTCTGTACCCAGAACAATGAGGAAAGTGAGAGGAAATACGAACGAACTCTCTGCGTGACAGGGAAAGAAGAGGAAACCTGAAACAATTCATGGGCAGGAGTCAAAATGAAACTGCTGCATCCCACTGTGCTCAAGAGCAGTGATAAATTAAAAAAAAAAAAAAAAAAAAAGCAACAAACCAAACCCACCCTGTGTAGATGCTCCTTGTTACCATATGTTTCAAAAATTACAGCAGCCTGACCATCAGCTTGCTGCTTATTGTTGGTGCTAAAGGTTAAGCCTGGCCAGCACGTAGACATGAACCCCTGTGAGGGTCACTGGGATGCCTCAGGAAATGGAGTCAGGGATGTGACAGGAAGTCATTGCTTGTGATTCTTTACTGAACTCCTTGCCCACATAATATGGTGCTGTTTTAGTGGGGAGCAGGGTGGAGCAATTCTATTCTGGTGAAATTCCAGTCTGTGTAATTCCCTATTGTCAACAGATGTATTTGAATGAAGGTTTTCTCCTGTCCTAAATTGCTGTTGGGAGCATTCATGCATGATAAAATAAATATACAGCTTCTAAGTAGTAATTCCTTTTTTGTGCTTTTCAGCACAAGACATTGCAGATTATACTGGATTTAGAAATTGTCACTCCAGGGCTTTTAAACAAATGTGCTCCTAGCTCTACTGCATGTTACAGTCCTTAGCAGGGGCAGGGTGAGAGCATCCCCAGCAGATGGATTTTAGTGCAGATATAATGTCAGCTATTTCAGAAGGGGTGCATAATGAGATGAGAGGGACAATGTGTACAAGCATATCACCTCCAGGAGTGCAGAGAGACACTGACACAAAAGTGCTTCATGTTCATTTATTCGAATCAGCAGTCTACTTGTTCATTTCTGGCAAACAGGCATGGGTATCAAAAGCATCTGAGTCCCACTCTGGGGAACCAGAGCTTTTATTCTTCCTACAACATATTAAAACAAATGTTGATATCATGAAAAGAGACAAGAAGGACAGCGATTTAAGCTTTGTGACCCGGAGTGCTGCCCTCCCTAAGGACTTGGTCAGTGTTACAGAATTACAGAGTAGGTTTTTCTAATCATTAGGATTTGTGTCTGCTCAGGGAAGTTTCCCTTGCTCACTGGGCATGCTTGTGGAGGGAGTTACCTCTGCATTGACTCTTTGAGTCGCCTCAAGCTAGTTTCAGGGTCTCTTCCTTGTACCTCTTTCAGGTACTGACATGATCCCCATCATCACCATACTTGGGCACTTCTCAGAGGTGTGATCCCAGACACATCCTGGTGAGGTAGGGAAGTGCTACTATCCCTGTTTTGAACAGGGAACTGAGGTACTGATGGCTCAAAATCACAAAGGGCATATTTAGCAGAACAGTCACTTGAAATAGGGTCCCAGCCCTTGCTCCTGCTTTGCAGGGGCTCTGCCACTGAATCATCCTACTCCTCTCTACCCCTCCTGTATATTAGTACCTGCATGTATTTCACTGATATGAAGCCTTCTGTGGGAAGCATTGCTAGGAGCACGTGTAGCTCTCCATGAGTGCTGCCTCCCCCCTCCAGATGATCCACTGTGGTCTCACAGGCTGCTTGACTGCATGGAGAGTGGCACTTCCACCTCTCGGGTGTGCTCCCATCACGTAGCACCAACCTACTGGTTTTGTTCTACCCTGTCTTACTACCCTTCCCTTCCTGCTGCAGGAGATATAACTGTGTCCTTCCACCAATGCCCTGAGGAAGACTCTGGTCCCAGGGCCATTCTTCTCTCTATTTTGGCTCCTGAAATCTATTGTCACTGTTTGAACTGTGTTTCACCTATTTTATTACTATCAGCATTCAAGTCATGCTTTCTGTTTCCTTCAGGGACTTGCCCTCCCTCACAGCAAAATAACAGGTAACTTGCTCTCACATGCTACAGACTTGCTTTTACTCTAAAAAACAACAGCTTTCCTTTGGAACAGAGGCCTCCTTAAAAAAAAAAAATTATATATATATATATATATATATATATATATATACACACACTCTTAAATACAATATCATAAGCTTAAAATCACTCTATGCAAATAAATAGGATACAAACATCACAGTTCTCAGTCTGGAGAGGTTTCTCCAAAACAGATAAATTCTGGCCCTGCTATTTCATCCATACAGTCTGTCATATCTGGAGCTGCTTCTTTCTACAGCCTTTCCAGATGTACCTTGGTAATGGGATTGTACTCTACTGGAAATTGCAGCTGCTGGCTTTTTTAGGGTACTCCAGCCCTTGTACCACACACAGATTTATAAGTTGTTTACAAACCAGGTTCAGTCAGCATCAGGTATTTAATCTGCCTCCTGACCTAATTCTTTTTGCTGCCTTGGGGAAGCAGAGCAGTGGAGATGGCTGGGGAAAAAGGGGTCTGCAGAACGTCCACCTCACAGCACCAGCACTTTGAACTGTAAAACAACAGGTAGCAGTGATAATGGTCACAGTAAATAATGCAATGTCTCCAAACCCAGTTTTTATATGGGCCAAACACTGTTTCAGCTGCAGGGTCTCGGGATCTTGGCAGTGGTTTTAGCACCCAAGCTGAGTCTCCTCGTGCGTGGGGAAAGCTCTGTTCTGGACTCCAGAAGATCACAGACTTCATCCATTGCCCTGGTGCAGGTCTCGAGGTTGTCAGCCAGCTTCTGGATTTTGGCCTTGAGCACAGCCTGGCTTACTTTGGTGGCCTCCTTTGTGCATTCTGGCACGAGGAAGCTGTGGGAGCCGCAGAGGACCATGAAGCAGACGGAGTTGTAGAGCGAGATGGACGCCCTCTTCTCCGACTGCCGCAGAGCCGGGTCACCCGGGCCCTGCCCCCGGCGAAGGAACTCCAGGCAGCCCAGTATTTCCCTCATCTGTTTCCGACAAGTCACCGCAATTTCCTGCACCTTCCTCACCTCCCGGGAATTGCAGAGCACCAAGGAGAGGTCGGAAGTGATGCTGACGGCGCCACCGACCGTGGCCAGGCCCAGGCCCACAGCCGAGGCCAGCAGAGAGGCTCCGAGCGTGGCGGGGCTCAGGGACAGCCCCAGGATGGCCGTGAGCGCCCCGGTGGCCGTCAGGGCGCTCCCGCTGACGTTGGCGATCAGGGAGCTGCGGCGGAGCTGGCTGAGTTTCCGAGCTGCCCGGTGGAGGTGCGCGATTTGGCCGCGCAGCCTCTGCCGCTGCTCCAGCAGGGCCGCGTGGAAGTGCTGCGTGGGGTCTGCTGTGGGCACGAAGGCAGCACCGTCCCTCTCCATGGCTTCTGTCCAGAGAAAGAAAAGTCTGGGGTGGGATCTATGTCAAAAAAACCCAGTGAGACATGCTCATCCTGGATCACCATTTCAGGGATGGCATCCAGCCAAATTTTTGTTGCTTCAGCCCAGCTACAAGAAAGGTTTTCCACCTGCAATCACGTACACACATACCCATATGAATGTGTACATTCAATTACGTTTTCCATTGTAACTTTCAGACAGCAAAACTTTAAAATGTTTTTCTTAATCCCTGCAAAGACTGAAGTATCCTAAGGACTGGGGTCAGAGGTGCTGTTACCATGATCAAAAGACACAAAAGGTCTTTTGGAACCTGGGGACAGAAATTCCCCTGAGGTTAGGTGACTCAGTGCCCAGAGCAGTAATGCTGCCAGAATGAATCTGTTGCCCCCCTGATGGGATTCAGAGGATCTGCAGTATAGAAGGACATCTTTGACAAGAAAGGTCAGACTGCAAGGAGGTGAAAGCTATCTCAGGTTTTTGTATAGGGATGATTTCCTATTAAAGGAGGACAGAGAGAAGGTGCTGAATGGGATCTATGTCTGGATTTTGCATATAGGAGGTGAGGAGTTTATTAATGCCTTGGATGGGTGAACACCCTTCCTTTCTTTAAGCTTCAGCAACTCGAGGCCCCCTGCAGCATGTTTTTTTTTTCCTATAGTAACCTGGTGCCAGTGTATGAACAAAGATGGGAACTATTGTTCTGTGGTCATAAATACCCAGTTACAGTGGCAGGGAGGCCTCTGAACCTTGATAGTAAGAGTCATGAAGAGCACATCAGAAAAGGAGGCCCAGTTTTAGTGTGCACTCCCTGGCAGTTGGGGAAACAAGGGAAATACAGAGGGCTGTGAATAGAAAAGGCTTGAAAACTGCTGCGTCTGGAAAACCTCCCCTGGCAAGATAGCAGGAGAGGCTTCATTTCTAGGAGATGAATCTACAGTGTTTCTGTACTAGACAGTCTCTGTTTGCTGTCTCTGTTCATTGCCACAAGTGCAGAAAGAAATGTTCCAATAAATATTTTCAGGTTGCTCTAGGGATGCCAAATGCTCTACAAAGGAAGCCAGCAACTTCAATCCTGCTCACAGGGAACCTGAGGCAACAGAGCCAACAGGAATGGTGATGTAGCTGATTGTCTGGTAGAAGCAGAGTTTCTGTGCTTCACCGCACTGCACTGTGCACTCGGCTGTGCTGCCTCTGCACCTAGCAAGGTGCAGAGCTGAGGAGCTTTTTGGAGCCCATAATGCCCTCACAGCCAAAAGGAGTCTCTGCAGCAGAAAGACCCTGTCACTAACCCAACTGAGCAAAACTATTCATTGCTGCAGGCACTTTTCACTTCAAAATCTTCTGTACTGTGGGAACTGAAGGTGCCTGGTCCCTCATAAAGTCACACTATGTAGCTAGGATCCTTGGGGCTTCATTCTGCAGAATCCTCATGTTTCAGAAGGAGAGAACTTTGTACCATAGTCTTTCATATGGAAGAGTATTCATAAGTAATTCTCACTGCAATCTTTCCCCCTTCTGCTAGCTTGTCCTAATTCATCTCACACAGATTTTTAAGACACCCCCTCACGCCCTTCAGGAAATGCCCCCAGTCTCTCTTGGTGTCAATGAGTCATTTGAATCACTTAGTACATTTTGCTTCTCTCAACTGGAGGCTGTGTCTATTATTTTTACACTTTAATTAGAAATAAAGCTGGAAACACAAGGACTAACAGTAATCTAAATAGATACCAGCATTGAAATGAACAATGAGCACATCACCAATAACTTAACAACGGATCAATATGATGATCATTATATATGTCAATTCCTGTAGCCTCTCAACAATTTGTTCTGAAGATTTAGTTGCTGAAAACTGTCTCAGGTAATAACAGCTACTATCACACTGAATTATTAGAACAATCATTCCAAATATATATATATATATATATATTATTAGAACAATCTTATATATATATATATATATATTATATATATTATTAAACAATCATTCCAAATATAGCATAGGCCATGTAGTAGGCAAATCTTTTGACAGTGATTAATGCCAGCAGAAAGGAAAAAAAAGTCCTGCTCTTAGAGAAAAATCTCCCCAGCACTAAAGGTATACATTAGTCCAAAGCCTGCAAACACTTTCCTAATAGAGTACTCAAAGACACTAAAAAAATTACTGGTTCAAACTTACCTTCAGTTTCCAGCCACCCTCCCAGAAGACAAATTTTGATCTGTTTCTGGAGGAGACCAATTTATAGCTCCTGTGGACCAATTGCTGGGATGGGAATGCTTTGCCTCATACTGGGAGTTTGCCATTTCCTGCTCTCCCTTGTGCAGAAGGATGTGACACACTGCAAAGTGACCTGTGGGACAGTGAGCACACACCATGCTCAGGAAACGATCCCTGCGAATGAACATTGTGTGTTCACTTTTCCTGAAGTGTAGGGTGGAAAAAAAGTTTAAAAATCGCAGCCTATTCCTGGCTGTGAGCTAGTGCAGACATTCTCTGCAGGGAACAGTTGCCTTTCCTTTCCCTGAAATAGCAACTGACTTTACTCTGTGCTGGAGCTGCCAATTGTTTGATGACTGAAGTTTCCCCCACTACACATCTAGAGCCAGGGGAGCTATCAGCCAGCCAACTGCTCCATTCAAGGCCAGTGTACTTTTAAAAATCCCAGCTCTTTGGGAAAATCCATAAAAGGGAAGCAGTCCTACAGCGAGATCATTGCTCTGAATTCCCATCCCTTCTCCTTCCCAGTACATAAAAACATGCTGCAAAAGGAGTGATCACCCTGCGTTTTTACTCTGTTTCTTAGCCATAGGCACCACAATGGTTGAGAAACAGCCCTCCTGTTTTCCTGAAGGGCCTGCCCAGCAATCAATAATCAGAAGGAAAGGATCATTTGCCTCCCTTGTTCTGCTGCCTGCTGTTGCCTGGCAGTTGTGCCAGACAGATGTGGCCAGAGGGAAAAAGTGATGAAGATGCTGGGGAGGAACAGCCTAAGTGCCACTCCTGTTGCTGCCTTCCATGCTGAAACAAGGCCAGTTTTAATCAAAGATTGTTTTGATGGGGAACTGTTTTGATGGCACTCGGTGGTATGTGTGCCATGTGTCTTTATTGACACAGGGCCCCTGGTCCTGGGGACAATTCTATTGAGCAGCTGTGCTTGAAGATGGGGCATCTGCTTTCTTGTTGGGTGGATTCTTGCTCTTTAGGACTATTTGTTGACAGGAATGCTCTGATTTTGCCCCTGACCTATTTAATTTGAAAGCTATTTACCTGTAACTGAATGGTGAGGCTTTCCTGTTGAATTTGTGGGCTGTGTAGCCACACAATCACTGGAGCTGACCTTTAAAAGGGCTGAGACTGTAAAGCAGCAGGCAGGGAGAGGAGAAGGCTAGGATTATTCATTTCAACAGCAACTTAGTTTTCAATTATGTTAAAATAGGTGTGAAATAGTATATCAAATGTTTTTTCAGGGGTGGAGCTACAGGAGATGAAACGTGAATGAAAAAATAAATATCATGGAAAAGTTATTTCAACCTGTCACAGACATGAAAAGAGAAAACATCATTTTAAAGATGCCTGAATGTGCAGTTCTGGTCTGTTACAATTTGTACATACTGCACGTTAACAGGAAGGTGAGCTTTGACACTGAAGGAAACTGTGCTTCAGCCCTTCCCTTTGTTTTAGCAAGCGTGTGCTTGAATTGGAGCCCATCTGCCTTGGCAAGGGCTTGCAGTTGATGGAGAGTTCTTTTCTCACATTCCCAAATAGAATAGGGCACTTTTTTTTCATGTGACTGCATCTGTGTTAGAACTTGTGTCTGCAGATATGTCCTTGTTGGGAGAGTGAGTTTTGGTAAAAGTGAAATAACAAAGAAAAGGAAAAAAAGGGGTCCAGAATGAGCCTAAGGTGATGACATGGTTTTGGATGATCCCCTTCCTTTCCCAGTTTTCTTCCTTCAATATACTCAGCTGAAATATACTTCAATATACTCATTGTCAGAAATTCCTGCAATGCTCACTCTGTGGGCAAGGACCTGATTGATGAAGGTGCAGAAGAAACAACTCATTTTTCTTAGACTATTCCCTCCCAGACATTCATGTCCCCTGAAAGATCTGCACTTCACCAAGATCAGATATTGGTCTTGGCCAAGGATGGTTTCTCACAGGAATCATCCCTGGGCTCCTCCACTTTCAAAGAGAGTGTTTCCCCATAATCCACCCCTATAATAAGGTGCATACCAAGAAAGGATGGATTTCACATGAGGAGCTACAGATGTCAATATGATTTTAGAGAAGAGACATATATTATAAAAAGAAACATTATTTCCTAGGAAGGGGCTGTACCACAGCATTTTACTATTTGCTATCTGCTGACACTCACAAACATTCCTCTGGTGAGACTGCTGGTTTTCTCTCCCACTGATAATTAGAAAGACCAGCTCCAGCAAAGGTGAGCAGGTGGGAATGAGAGCTGGATGGGAGAAAAGTGTCTTCTCTCAGCACCTGCCAAGGACTGAAAGGCTTCTAGTGCCATTAGTGCACTTGCCCAGATGGAAGTACATCTGCTGGTCACTAGGTAGGTTCCAGGAGCCTGCATGGAGTGAACCTTAGCTTATCAGGGATCTCCAGATGTGTGGAGGAGGTCAGACCTTCACTGGGTGGCTCTGCAAGCTGGGGAGGCCTGGCCACGCTGCCTGCTGTGCCCTGCTGCCTCTCTGCTGGTGACCTTGGGCTTGATGGTGGAAGGGGCACAGCAGGTGTTTCACAATGACCCTGGCCAAAAATGGTACCTCTGCTCCACCCTTTCCCATCCAGCCACATCCTCTTGAAAAGCCTGAGGGCACTCTCTGGGAGCAGGTGACCAGAAAAGGGAAGGAAGGATGTTTTATTGCCTCAGCTCTCTTCCTTTCAGGGGATTTTGGCAGAAAGGACTATTTTTTTTCTCCTAGTCTCTCCAGCAGATGGGATATACGACAGAAGTGTCTGATCTGAAGCTGTTTGCAGCTACTGTGATGTAACATTTGAACACAAATGTGTAAAATTTGAAGCTGGAGTTTCAAATAAACACTTCCTTTACTAACATTGTTTTGATGAAATAACTGAGGAAACTTGAGTAAATTTACACTTATATACCGTCTTTCTAACAGATTTCTGCCATGCTTGGTACTTTCAACCTTAACTACTGGACCCTGGAGCTACAAGCTGTCTTTTTTTCTTTTATTTTCTTTTTCAATTGAATCAAAGACAAATCTTAACTTTTTGCAGCAAGATATTAATTCAGAATCAGCAGAAACTAGAATAGGCCAAAACTAAAACAAAAAAAGCAAATTGGAACAAAAAGACTGTGTCAGCTTTTAGTAACTTGCCCAGCAGATCCAAATTAATTTTTTGAAAGCATTCCAGAATGTGACAGGCTGCTCTGGGCTCTGGTCACCGGTGTATGTGGGTTTGAAGAAAGCTGCCAAGAGCAGAGCAGAGTGGAGGGAACAGGAAAGCCTGTGGGATGAGAACACCTCTTGTTGGTTCCATTTAAGCAGAAAATTAGCCAAGCACACTGCCTGTGCCTGCTTTGTGAGCAAGCATTCATGGAACAAAAACTCTATCCTAAATTGCCTTGTCAAAACACTGTCAGCAGCATTTGCAGAGACTGAGTATTTATTTGGACGTAGAGAATGAATTCCTGCAATGCATTTAAAGAGAGCAGCTTATTTGCCACTTGCCAGCTTTAGTTCCATGTTCAGTGCAGGCTGTGTGGCACAAGGCTCTGGTGCACAGAGGAGCAGCTCCCCATGGTGCCTGTGAGCCTGGCACTGGCTGTGGCTCAGCTGGCACAGGAATTCAGCACAGCCACCCGCGGGCTCTGCTGGCACTAGTGCTGCAGAAATAAGGGGACATGCATCTCCAGGGCAAGTGTGGCTACCATCCCTCCAGGACTACAGAAAACAGAGAATTGTTAACATATTTCCAGAGCTGCAAAGAAACCTGTTATGTTGGTAAAAGGTAGAAACTAGGTAACCTGGTTTCTCGCGTCTCTTTTCAAATGGACTTCTTGATAGCTGAGTTCACAAGGCAGCATTTCTCTTGAAAGAAGGGAGTCTGGATTCTTCTCACCTACAAAATCTACTTATTTTTGTAAAACTTTCAAGAAGTCAGTGTCTTTGAAATCTTGGCTGCTTTGTCAAATTCTGGCTGGGAGTGCCTAGGAGCCTCAAAAGCTGCTGTGTTACATTGACTAACCCTCCCTTCTGGCACAACAGAAACAGGACAGAGACACAGAGGCCTAAAGAAGTCCAGGAAAAGTTAAAAGCTGTTACCTAGAGCTTCAGCTAGAGATGCATGTCACCTCATTTCAGCCCTCTTTAGAGGTTCACACGCAGTTTATTCACACTCTGAAGCTCCCTCTAGAGATAGGAGAAGGAAGAATCATCCCCAAAAGTTCCTCCAGTCCATCTCTTCCAGGCACCTGCTCTATAATACGTGACAAATTAGAGACAGCAATTCTTTATCCCTTTCCTGCCTCATTCGATGTCCCACAGGTTGGCTAGGTTTATGTTCCAGTTTCAAATATGCTGTCCCACAGACACTGCTCTGGGCCAGAGATGCTGTTGTGGAAGAAAGACAGTGTGTGGCAGTGGTGCATCTCTGCCTGTCCCCCTCATGGATTTTTCAGGTACATTTTGACCCTGCTGACACCAGCAAGAATTGGGAACACTTCTGAACGACAGAACACTTGCACAAGAGGGATGGGTCTCTCTAGATCCAAAGCGAAATGAGCATCTGGCTATGAGCATGCAGTGTGGCCTTCTGTACTCCCAAATATGTCATACAGGTACCACTTCTTGCATCCATACTTAACTCAGTATTCATCAGGGGATATATGGCTGTTGGGATGGCCTTTATGTCCATCATGAATCAGGTCTCTGTATTTGACAAACCTGCTTTGAAAAGTGTTTGTGGACTCTGCCTTTAAGGACAAATTGCATTCTTGATACCAAAATCAGATTTTGACTGATATCTCTTGTAAGGCTCCCCTCTAGGCTGGGTATTATTTTATATTTGCAGCACATCAGACATCTAGGGATTATTTTCAGAGCAGATGAGCACATTTTGTAGTGAGCTGGTATAGCTCTAGAAAAAAAATGTTTTCACACTTGAAGCAGCTCTGTGGACTTGGAGACCCGGAACTGGGCAGAAAGGGTGAATATGTTCTCTTCTCTTCCTGTCAGCCTTTCCTTGAACCTGGTTCAGTCAGGGAGCTGTATGGGATCTCAAAAAGCAAAAATGTTGCTGTACTTTGGGCCTCTTTACAGTGATGTCTGAAGATGAGTATCATCTTCCTTTAGCTTCAGCACACAGCAATCATTGCGCCTGGGACCCTTCCTTCTTCTGTAGGCAGGTCTTCCCACAGGCAGTGGTCATGAGGGAGCCTAGGAAACAGCAGCCTCCTTCCCTAAAATCTGCTTCTCGGGAGGAATCTTCTCCTCCATAGCACGGTGGATTGCAAGCAGGCACTGATAATCAGGCCGCCTACTTCTCAGCACTTTTTATATTTGGGGAAGCATATAGTGGCTGACGCATTTCCTGATGTAAACTCAAAAATCACATCAGTGTGGATGCTCTGATTATCAACATGGAGCTACAAACAATTCATTTCCTTGCTGTTCTGCAGCATTTTCAATGAACTTTGGAGGTTCCTGTTCTCCCCTGATATGTAGGGAAACAGAGGCAGGGAGGAAGCCAATGGTTTGCTCATTGCCTCCAGGGCAGAACAAGTGGTGAATGGAGGTGGCCTTAGTTTCAGATGAATGTTTGCTCCCTGAAGCTACCCTCTGACCTGGCACAGCTTTTATAATACTGATCAGGTCATGATTGTAAATTCCCTTGTTCTGGGCCTTTGATGGTTGAGACTTTCCCATGTTTAAGGATATATCATATCCATTCTTCTCTTTATATTTCTTGGAAAAGAAAAGGTTTCTGTAAGACAACAAGAATATTTCCCTTGTAAGGATGCTGGAAGAAAATGTCTTTTTTTTTAGATTATTAATATGGAAGTGATTGGACAGCTGTCATAGGAGTCTTTGTTTGAATAGATGTCAGCAAGAAGGAAAGAATATTGCTTCATGCTGGTAATTTAAAAAAAAAGTCTTAGAATCTGTTCATCAGTTCATCAAAACTGCCAGAAGAGTTAGTGGAAAAGGAACAAGAGACACAAGGATGTATTCAGGATCCCACAACTAAGCACTTTACATAACAGACCTTACATATGCTGAAAAATAAGGTGGTAAAGCAGCCCACCAGGAGCATTCCTCCTCCTCTAGCTCTTCTCTAAATTTGCCTGCTTGCCCAAATTAATGCATTTCTCCTGTCTTTACAGGTGCAGTGATATCAGCAGCTATTTTTGCTCTTGTCTCAGGGCAGCATTTCAGCTGCTGGACATCTGTGCCAAACTGCTCCTTTCCTTTGCTGGCTCTGCATCCCAGTGTCCTCTAGAAAAGTGCTGGGAACATCATCTTCGATCCTCCAGCAACACAGGGGCAGGAGAGGGACAACCTCTTCTCCCTTTAGGGTTCCCATCCACCTCTTCTGAGCCATTATGAGCTTGTTTTTGAGAGGTGGTAGCTCATCTTCCTGGCTTCTCTGCAGAAAGTGGAGGAGTTGCAGGTGATTGTTCTCTGCCTGACCAGGGTGGGCACCAAAGGGGAGCCAGTGAACACCAAGAGCTGCAGTCAGCCAGCAGTTTAAGACCAGCTGCCTCAGAGGAATTAAAAGTGCCTAAGGGATGTGAATGTCATGGTTCAGAGTGGGATGGGAAAAGATGTGAGTCCCCACCAGGAATTGGTAGGGAGATGTGTGCACTGCCACCCAAACCAAAACTGTGGGTCAGGATTTTCTCCAGACAGCAGCTGAAAGGTGGAACAAACTGCTCTTCCTGCTGTCCCCTTTGGGTTTTGTGACTGCTGCATGGGATGGAAATGCTATTATTTTAGAAGGACGTTTTGGAAACTGAAGCTGGCTGCTCTTGAGATGTTTCCTTGTGAGGGTGCTGAAATGAAGGTGCAAGGGTATTTCAGATGCAACTGATTGCTCTGGGCCCTACAAAAGGTGAGCCAAGCCATTCCCATATTTTTATGTGTTTGATGGCAGAAGAGTTGGGAATTACCAAAGTGAGGTTCAGGAACTGTTGTTCCTGGCCATCCTAAACCTAAACTTGGTGAGTACTTCCAGTGTCAATAAGTGCAAGTGGCAGTAGAGTTTTGTTATAACTGAAATCTGCTTCTGTCTCCACTAGGACTGAAATCAAGCATCTGCATGCAACTTGGCCAAAAGTGTTCCCTGTTGTCTGGATCTAGACAGCTGCTGAACCAGTAGCTCTGAGAGCCTTTTACAGTCCCTGCTTGCCCAAGGAGGGCACTGTCAGGGCACCACCAGCCCTGCCATCCCTGCCCAGCATTTCCTGGGGCTCCCCCAACCCTGTTCTGGTCCCAGGAGGCCATTCCAGCCCCCCTGGAGCCATCAGCCCCTGTCCCAACAACACAGAAATAGGGCCAGGCTCAAGCTCCCCACAGCCCTGCCTGGCCCTGGTCCTACTGCCCCGGGGAGCATCCAATGCCCGGAGCTGTGGCTGAGCCCAGAGCCCCTCTCCAGGCCTCATCCTGATCCCACCTGCACTTGAATTCTTGGCCTTGCCCGTGTGTGTGTGTATGGCAGGTAGCTCAGGTTTGTGGCAAATTAAAAGTTAAAATAAGCAGAAAAATTCACTACATTTTGAACAGGTTTTGGTTGTTTTTTTTTGTTTTTTTTTAATTCTTTTTTTTTTTTTCTTTATGAAATTAGATGAATCATCTCTGAACCTTTTTTCTGCTGACAGGAAATGTTGAGAATTAATACCGATAGCTGGGCCTCAGCAGGAGAAGGGCAGAAAACGTGAATCAGAATAAAATGGGAGGATCCAATCAGCTGTATTTTTGAGAATTGTGAATGACTCTCAGTTCTCCTATCTCTGAAACAGAGATGGGCTTCACATGTTTGGGAAAGCCAGGGCAATGTGAAATGCAGTGGAGTTAGGTGTTCATGTGGAAAAGTCATAAGGGAGGGGAGGAATAGGAGAAAGAGTTGAAGAATTGAAGAATTATCCTCAGTATGAGTACACTGGGCCTTTGTAAGGTCCTTTTCCTAGGGCTTTTAATGACATCTACAGTGGCCGCTTGGCTTTGTGTCCTAGAGCCAAATATCACAAAAGGGACATGCAATGATTGAAAAGAACATGCAATAAGTGGAAAGCTACCCCGATTTTGCAATTTTTTTAGTTGGCTAGCAGGCACTAAGTTTGGTTTGGATTACTATATATTTTTACAAGTTAATAGGCATTTGTTACTGGTTACAATAATCTATACATTCCATGCTGTCTGGGAAGGGGTCTAAGGGGCTTTCAGATCTGATCTCTTGCAGTCCAAGCTGGCTCACATTGATAGCACCTGCAAAAAATAAATAGTTCTGTAGGATTTTCTGGCAGATTCTTGCTGCTCTAGCAGAGATCTCTGTCCATACTGACGGTGCATGCAGAGACCAGACAGCCTGGAATGCCACTGAGACCCTGCTGTTCCTGATTTCACCTCTTCTAGGGTGAGGTAGCAAGGCTGGCTGTAGTTGTGATGGTAAATGCACGAGAGGGAGGGAGATTCTCTCCCAGTAAGGATCCTTCCTAGCTGTTCTTTTTCATGTCTGCATTGCAGGGCAATATGTGCTGCTACACCTATCTTAATTAAGTTTGACCATGACTGGAGCAATGATCTCTGGCACACAACTTCACGTTTTTGTGCTGCTAATCACACAAGAAACAGCAGGTTTTGGGGGAGGAGGGTGACCCACAGTATTTGTGTATTTACTACTCTATGAGGTCATGCTGTATTCCTATCTCCTTGTAGGGCTTGATTATTCTCTTATACTTCTGCATCCTTCCCCTAATAAAAATGACTTGACTGCTTGTATATAAAATGGTCATGAGATTATATAATCTTTGTACAAATAAGGAAAGAGAATATTGGAATAAAAACAGAAGAAGAAAATCAAGTAAGTAGGAGACCCTAAAATAATTACAAAATTTAGCCTCAAGTTGCTCTATTTAACATTTGATAGAGAATGGTGGAGACGAAAGTGGAGTGAGATGAGGACTACCACAATGCTGGCAGTGTTGCAGTGGCACATACTGAGAAGCTTTTCCTCTGGAGATGGTTGGTGTTGTGGTTGGCACCGCTATACAGGATTTAGGCATACAGCTGTGTGCCAGCTGTGTGTGTGAAGGAAAACAGTCTTGGGAATATTACATTACAGGCTGGAGGGAAGTGTGCTGTTGTGATGCATTATTGCTCTTGTAAAATAAGATTTGCAGAGAATGGGGGAGGTAGAAAGGCTTCTGTCCCAACACAGGTATTGGCATTGGTGATTGCGGAGTTGGTGAGTACAAAAACCTGCTCAGACACTGTACCACATTTAGTTTTTAAGGGACATCAAGGATTCTACCAGACCTAGATGGGACAGAGCAGACACACATTCATCCACCTGATTGCAGGAAACTTTAGGGGACATCAACAATTTCACTATTCAATTATTTATGCCCCCTACTACTGCATGGAGTAAATGTCATACAGTCAAGTTCTCTTGGCTTTATAAAATTTCCAGTGAACCTTACTCTATAAACCATCCCACTTCCAACATGGTTTGAAAGCCCAGAGCCAGATTTGCTGAATTTGTCATCTTATTGCACTCTCTGCCTCATCATAACATCATAATTCCTCACCTAGGGGACCTCGATGGCAAGGAAGAGTTAGAAAGAAAACATAAATGCAAGAAAAATGTGTTTATTTTCCTAAAGTCCTTTTCACCATAATTATGCAAGAAATTGTCAAAGTGCCTGTATGAGGTTTTTTTTAATCAGATTTTGTAAATTAATTGAAGATGAAGAGTCTTCCAAAATCTTCAAGATGTTCATTTTACTGTTCTTTAGTGGAATGAAATAGAGGAGTGAGATGGTATTTTTCCACTCAGAGTTTTCATTTTGCTGAAAAAGGGAAGTTGACCATAACTGCTCAGCATCATATCTAAACCATTCAAGTGCATTTTGGTTTACGTGAGGTATAAATAAATGCAGCAATCTGGCCCTGCTAAACTATTGATGGCCACTAAATTTCAGGTAAATGAATTAGGAACTCCTGACAGAGACACAAAACTATACCCAAAGTTGTAGCTGGTAAGAATGTATGCATGCTAATGGGGGAGTCACCACAACCTGCATGAAGAGCTTTGCTTCACTTTGTGCTGCAGCCAAAGCTTTTATGTACAGAAACTGCTGTGGCATGATCTGTAGCATAGAAAAAAGGCAGTGAGTAAAAACTGTTTGTTCTTTCTAGCTTCAGATCAAAATATGAATAGAATGGTGCTCTGACATCTCTTGCGGACTCAAGATCTGTCCATTTCTTTTTCCATGTAAATGAATCACATGCATGAATTTTACAGATTTAGCACTGTGTGCTCCATTTAGAGTGTGATCTGTTTCTGTGCACCAGAGACTTACATGAAGCTCTGTGATCCAAAGCAAACTTTTTAATCTTTGGTGTTGAGCCCCCAAATTATTCCACTGATATTTCAGAGCCTTTTGCTACGTTAACAGGAAAGTGTTTCAAAGAGGGGGATAAAGTATGTGCTGTCTCATACTTCATGCATAGAAGAGTGGAACGTCTGGAAACTTTGGGAGTAAAGGAAAAATATTATACCTGAGTGTTTCACAGTAGCCAGAAATTTAAACCCCAGTAGGAGAAGCAGCAGCACAGTTTTGTGCTACCTCACTCTCTTTGAAACCCTTTTGTTTTAAAGAATGAGACTCTAACTGTTTGCTTTCTTATCTAAGGTAAAAAGGACGCTCTGCAGATTAATACTGAGATTTTTCCCTCATGTTAAATTAAAGAAGAATGTCTAATTTACAAAGAAAAACAAAAGTTTCGCGCTCTCGAGATCCGTTTGCTGGATTCGGGATTTCTTGTCCCCATGTTGCTCAAGTCCAACTCTTTTCGCGACAAGACATCAACAGGCGAAAAACAGCCTCTCCCATAGTTTCACAGATGTAGAAAAAGGACGATTTCGTGACAGATGAAATAGAAAAAGCCATTCTATTTCCCCCGAGGAAGCGCTAGGCGGAGCGCGGAGCACCGGGCGGGGCGGGGCCAACCAGCGCCGGCCGCGCTGCAATAACCGGGGGGGCGCGGGGCCGGCCCTGCCCGGTGCTCCCGGTTACACCGCGATGGCCGAGACCGCCCCGGGACCGCCGCCAAGAAGCCGAAGAAGGCGGCGAGCGGCTCCAAGGCCCGCAAGCCCGCGGGGCCCAGCGTCACCGAGCTGATCACCAAGGCCGTGTCCGCCTCCAAGGAGCGCAAGGGGCTCTCGCTCGCCGCGCTCAAGAAGGCGCTGGCCGCCGGCGGCTACGATGTGGAGAAGAACAACAGCCGCATCAAGCTGGGGCTCAAGAGCCTCGTCAGCAAGGGCACCCTGGTGCAGACCAAGGGCACCGGCGCCTCCGGCTCCTTCCGCCTCAGCAAGAAACCCGGGGAAGTGAAGGAGAAAGCCCCCAAGAAGAGAGCAGCTGCGGCCAAGCCCAAGAAGCCGGGGGCCAAGAAGCCCGCCAGCGCCGCCAAGAAGGCGGTGACAGCAAAGAACGGCCCCAAGAAAGTTAAGCCTGCAGCCATGAAAGCAGCGAAGAGCCCCAAGAAGGAGACAAAGGCTGCCAAGCCCAAAAAAGCGGCGGCAGCAGCCAAGAGCCCGGCTAAGGCGAAAGCGGTGAAGCCCAAAGCAGCCAAGGCAAAAAAGCAGCACACAAGAAGAATTAAGCCCCACGTGGAAATATGCGTGCTTAGCATTTAAACACAACGGCTCCTCTAAGAGCCACCAACAATTGGGCTGGAATGCCGTGGCTGCCGCCGTTTTGGGGAGGGGTGTGGAGGAACAGCAGTCTGCGGGTGAATGTGCTGTTTGACTCCGAAACAGCTCGAGGGGCACTTGAATTGGTAGGGGGAGGGTATTAGCGCCTTGGTAGCTTTCAAAATGCCCATAAGGCGCAGGGATTGGTTGCAGAAGGGCTGGGCTGCTTCCTGGAACTGGTGTCAGCCCCGCCCCAGAGCGGGGCCGGTGCCGTGGCGCGGAGCCGCGTCCGGCTGTCACAGTTGAAACGTCAGAGATAACTGGATAATGCCCGCGGTTATTCAAAACTTCCCGCGGGCTTTCGCTCCGCAATGAAATTCAAGCTCTTCCTCTGAATTTGTGGGTGGCTCTTAAAAGAGCCTTTGGGTTTCTCTTGGTTTAAGTTCGCAGCTTTACTGCTCACTTGGCTTTCGCCTTGTGGCTGTCGGTCTTCTTGGGCAGCAGCACGGCCTGGATGTTGGGCAGCACGCCGCCCTGCGCGATCGTCACCTTGCCCAGCAGCTTGTTGAGCTCCTCGTCGTTGCGGATGGCGAGCTGCAGGTGGCGGGGGATGATGCGCGTCTTCTTGTTGTCGCGGGCCGCGTTGCCCGCCAGCTCCAGGATCTCGGCCGTCAGGTACTCCAGCACGGCCGCCAGGTACACCGGCGCGCCCGCGCCCACGCGCTCCGCGTAGTTGCCCTTGCGCAGCAGCCGGTGCACGCGGCCCACGGGGAACTGCAGCCCGGCCCGCGACGAGCGCGACTTGGCCTTGGCCCGCGCCTTGCCGCCCTGCTTCCCGCGACCCGACATCACTACAACTGAGCAAAAGAAGTCAGTAACTCACTGCAAAATTTACAAGTTCCGAGCTCGGCCTTATATACCTCTTTTGTGGACTTCGCGACTTCCGATTGGCTAAAACAGTGATGTGCCTAAATCAGCCAATAGGAACGCGGATCCAGATTTGACCAATGGCGACGAAGGGCGGAGCTACTATCACGAAAAACTTGCCTCAGCCAATAACAGCTTAGTGTACGGGAATCCCTAATTTGCATAATCGCTCTATAAAAGCGGTGCGCTCAGAGACGCGCGGTGTTCTCACTCCGAGAAATCGTCGGTGCCGCTGTGCCGAGAGGATTCGCTGCCATGCCCGAGCCGGCCAAGTCCGCCCCCGCGCCCAAGAAGGGCTCCAAGAAAGCCGTCACCAAGACACAGAAAAAAGGTGACAAGAAACGGCGCAAGAGCCGCAAGGAGAGCTACTCCATCTACGTGTACAAGGTGCTGAAGCAGGTGCACCCCGACACGGGCATCTCGTCCAAGGCCATGGGCATCATGAACTCCTTCGTCAACGACATCTTCGAGCGCATCGCGGGCGAGGCCTCGCGCCTGGCGCACTACAACAAGCGCTCCACCATCACCTCGCGGGAGATCCAGACGGCCGTGCGCCTGCTGCTGCCCGGCGAGCTGGCCAAGCACGCCGTGTCCGAGGGCACCAAGGCCGTCACCAAGTACACCAGCTCCAAGTAAATGCTTGGCTAAAATCTGCTTAACCCAAAGGCTCTTTTAAGAGCCACCTACCTTCTCAGTAAAGGAGCTGATCCTGTGGCGAGTTCCTACCCGCCCCGTTTTGGTTTTCTTTTTTTCTGGTGGCGGGCTGAGGGGAATGTGCATTTACGGTATTCAAGTATCTTAAAAAGAAGGCAGCATTTACAGTGTTTGAGGTAAACTTAGGCTATGTCCTACATCTGTTTCAACGGCTCAGGGAACTTCATAATTTTTAAAAGCCTTAGGAGTCCGTTTTGGTTTATGTACACTGTAGGGCAGACAGGTTAGAAAATTGAATACATGCTGTCGGTGGTCTGTCAAGTAAAACAGCCGAAGCATGTTCCTGACGGCTAGTACATGGTAATTTCTCGGCTGACCTACGTTAACGTAACATGGTGTGAACCGGGAGCACTGACAGCAGACGTGCTTTCAGACCACCCGGTGCTCTTGTGCCTTGTTCTTTTCATTCAGAAAATGGACTCTGAGGTGGATGCCCCCTCCCCTGCCCCGCAATGTGCATTATTCCAGGGGACCGGGGGAAGGAAAGTCGAACGCGTTTTCGCCCCGACCTGGGCAGTCCCCGCGCACGTATTCCCGAGCACAGGGTCCCCAGCGTGGCGCTTTCCCGGCTTTCGTTTGCCCCTCTCTGTCCCCGCCGTGTCCCCGCGCCCCGCACTCTCCGCCGCCGAGCGCGGACGGGGCTGCGGCGCGCGGGCAGAGCCGGGGTCGCGCCGCTGCCGCGCTCGGGCCGACCTGAGTGAGGACTGCGCGGAGCCTCCCCGCGGGCGGGCCCGGCCGCCTCTCGCCCCTCCCGCCCGCCGCTGATTGGTGCCGCTCGTAGCTCGAGCGCGGCCCGAGCGCGCGCTGCCCCGGGGCGCGCTCCCCGCACGGGACGCGGCGCTTCCAGCGGGCCGGGGCAGCGGCCGGGCCGGGAGAGCTCGGCGGGACCGAGCAAGGCGGCTGCCGCCTGCGCCTTCTGCCTTGCTGCCGCGAACCGAAGGGCGCTACTGGGCGGGAAGAAACCGCGAGCCCGCGGGGAAGGAGGCGGCTGCCGGCGGCAGCTTTAGCCAGCGGTCCTGAGACTCTGAACGTACGCGATCGGAGCGGTTTTGTTAAAAACAGGGCGAGCCCGAGGCTCGGGCGGCGAGCCCGCCCAGCCCCTCTCTCCGGCGGCGCCGCCAGAGCCCCAGCTGCGCTCCGCCAGCCGCTGCTGGAAGGGGGCGGGGGCGGGGCGGGGCCAGGGCGCGTTTCCCGCCCCGGGGGCGGGGCCTTCTCCCGGGCTCGCCACAAGCGCCCAATGGCTGCCGGCCGCTGCCGCGCGAGCGGCCAATGGGCGCGGGCAGCGGGGCTATAAATGGCGGCAGCTGTGAGCCGGGGCGCAACCAGTTTCGTGAGCAGAGAGGCGCGGGTGCGGGGCTCGCAGCGATGGCGCGCACGAAGCAGACGGCGCGGAAGTCGACGGGCGGCAAGGCGCCCCGCAAGCAGCTGGCCACCAAGGCTGCCCGCAAGAGCGCGCCGGCCACGGGCGGCGTCAAGAAGCCGCACCGCTACCGGCCCGGCACGGTGGCGCTGCGCGAGATCCGGCGCTACCAGAAGTCCACGGAGCTGCTGATCCGCAAGCTGCCCTTCCAGCGCCTGGTGCGCGAGATCGCGCAGGACTTCAAGACCGACCTGCGCTTCCAGAGCTCGGCCGTCATGGCGCTGCAGGAGGCCAGCGAGGCCTACCTGGTGGGGCTCTTCGAGGACACCAACCTGTGCGCCATCCACGCCAAGCGCGTCACCATCATGCCCAAGGACATCCAGCTGGCCCGCCGCATCCGCGGAGAGCGCGCCTGAGCTCCCTGCCGTAACCCTCGTAGACCCAAAGGCTCTTTTAAGAGCCACCACATGAACAATTAAAAGAGCTGTTGCACTGGTTTAAGCATCGTTTCAGGGGTGTGGGGCACAAGAAATTATGGTGTTCTATGTGTGATGTGGGCGACTGAGCTCTATTAAGAGTTGCTACGACATTTTATACTTATGTCATCGGTATAACACTTGCAGTGGGTGAGAGTCAGGAAGCATTTGCATTTATTAGGTCCCCTTTAGCATCAGTTACATGGATGTAAACTCCTTTTTTAGCATTAATGTACAAAGGGAAATTGGCCAAATTAATTGACTAATTTTTCTATTGTGAAACATTAACTTCAGTGAGGTACACACCCCGTATAACTATACCTCAGCAGTCTTCCTCATTCAATTTAATAAAGCGTTCACGTTCTGCAATAGTGCTACAGCTCTTTTAATTGTTCATGTGGTGGCTCTTAAAAGAGCCTTTGGGTCTACGAGGGTTACGGCAGGGAGCTCAGGCGCGCTCTCCGCGGATGCGGCGGGCCAGCTGGATGTCCTTGGGCATGATGGTGACGCGCTTGGCGTGGATGGCGCACAGGTTGGTGTCCTCGAAGAGCCCCACCAGGTAGGCCTCGCTGGCCTCCTGCAGCGCCATGACGGCCGAGCTCTGGAAGCGCAGGTCGGTCTTGAAGTCCTGCGCGATCTCGCGCACCAGGCGCTGGAAGGGCAGCTTGCGGATCAGCAGCTCCGTGGACTTCTGGTAGCGCCGGATCTCGCGCAGCGCCACCGTGCCGGGCCGGTAGCGGTGCGGCTTCTTGACGCCGCCCGTGGCCGGCGCGCTCTTGCGGGCAGCCTTGGTGGCCAGCTGCTTGCGGGGCGCCTTGCCGCCCGTCGACTTCCGCGCCGTCTGCTTCGTGCGCGCCATCGCTGCGAGCCCCGCACCCGCGCCTCTCTGCTCACGAAACTGGTTGCGCCCCGGCTCACAGCTGCCGCCATTTATAGCCCCGCTGCCCGCGCCCATTGGCCGCTCGCGCGGCAGCGGCCGGCAGCCATTGGGCGCTTGTGGCGAGCCCGGGAGAAGGCCCCGCCCCCGGGGCGGGAAACGCGCCCTGGCCCCGCCCCGCCCCCGCCCCCTTCCAGCAGCGGCTGGCGGAGCGCAGCTGGGGCTCTGGCGGCGCCGCCGGAGAGAGGGGCTGGGCGGGCTCGCCGCCCGAGCCTCGGGCTCGCCCTGTTTTTAACAAAACCGCTCCGATCGCGTACGTTCAGAGTCTCAGGACCGCTGGCTAAAGCTGCCGCCGGCAGCCGCCTCCTTCCCCGCGGGCTCGCGGTTTCTTCCCGCCCAGTAGCGCCCTTCGGTTCGCGGCAGCAAGGCAGAAGGCGCAGGCGGCAGCCGCCTTGCTCGGTCCCGCCGAGCTCTCCCGGCCCGGCCGCTGCCCCGGCCCGCTGGAAGCGCCGCGTCCCGTGCGGGGAGCGCGCCCCGGGGCAGCGCGCGCTCGGGCCGCGCTCGAGCTACGAGCGGCACCAATCAGCGGCGGGCGGGAGGGGCGAGAGGCGGCCGGGCCCGCCCGCGGGGAGGCTCCGCGCAGTCCTCACTCAGGTCGGCCCGAGCGCGGCAGCGGCGCGACCCCGGCTCTGCCCGCGCGCCGCAGCCCCGTCCGCGCTCGGCGGCGGAGAGTGCGGGGCGCGGGGACACGGCGGGGACAGAGAGGGGCAAACGAAAGCCGGGAAAGCGCCACGCTGGGGACCCTGTGCTCGAGGCTACTGCCTGTGCCGGACTGTGCAGTTCGGCGACGAGAACGCTTAGTGATGGGAGGGAAGGAGGGAGGGCATTCATCTCGGAGCCTTTTGCTCAAAAACAAACGAACTGAAAAACAAGGGCACAGGATCGTCTGCAACAGCCTGTGCTTTAAATGCTCCTCATTCACACCGTCATCCATTCGCGTAGCTCAAGATGGAAGCACCTCGTACCAGCAGTCAGGAACAGATCTGTTTAGGCAGTTTTGGGGCGGCCGACTGCACTCGTTTGTCTAATTCGCCACCCCCAAACCGTACATGTACCAAAAGCGGGCTCCCAGGGTTTTTCAAGCGAATTATGAACGTTCCCTTGTCCGTTGAAGCGGATGTAGAGCGCATCATTTTACCACAAACAATGCACGTCCCACTTTCCTTACAATTTACAATGCTTTCACAACATTACCTCAGTTTTGCCGAAAAAAAAACCCGAACAGGACAGCAAAGTACAGATTACCATAGCATCAGCTCTCTTATAGAAAAGGTGATTCAAGAGGTCTGGCACTTGGATCTGTTGCATTTGGTGAGAGCCTCGGTGTTCTCGCAGGGTGATGCTGTTCCCCCTGCCGGCTGGATGCTCCCTTCGGGTGCGGGGCGGTTTCCGAGACGGGGTTGCCGATCACTGTGACTTCTCGTGGGCTGTACAGAGATGCCATCGTCGCTGCCCCAGATCCATGTACGTGGGTGTTCCTGTTTTCCTGGCCACCAAAATGCCGCGTTATTCGCGCGGCACAGCGGGGCGGGGACACCGCGGCCGCAGTGAGGCGATGTGCGCGCCCTCCGCGGGCGCCGAGGAACGCGGGGGTGCCGGGGAAGAGCAATGCGGAGTGTTCGCCCTTTGGAGAGCACAGCGATCGCTGTGCCACCGGTAGAGGCGACATCCGTGCCCGCCGGGCGCTGACTGAGGTGTGTGCCGGGTGGCGCGGAGCAATGGCTCTATAGGGAACCAGCAAGAGTGCCTTGTCCGCCCGTCGGGGATCAGAATGATTCCTCCGTCAGAGAGGACCGAAAGGATGCGCTAGCAGGCGCTGAACAATATTTGACAACTGCTGCAGAATGATCTGTGTGTTCGCTGGGCTCAGGCGGTGCCTCGTAGGGAGCAGGGCGATGTGTGTGTCGGGGTGCGGAGGGTTCTGAGTGTCTGGATGTAAGGCTAACGGAGGGTTCTGAGTGTCTGGATGTAAGGCTAACGGAGGGTTCTGAGTGTCTGGATGTAAGGCTAACGGAGGGTTCTGAGTGTCTGGATGTAAGGCTAACGTGGAATGAGGGCGCGGAGAGATGTGGTTTCGGCAGAGGGTGGGAGTGTGCGGGAAGGGCGGCGCAGGGCGTCTCAGAGACACGGGACTGCCGCGCACTGCGTGCATCGCCGGGCGCAGTGAGCTGTGTGTAAAATATCTCAGAGCGATGTGCTTTCCTTCGGAACGAGGCGATATGTGTGTAAATCGGCGGCCAGCGGCGTGTGTTTGCGGGAGGAGCGGGACGATGCCTGTGTCGTAGGGAGGAGAGCGGGGCGTGTTGCGGGAGGAGCAGAGCGATGGCAGCGCCGTACCGGGACGAACAATGTGTGCGCCCCCGGCGGGGAGCGTAAATCTAATTTGTGTGTGTCCGGGGGTGCACGGTGATGCTGGCGCCGGGGAGCGTAAATCTAATTTGTTTTTCGGGGTGCGCTGTCTTTTTCGGGATCATAGAGCTAGACACACACTGTGTGTATCTTTGCACATGGATTGATGGCAAATTTATTATGGAACGTTTAGAAAGTGAAGGATATGTGTAAGCTGAACAAAGCAGAGTACTGAAACACAGCAAAGGGCTGTGGAGAGAAGAGGTCATAACTTACCAGTTTAACTCTATGTTTCTTCAGTCGAACTTGCACAAGCTGCGACAGCGCAGTGAGAGTTGAAAACCTTCCGCTTTCCCGTGTTCGCGTTTGCCGAGCACGGCGCTGCCCTCCTGCCCGAAGCTCGCTCTGCGGTGGGACCTCCCCGGCTCAGCCAGGGTAGAGGAGCTGCTCACGGAGGTGCCCACCGCCATCCGGAGCTCTTTGACAGCGCTGTGCCCAAAGCCGCGGCTCGTTCCGCTCCGCCCCGGCCCTCCCCGGGCTTCTCTCCGCGCCCGGCTTTGCCACGGACGTGTAAATTACACACACGTCCCCTTGACGGATTTGTATCTGCCTCATGTGGCTATTGCTTTCTAGAAACATTGGTTTTAATTATTTTCTGTTTCTTGAATCTCTGCAGGCAGCCCTTGAACTGGCACACTTATTGACCCCAAATTAACACTCCAAGGTCTTCCGAGGTCTGTGCCGGAGCAGAGGAGTTGCACACCGTCCCACAGCTGTGCTCGCATCCCGGAGCAGCTCCTTTCCCCAGCCGCTGCACCCTGGGCAGCCCGTCCTGTCCGGGCGGGAGCGCCGCGGGGCTGACAGCAAACCTGAGCTTGCTTTTCCTCTTGGTACGAACTCTCTGTGTCATCTGGATGTTGAGTGGAAAGTGATTGTACGTGGAACTTTTCTAAGTGTGGGAAATGCTGAAATAGATGCCGTGTATGGAAGTATTGGACTCCCCCTCAGATCCTCCCCGTCTCTCCATTATCGCTGCCGAAATCTGTGGAGTACAATACATACGGGAAATAGCCAAATACAGAAATCGTTGAGGGGAACGTGCCGCGGTCAGGCTCAGGGCCGAGTCACGGCAGGACCCCGACAGTCAATCCGTTCGCTCACCACCTGCCCTCACGGCGTGCATCTCCCTCCCCACGCTGCTCCGGCACACTCCATCTCCTCTCCGCGGCTCCGGGCCCCGAGCACACGCACGGCCCCGGGAGGGAGGGAAGGGACAGCGCAGAGTTGTTGTGTCCCTCCTCGAGGCACGGAGGATCTGCGCAGGCACCCAGGCGCTGTTCCCTCAGCATTCCAAAGCCTCCTGCCAGCCCTCTCAAGGGGCAGAGTGCCCCCGAGGAACTCATTCCATGCCACCCCTTCTGTCAGTGCCGCACCTGGGCACAGACTGGGCTGTGCAGCCGCACTTCGCTTCGTCAACACAGCAGTTATCGCTATTTGATCTTCTGTGTTATCCCTTAGTTTCCCAAGAACGGCTTCATACAGTTTCTTAAGGTGAATATATCTTGGCATGGGCTGGGGAGGAAATTCTTCTTCTCAGTGATGGTATGAAGTGCTTTCTCTTCTCAAAACTATGGCAACCATCACCGACATAAACAAATATTTTACCAAACAGGTTTACACTTTGCTTGCAGATGATCTAAAAAAGTCTCATGGTTCCAGGATTTTTGTTTTTGTTTTTGTGAGATGAAGAGAATCTAAATTCTTGATGGATTTTTGCAAATGGGTCATCTCTCTGCCACTGATTGCCTGTTACAATCTTCTCCCTATTAGGCACTGATGGATATGATATTTTGCATGGAGAATAAAGCTATGTGCCATTGAAAAAGATAGTGAGTAACAGCTGGGATCACCACCAGAAGGCACAGCTAAAAACAAAAGTAAAAAACCAAAAAACATTAGCAACAAAAAACCCCTCAACATACAAATACCCACAAACAACAAAAAAACCCGAAAAACAAACAACCCCCCCAAAAACCCCAAGAAACAAAAAATTCCCCCCAAAAAACCCCAGAAACAAACAAAACCTCACCACCACAACAATAAAAAAATCACACCCTAAAAACCCATTCAAAATTGACCCAATCAGTTTTTCTTTGGGAGTTGCTTATCAAACTGTGTCTGTAATGAACAAAACCATATGAGCCCCCACAGTTAGTCTGATGTCTTTCTAGAAAAATTTCTGTGAAGAGCTGTGAATGAGTAAGCTGAACTCATTGCTCAGGGTTGATGTACCCACATGATATCAAGGAAATAGGAAACAAAGAGAAACATTTGCACATTTCAGACAGGAATTTTAAAACATTTGCACATTTCAGACAGGGATTTTAACAACCTTTTATTCTCTTAAAATACTTTATTTCCCGTAGGAGCAGCCCACAGAGATATTTGACCAGTCTGTTCCTCTCCCAACCTTTCCTGTGCTTTCAGATTTATGGAACTACTGATTCCCTGAAGACAGAATGACATTTGGAAGGAAAGTTGGTCCCCATTGCCAGTTCCACACGATGGAAAATCTGAACCTGGGCCAGATGTGCAGGGCAAAATTGCTTTATTCATGACAGTAACAGTGTGCAGGCAGTTTCCATTGCAGTTCTGCTTGTACTTCTGCCTCCAAGAGGACTCTGTTCCCACAAGGAAAACATACTTCTTGTTGGTTGGACGTTCTTTCTCCCTTTTCCTTTGCCAGACTTGAAGGTAATTTGTTTTTCAAGTTTTTTCAAACTTGAAACTCTGCACCACACCTGCTGGTTTCAACCCCTTGACCTCGGGGCTGCATTCAGTCTCAGGTTTTACCTTCCACGTTGTGCCTGTGGCTCTCTGACTCCCCTGGCTCCAGCTCACACCAACCCACCCCAGCAGACTTGCTCAGCGACCCCCGATGGTGTGGCTGTGCCAGGTCACTGTCACAGTCCCTGCCCCACTCACCATGTGCATTAAAAATAAAAAAGAATCATAGCAATTCAACAGATTGATTGATTGGTCTGAACTGATTCCTGAAATTTTTCTTTAACTGAGCTCAGAAGTTATCAAAAGCTTTGTGGTGTGGAATGATCAAGGAACTATTTTCCTCTTGCTTTGAAAAAAAAAAAAAATTAAACTTGAAAAAATCTGAGTATTTTTTGTAAGAAGGCAATTAAAAAAAAAAATAAACCTAAATTTCCTGCCTAATGTCTTCCATGGATTTTTTTTTTTTTAATTTTAAGAGATTGGTGTTCTATCTGGCCTTTAAATCTCCACGAATACAAAAAACTTTTGTCATGGGCAGGAGTCCTTTGCTGTAATCTGAACAGTATGTAATGATAAGTTCTTCCCTATTGAGACATGAAGTTTTCTTACTCATGTAACAATGTATTATGGTTTAGAATATCATGATAAATCAGTTTTTAAATAAAAAACCATCATGCATGGACAAAAGGTGTCTTTCAAATCACACAAAATCTACAATTACATCAAGGTCAGGTTTGAGTTGCCATGAGTAACTCTGTGATTTTAGTTATGGGGGGTATTCTTGTACCAGAAGCACCCAAAAATCAGAATGAATTTATCTGCACAACTTGTGTGAAGTAGCGCAAGCATCAGGAAGGGTTTGAGAAAACACAGAAGTTACTGTGCAGACTTAGGCAGCTCAGGTGAAAAACAAAGGTAATGTTGGGCTTTGCAGCCACAGGCTTTGTGCATGACCTGGTCACCCTGTTTGGGGTAAGCACAGACAGGCTGCACTCCTGCCTCCAGCTGCACCTGAGGGATGGATGTCCCCACGTTTCCTCCTGAGCAAACACTGACAGTCAGTCACAGCCACAGTTCACTCAGGGAGATCAATTGAAGGGCTGAAATGGATGGCTGAAAACTGTTCAGAAGGGTCAGGAAAGAAGGGTGGGGGCAGGTTGTCTTCTATGTGAAAACAAAAAAGTGGACTGATTGCAAAGGACTTTGTTAGAAAAACAGGACAAACACCTGAGAGCTTCTGGGTACAAAACTAGAGGCCAAGGCAAAAAAAGGAAACCTCACTGTCAGTATTTACCACCCAAACAAAGGAAGGAGGATGCTGATGAAGCTTCTTTCTCCAACTGCAGGTGCCATCATATCCACAGGCTGCTGCTGGGGCACATCAGCCAACCTGACATCTGCTGGAAACGTGGCACAGAAAGCCTGGATAACTATCCAGGAGACTCCTAGAGCATTTTGAAGATAAATTTTTATCAGGTGAAAGAAAGTCCAACCAGAGGAGAAGCATTACTCAACCTACTCTTGCCAACAAACATTAACTAATTGAAGAGGTCAGGAATAGCTGCAACCTGGGCTGCTGCCTGAGCCCAGACTTGTCACAGATTTGAGGGATATGAGTCAGGCAAAGCACAGAGACAAGATATTTATTTTAGCAAACATCAGTTGCTTAAGAAAATGGGATATGTAAACCCATTGAAAACTGCCCTCAGGGATCAAGGAGAAGGTTAATCAAGCCTGAAAGTTATTTAAGGACATTTGTCCCATGGAGCAAGTGCACTTGATTCCCACATGTAAGAAAGCAGGCTAGGAAGGTAAAAGACCAATATGGCTGAGTAAAGACTTTCTGGTCAAAGTGAAGTGCAAGAATAAATGCACAGACAGTGGGAGCGGGGACATACCCTGGGAAGGATATAGAGTGCTGACCAGATGTGTAGGGATGGAATCAGAAAAGCTAAAGTACGTCTGTAACTAAATGTGGCAAGGGACATGAAGAATAATGAGGGCTTCTGTAGGTACACTGGCCAGAAAAGGAGGACTAAATAAAATGGGCCTCCCAATAAAAAGGAAAGGAGATTTAGTGACTGCGGGCGTAGAGAATACTGAGGCATCCCACAAATTTTTTGCCTCAGTTTTCACTGGCAGTGTCTCTTTCCCATCTCCTTATTCTGTCAATATCAAGACATAGAGCAGGGGAACAAAGTCTCTCCTCTGATGAAAGAAAATATCAGGTTCAAGACAGTCTGAGGAATGTGAATAAGCAGAAATCCATGGTCTCTAAGGGGATTCATCCCAGGCTCTTCAGGGAATTAGGAGATATAGTTGCAATTCAGATGCTGTGTAATACTTTCACCAATAACAGAGTGGGATGGGGTGCACCTCAGCCAGTTCATGGGTGCCACCAGGCTCAGTGGGGCCACTGATACACTGGAGGGAAGGGACACTCTGCACAGGGACCTTGGCAGGCTCAAGGAGTGACCCACGTGAATCTCATGGAGCTCAACAATGTCAAATGCACGGCCCTGCACCCAGGCCAGGGCCATTCCAAACACCAGGACAGACTGCAGGGTGAACTGATCGCAAGCACCCTGCACAGAAAGACTCAGAGATGAGGGTGGATGGAAATTTGGACCTGAGGTGGCAATGTGCATTCGGTGCTCAGAAAGCCAGTGACACCCTGGGCTGCATAAAAAAGAAAGCACAGCTAGGAGGTCGAGGCAGGTGATTCTCTTCATTCACTCCACTCGAATGAGAGCTCACCTGGGGCTCTGCACCTACCTCCAGGGTCCCCAGAACAGGAAAGACTTGGAGGAGGTCCACAGGAGGGCCACGGTAATGATCAGGGAGCTAAAACCCCTCTCCCATGAAGAAAGGCTGGGAGAGCAGTGGTTGTTAGGCCCGGAGAAGACAAGGCTCTGGGCAGACCTTTATCAGGAAAACAGGGCAACCCTGACAATGAGGAGAAATGATGCATCTGACTCCATTGATATCAGAAGGCTAATTCATTTCTTTATTATACTATATTATTCTATATTATATTACACTATATTACACTTCATCTAAACTGAATCTGCACAAGCACCCAACTGCCCTCCACTGCCCAGAATCTCGTGACTGACTGCTGACCAACAGTCTGCACACGTGTTTGATCCTGACCAGCCAAGGAAACAAAACCCCATCACTTTGGGTAAACAATCTCCATATTTCATTCTACTGTGGCACAAACACAGGCGCAGCAAATGAGATAAGAATTGTTTCAATTATTCTTTTCTCTGCTTCTCTCAGGCTCAGAGAATGTGAATCCCACAGACCTCAGTGTGGCCTTTTGACATATGAAGAACATTTATAAGAAAGACAGAGAAAGACTTTTCACCAGGGCCTGTAGTGGCAGGGGAAGGGGCAAGGTTTTAAAAGTGAAAGGAGTTATACTTAAGTAGGTTCCAAGGATGAAATTTTTCATTATGAAGGTGGTGGGACAAGAGCAGTTGCTGATGCCTTCATTGGAAGATTTCCAAGCCACATAGGATAAGTCTTTGAGCAACCTGGTTTAGTGAGAGGTGTCCTTGCCCATGACAATGATGTTGGTCTAGAAAATCTTGGAAGGACCCTTCCAACACAAATCATGCTGTGATTCTGTAGTGCTCCAAATCACACGGGCTCATAGGAAGGACCTTCCTGAAAGCACTCATCCATACCAGAATAGGAGAAAAGGGAGTTCTTGAATTTCTGACTGAACTTTGGAAAAAAATCATGGAATCATAGCATTATAGAATAAGCTGAGTTGGATGGGGTCCATCAGCACCATAAAGCCCAACTGCTGGCCCTGCACAGGACACCCCAAGAGTCACACCATGTGCTGAGAGTGTTGTCCAAACACTTCCTGAGCTCTGTCAGGCTGGTGCTGTGGCCACTTCCCTGGGGAGCTGTTCCAGTGCCCAGACACCCTCTGGGTGAGAAACGTTTCCCTGACATCCAACCTCAACCTCCCCTGACTCAGCTCCCTGCCATTTCCTTGAGTCCTGTCACTGGTCACAGGAGTGAAGGAATCAGCACCTGCCTCTCCACTTCCCCTCATGTGGAAGCTGCAGACTGCAATGAGGTCTCCCCTCAGTCTCCCCCACAGGCTGAACAGGCCAAGTGACCTCAGCTGCTCCTCATACAGCTTCCCCTCCAGACCCTTCACCATCCCTGTGGCCCTTCTGCAGATGCTCTCTAATCACTTCATGTCTTTTTTTTTTGTAGTACCTAGACTGCACACAGCACTGGAGGTGAGTCTGCCCTAGTGCAGAGCAGAGGGGACAATCCCCTCCCTTGCCCAGATGGTGATGCTGTCCCTGATGCCCCCCAGGACAGAGTTGGCCCTCCTGGCTGCCAGGGCACTGCTGGCTCATGTTCAGCTTGCCACTGACCAGGACCCTCAGGTCCCCTTCCATGGCACTGCTTTCCAGTGCCTCATTCATTCCCCAGTCTGTACACACAACCAGGATTTCCCTGTCTCAGGTGCAGGTTCCAGCACCTGCCCTTGTAAACTTCATATTGTTCAGGATTGCCCTTCTCTAATTTGTGAAGGATTCTCTGCAGGGCCTCTCTGCACTGGAGGGAGTTGGCAGCTCCTCCCAGCTCAGTGTCATGGCAAACTTACCATTCCTTGAGCCCTAAGGGAGATGATGAACAGAACTGGGTGAGGAGGGAGCCCTGCAGAACCCCAGCAGTGACAGCCTGATGTTCCCCAGTCCCTGTGACCCTTTGTGCCTCAGATGTCAGAGCCAGCCTGGCCATACATCAGGCCCTGGCTCCCTGCAGAAGGGAGTGCCTGATTAAAATCACCTTTCCTTTCCTCAGAACAGAGACCTTGATGTGGGGCACAGATGGTGCTGTTTTGGGGGCCCTGTGCCCCAGAAGGGCTCACCTCATCGCCTGTCTGACCCTCTAGCTCCAGGGCCTCACACCTGCTGTAGAAGGTGCCAGTCTACTTGTTTTGTGTTCAGAAGGAGCAGGAAGGTTCCTCCTGCTCCATCACTTCCAAATATCTTTGTCCACTGTATTTAAAAAGTGTTCTGTAACCAGAGGATCAAGGAAATCCCTGCCTGTGCTCCTGATCTTCCAACCAACCAGCCCAGGGCCAACTGGCATTTAATAAATGGTCTGTGAGCTTGACAGTTCATTTTAAGGGGAAAATAGAAGACAGATGTAATTTTGTTTTTACTGAGTACATCATAATATTTGAAGCAATTATTTTTTAAAGTAAGTTCACCCATTAATTAAAGGAATTAAACAACTTGCTTCTCCTTCCCTCCTCCAACTGAAAACCTTTGCAAGATCTCTTTCCATTTCCTTCTTTGCTTAGCCTAAAACTGTCTATTATTGTGAAAAACAAAATTTTAAAAGTCCACAGAGGTGGTCAAAATTTTGGAGGGCCAGGAAAAGTAACTTTCAGGAAAGCACATAGAATGTTCTAGGAACGTGCTGCTACACCAGGTGCTGGGAAGTAGGATAGAGGCCTAACCTGAACTCAGGAAAATACATTTGCAAAGGTTAAAACAAGGTAAATGTAAAGGAGCTAGTCACTTGAGTTATTAGAATGAGTTAAAATACAGAATTTGAAGGAAAGTTGTATGCTACAGAATTATCACCCAGAAATTTCCCCCCCAGTGGTGCGGATCCTTCCCAAGAGATTAATTTCTGTGCCAATGTAGTTCATAAGCCAAAATTCACAGTGGGTTCAGCAGGTGAAACTACCATGAAATATACATCAGGATAAAACCAAATGCACATAATCTCGTTTTTATCCTCTCTCACATGATGTTTTTCTGCTGCCTCTCTGAAATGCCACCACATCTCCTGACAGTCCTCAAGTGCACCCCAGCCAAGGTAACCAAGCACCCCTGACACGTTCATAAAACTGACCCCACCATCATCAGAACTTTAGAAGACATTCTATGATATTTTATTATAAAAAGATAAAGTGAAAGAAGACAAATAATGGCATTTACAATCATTTGAATCAATCACCTGGGTTTCCAATGTTCCCACAGTGCACCACAAATGTTCAAACATGATTATCCAGCTGCTATCCAACTCATCTCAAGAAAAATCGTTTTTATATATATTCAATTTATCCCATATCACAGTAGTCATATATTGGAAAAGGCCACACCATTGCTTCTCTCAGCAGTTGTCAGGAAGAAATTGTTTGCCTAATCACTTGAATTACATAATTTTGTTACAGAAATGCCTGCAGCTTTACGTCTGATTTTTCATAACGAAGACATGTATGTTGTATTTTAATTTTATTTTGTTTTTCTTTTTGTAAAATTGGTGATTGTGGCTTACAAAATTCCTGAATTATAATGTAAAAGTAAGCAGAAAAATAAACACCACCTGAAAATAAGAACATACAAATGAATGGGTTTATCTACTGTGCATCATAAACATGAGCGTTTTGGATAAAAACGGGAATACAGTTCATTAAAATAATAATGCAAAAGAGCAGAAAACCCAGGGGACAGAGAAGCTACTATATGTATGTATAAGTATTCTGGGATTTTAAAGATAGATTATTATTTAAGAGAGCTGCTTTTCAAGTAAACGCTTCTGGTGAAAATTGTCTTTCTTTACTTTTTAACAAGTCCTACTAGAGCTAAATAGGGCACTGTGTCCAAAGGTTTCATTATTTTGAAGACATGCAGTCGTGTTATGGAAAACAACTCGTAACTCAGACACAGAGCTGAGTGACCACCTTGTGTTACTTGCATAGATTCAAAGCTAATTTACGCTAAAATAAGGTCTCGAGATTACACCATTTTTGCAGGACCTCGATGAAAAACCCTCTCAGAAACAAGTATCCGATGTCACTGAGGCAGCGGTGCCAGAAGAAAAGTTTTAATTCAAAAGGAGAAATAAAAATCTTACGCTCCAGCTCTGAGTGCAATCCCCAAACTCGGGGATTACTGAGCTGCCTAAAACTCACCTCAAGTCCCCCCTGAAAGAAAGGTCGCAAGACAAAAATGCTCCCGCTTCTCAGCAAGAACGCCAAGAAAGGGGGTGCCGCGCTCCGGTTTTTTTTTAGGAAAAAGCAATTTTTTGGGAGGCGAGAAACACAGCGCGGGCGGCGGGAGCGCCTGGGGGCGGGGCGCCGGCGGGGCCGGCGCGGGAGTCCACCAATCAGCGCCCGCCGCGCCGCTATAAAAGGAGGCGCCGCCGGAGCCGCCGCGTTCGCAGCGCCGCCATGGCCGAGAGCGCCCCAGCCCCCGCCGCAGAGAGCGCGCCCGCCGCGCCGGCCAAGGCCCCCGCCGCCAAGGCCGCCGCCAAGAAGCCGAAGAAGGCGGCGAGCGGCTCCAAGGCCCGCAAGCCCGCGGGGCCCAGCGTCACCGAGCTGATCACCAAGGCCGTGTCCGCCTCCAAGGAGCGCAAGGGGCTCTCGCTCGCCGCGCTCAAGAAGGCGCTGGCCGCCGGCGGCTACGATGTGGAGAAGAACAACAGCCGCATCAAGCTGGGGCTCAAGAGCCTCGTCAGCAAGGGCACCCTGGTGCAGACCAAGGGCACCGGCGCCTCCGGCTCCTTCCGCCTCAGCAAGAAGCCGGGTGAAGTGAAGGAAAAAGCTCCGAAAAAGAAAGCTTCGGCAGCTAAGTCTAAGAAGCCGGGGGCCAAGAAGCCCGCCAGCGCCGCTAAGAAGCCCAAGAAAGTGGTGACAGCAAAGAGCCCCAAGAAAGCCAAGAAGCCGGCAGCAAAAAAAGCAGTGAAGAGCCCCAAGAAGGCGACAAAGGCTGCCAAGCCCAAAAAAGCGGCGGCGGCAGCCAAGAGCCCGGCGAAGGCAAAGGCGGTAAAGCCCAAAGCAGCCAAGCCAAAAGCTGCAAAGGCAAAAGTGGCCAAGGCAAAGAAGGCAGCGCCGAAGAAGAAGTAAGCCCTTCAGTGGAGAAGTCTTGCTCCACATTTAAACCCAACGGCTCTTTTAAGAGCCACCCACATTTTCTTAAAAAGAGCTGAAATTATAAAATTTGGTTCGCAGTTGATTAACTTGGCAGCTTCAGAGAAAAAGCCCTTACAATAGTTAGGGAAATTCAATATTTTTTGAGGACCAAAATCGGCTGAAACAGTTCGTTTAATTTTCTTTAATATTGTGATAGTAGAGTGGGATTTTGCTGGCATTTAGAGAGCAATTTCATTGCCAAGTGGGGGTAGAGTTTGTGTTTGAACCTATATACAAGAGGGATGATCAATGAAGGGGCACTAATAAAATCAGTTACACTTGGTCAGTTTTTCAATGCTTAATAGCAATTTAGCCCTTTTACGAAAAAGTTGGTGGCTCTTAAAAGAGCCTTTGGGTTTCTCTTCGTTAAACTTGGCAGGCTTTGATCAGTGCTCACTTGGCTTTCACCTTGTGGCTGTCGGTCTTCTTGGGCAGCAGCACGGCCTGGATGTTGGGCAGCACGCCGCCCTGCGCGATCGTCACCTTGCCCAGCAGCTTGTTGAGCTCCTCGTCGTTGCGGATGGCGAGCTGCAGGTGGCGGGGGATGATGCGCGTCTTCTTGTTGTCGCGGGCCGCGTTGCCCGCCAGCTCCAGGATCTCGGCCGTCAGGTACTCCAGCACGGCCGCCAGGTACACCGGCGCGCCCGCGCCCACGCGCTCCGCGTAGTTGCCCTTGCGCAGCAGCCGGTGCACGCGGCCCACGGGGAACTGCAGCCCGGCCCGCGACGAGCGCGACTTGGCCTTGGCCCGCGCCTTGCCGCCCTGCTTCCCGCGACCCGACATCTTCCCTGCAGCGATTCCGCGGCGACGACAGCGACAACAACCAAGAGAGTCGGAGGAGCTCCGAGCCCGCCTTACCGCCTGCCTTATATACAATCCGGGCGGATCGGCAGCGCCTCCTACGATTGGCTGCGAGAGAGAAGTTGGTGCCGCAGCCAATGGAAAAGCGAATCCAAATGTGGCCAATGGCGGATCCCGGCGCCGAGCTCGGAACTGACAGACAGCCAATGGCGAGGCGGCGGTGTCGGCGGAGCTGCTATAAAGGCGGCTGCCGAGGCAGTGCCGTTGCTGCTGAGCGCTGTCCTTGTGTGAGTTGGTGTTGTGAGGAGCTGCGGCTGCTGCTGCCGCCGAAATGCCCGAGCCGGCCAAGTCCGCCCCCGCGCCCAAGAAGGGCTCCAAGAAGGCGGTGACCAAGACGCAGAAGAAGGGCGACAAGAAGCGCAAGAAGAGCCGCAAGGAGAGCTACTCCATCTACGTGTACAAGGTGCTGAAGCAGGTGCACCCCGACACGGGCATCTCGTCCAAGGCCATGGGCATCATGAACTCCTTCGTCAACGACATCTTCGAGCGCATCGCGGGCGAGGCCTCGCGCCTGGCGCACTACAACAAGCGCTCCACCATCACCTCGCGGGAGATCCAGACGGCCGTGCGCCTGCTGCTGCCCGGCGAGCTGGCCAAGCACGCCGTGTCCGAGGGCACCAAGGCCGTCACCAAGTACACCAGCTCCAAGTAAATGCTTGGCTAAAATCTGCTTAACCCAAAGGCTCTTTTAAGAGCCACCCACATTCTCAGTAAAAGAGCTGAACCACTGAGTAAGGAACACTTTATTTTCTCTTAGTGTGGAATCTTAGTGTTAAGGGTTGTTTTGGGGGTTTTTTTGATTTTTTTTTTTTTTTTTTGGGGTTGTTTTTGGGGGTTTTTTTAGGTTATTGTGTTTGTCATTTAAAGTTTGTTTTGGTAAGTTACTTCTCTATGATTTACTGTTATTTTCCCACAGTTACAATATGTCTGTAAAGGCGATTTAAAATCGCTGGTGGTTTTTTTTTTTTTTTTTTTTTTTCTCTTTTTTTTTTTTGTTGGTTTTTTGTGTTTTCTTTTAGGGTTTTTGTTTTGGGTTTTATGGGGTTTATTTTTTTGGTGGTGTTAATTACTTATGGTTTTCACAAGTTTCAATATAACCTTACTGTTGCAAGTTTCCATGTTATGTCTGTTGTTAATTGAAGGATAGGGAACTTACTGTCTTTTTCTAGCCGGGAGGGAATGGAAATTATCCATGGATACTCATCCATGCACAGCCTTGCTGTTGTCGGATCGGCCACACGATGGTGCTCAGCCTCTGCCGTTGTTGGGGGGTGCGGTTATTTTTGTCACAGAAGCGAGAGATGAGTAGAGCGCGCTGTACTAGAAAGGAATTTAGGCGGCGGTAAGCTCTTGCAAATAGCCCGATATTGATCAATATAAATCAGAAGCACTTTCTAAACGCCTTTATCTTCACCATTTGTCCTTATCTTTCTCTTCACGTCTCTTTTTTTTTTGTTTTTTATAGTAACTTGCTCAGCTTCTCCCCCGACTGCTTTGGGTTCTCCTTTCAAGGAAGAAAACACGGGAAGATTGTTTTGGTTTTTTGAACTTATCTGTCCTTTTCTGCATTAATCTGTCACTAATTGTTATAAAAGTACGAAATACTGAGAAACTCGACACTGGGCCGACTTTGTCGGCTCCCAGGTCTCATCACGCAGCCGCTAATGAGGCTCAAAGCGCAGGCGTTCTCAGCCCTCCCTCTCATCCCTGGGTAATTACATGCCACCGTGGATGCAGATCAAAGCCATTATCACTTCCTAACTGGATCTCAATAATCCTGAATCCCAAGTATATATTGTGAACTTCTCAACATAATTCATACAGGGACCACAGAATGACAAAAGTGACCTTTCTAGTACTGACTTGCCTATTCTTTAGGACAGGTAATGAGACAGACACCACGTCTCTAATAAATCTGTCTCCTATTACTTAGAAATGTTAGTTTCAGTTTGAAGGCTTAGGGGGACTTCTCAGACTGGATTTCAGATATCCAGTGGGAAGAGGCGTTCCCCAAACTCTTCTTTATCAGCTTGAAATGGGGTTTTGCAATCTCTCCAAGGGCTTTAGTGCAAGCTCTGAAGCACAGGTTGCTTATTCTGAGTGCCTGTGTATGTCTAATACCTGAAAAGATTAATAAACCATTGTATATTCCACTCTAGGCTTTTCCAAGCTTTCCTGGGTCACCAGAAAAGCACAAAGAAGTGCTCCTGTTGTCGCAGTTGGAGATGGCCACCAGAAGGGTTTGTCAGTGGCCATTCTGTAGATAATCAGCCTTGTGACAGCCCCAGTTCAGAGCAGAGCTGCCCTGGCACAGCCCTGCTGCCCCGTTGAAGGCAGGAGTTCAGGGATGCCTTTGGCTGCCCAGCTCTGAGTGTTTGTTTTCCTTTTCCTGTGTTTGTGTGCTCCACGTTGCACACTGCACTGGGAGCCAGCACAGAAATTCTGAGGATTTTTTCATAGATTGTTTCAGTGTGTGAAATTGTTTCTAGGCCTAGGAAACTCTTCACTAAACAGAGAACAAAATGTTCCTGATTGCTTCTTTGAATTTCAGTAAGAATGGCAAGGCAATATTGGGGGCTATGATGTGATCAAAGTAATTGTCATCAGGTCTGATTGTAGCATAACTCTAATGATTTTAACAGTGCTGAGAGCAAAGTCCCTGAGCTGACAAAGAGCTACTACCATAGAAATTTTTTTAACTTGATCTTTTCACCAAAGGTAAAGGTAGTAGGATTTAAACTCAGCAAAATAAACAAGTCTTAAGAATTTCATGCCACAAGAGGATGAACCGTCAAAACGACTAATGCAAATCGTGTGCGTATAAAATCACATGACAGCTTATTCCTCCATAATTCCCATTCTTTATTGTCCTTTCCCATTTCCTTCAGAGCAGTTCCCTTTGTACCCCAAGGACCCGACCCCAGTGGGATCCCCCAGCAGAGCGAGAGGCTCTGCCCAAATGCAGCACCCTGCTGGAGCTGGGGCTGCTGCCACCAAACCATGGGGGAACAAAGCAGAAACCCCTCCAACAATTCTCCTGCCCCGGGCTCCTTCTGCGGATGAGTTTCCAGCTCAGTGAGTGAGAAGTTCCTTTGTGCAGTGTGCAGAGCAGACAGAGCTGGGTGTCCCCACACAGGAGCCCCCTGCAGCAGATTGCAGCCCAGGTTGTGTCTGTGCCACCATCCCATCCCCAAATACAATAATCCAGCTCTTGGTGCTGGGCCCTGCATGTCTCATTGATTGTTTTGGTCACTGGGCTGAACTCCTTCTGAAGTTCTCTCATTCCTGGGATCGGTTCCTTGCTCCATCTTCATTCTGCTCCTGGCTTGCCAGTTTCAGCTTGCTCAGTGTTTGTGACACCATTTTTATAAAAAGTTTACACTCATCACCTCGTGTGCTCCAACTTGCTCATCTTCCTGTGCAAAGCAAAGGCATCAATCCCAACAATTCTCAATATTGAGAAGTGTTTGAATGTGCAATCTATAAACAGGCCCTTCACGTTGTCTTTTAATCTACCCTGCATGTTTACATTCAAAATACCTCCTGATTCACAGCATCTGAAATATGGGGAATGTTTACTCTTTGTAACACAAACATTTTTGTCAAACTATGTTTTTATACCAGCAATTTTTAATATCTCAGATGATCAAAGATACATTACAGCTTAGTAAGTAACCTGCAAAAAAAGAACACTGAAGAACAATACAACCAGTTACAAAAAAATTCCTCTATTTTTATTTTTATTAGAGTAATAAAATTATTTCACTCCTGGAAGACCATGTATCTTCTCCGATTACCATTCCTTCAGAAAAATTTCTATTTATTAATGATCATATTTAAAAAAGAAAACACCCTTTCTTTTAATTTCTGCAAAAGTGAAATACACCAACTGGGCAAACAAATATCTGTATTCTCTAGTGAACTGACTGAACAGTGAATCAGAAATGAGAAATAGATGCCATACACCTGGACCAAAACCTGAACAAGTCACAGACTGTCTGTAGAAATTTTTTGCTACTTGCTGAGGTTTTGGGGGTGGGGGGTTGGCGGGTTATGGTGAAGTGAGGTTTTTTTTTGTTTGTTTGGGTTTTTAAATATTTGTTTCATTTCAATTAATGAAATAAACCAATATCTGCTCTCAAACCTGAATTTCTTTTTTTTTCTTTAATGGCCACAGAATGTAATTACCTGACACCCAAGACAATTCCTTGCAATGTTACTTTCCCAGAGGCTTTTATTTCCATTCTAAATAGAAAATATTACATTTTAAAATAATTACAGTTGTGGGAGAAAGAATTCACTGCAGGTAGGGAAAAATATTTGGTGTTACACACACCTTGATGTAATGTTTACAGTGATGAAAACTGGTTGAGATTAGATGGTAAATGAAAAAAAAAATTGAGACTTCAGGTTGCAAATACCCGGTCTAAGGGTTGTGCCGTTCAGAGAGCAGCACAGCCAAGACAAGACACAAATCTCACAGGAGGAGAGGCTGAAAGTGGGTGGGAATGCAGCTGGGAACTTCTCCCTTGCCAGCCCCCAGCCCTGTGAGGGAGGAGGGAGCACTCAGTGAGCGGAGGCAGCTCCTTCCCCTGGGCTGGGCTCACAGAACCAGGGGCTGTGTAGGTGGAAAGGCTGGCGTTGGTTAGATTTCTTTCATGCTTACAAGGAACCTAATTATTTGACTGCAGACCTATCAAAATGCCTCTGTCAAAAGCATTCCTTGTCAGAAATGATAGAAGGTATTAATCTAAAAAGTTCATCCTTTCATTTTTTTCCAGTGAAAAATCTCAGGAAGCAATTATGATCATAATTCATTTTAAAACTAGAGAACAAGTAGATCGAAGAGTTACCGAAAGAATGGGAATTTTAATTCCATATAAAATCCACAACCTTTTTGTACTTGCACTCCTCTTATATTGCATGTAGATGTTTTTACTTGCACAGGTTGTAGGAAAATGAAAGAAATAATTCCTGAAATAAGAAGAGAGCACAGTGTTACATCTGAAATCTGAACTTGTAATAGATGAAAGGATATTGACTTCCTTTTGTGCAGTATCAGAGCTGTGAAGAAATGCACACATCTCTGGTGTGCATCCTCTTTTCATTTAGCAGCAAATAGCAGCCCCCTCAACAATAAACAATCTGAGCACTCCACATGATCAGGTTTTGGGGTTTTTTCCCCTTGTGCTCTTGGGACACTGCCAGGTTTGTGAGTTCAGTAATTCCACTCAGAAAAGAAGACACAAATCGCCCTAGGAATGGCACAGGCCCAATCTTTCACCGTACCAAACCACCTTTCCCCAGAGCTGCCTCCCCCGTGCTCCGAGCATCCGCAGCTGCGCTGACGGCGCCGCAGGCACTCCTGCGAGCCTGGGCTCAGCTCAGCTGCCCTGGAAGCCAAATTTACCCGAGTCTGTTCTGCTCTCTGCATGGGGGGGCTTTGAAATCGCTGCTCGCAGCCCCGTGGGAGAAGGGAAATGGTCACATTCCACAGGCAGCTGGAGCTCCTGCAGCTTCAGCCTGAACTGGCACTTACAGGTCGTGCAGAACCTCACAGGATGTGCAGCACAGGTGTTGTACTTCAGAGTTACCACTGCAGCTCACATTTCTCAGCAGGGAATGGCATGGTATTGAGAGGAATAGCAGATTTTTCTTTCCAAACGAGCTGTGGGTCTGCTGGTAGGTAAAACCAGCACTGGGATATAAAAGAAACCATGGGAAGGATTCCACTGATTGATGGATAGAAAAAGATATTTGCTTTTACAAAAAAACTTTAGGTTTACTTTTAAATAAAATAAGTCTATTTTGTTTGTAAATAATAATAAAATAAATGAAATAAGACACTGAGAGATGAAAGAAACAATGAGGAAGAAAAGCCTAAATTTCCATAAGAATTTAAAATTAAAAGGGACGTTTATACATTAGAGGGAAATTTTTGGTATCAGGTGTATCTCAACTCTGCACCTCTCAAGCACCTCAACCAAGGGGGAAGAGAGAAGGGAAATGCAGCTGGGAAATTAGGATAAAAAGCAGGCTGCATCCTCCAAAAATTTGCGAGGTCCCAGGGAAATGTCCCAAGGCCTCTCCCTTTATCTGAATAAAGACAGAAACGACTCCCCTGTCTCCTTTTCGGACATAAGGGTCTGGTGTTTGTGGATTAATTTTCCTAACAGCACAGGAAAAAACAGGAAAGTGCCAAAAAGCTGGGATTAAATGACAGCATTTATCTGAAATAATGTCTTCTATCATTCATCACCCTACAGGTTTGTTTCTCGACAATGGTGAGGTGAAAAATTACTTTAACTGGTGGCTGGGGTGAACCTGAAGAGGAAATTCCTTGTTTCTGGATGTAAAACTCCAGGGCCCTGCTCTGCCCTTCCAGGAGATATCCCAGCCCTTCCTTTGCCCTCTCCCTTCTGTTCCCAGGGCCTCTTGCACACGACGTGTTGGTGGCAGCCACAGAGCAGCACGAGCTGACGAGCCCCTAATCCCAAAGCTCCCCATTCCCACTGTGAGGTGCTGCCCCATCCTGTGTCACCCCGCATTTCCCCACTCCCAGGGGCGGATTAGTCCTTAAATCAGCGTGCCTGCCCCAGTGCAGGGAGCAGGAAAACGCCTGCTTGTCACGGCCTGACCAGCAAACCCAAAGGGTTTTGTTGTGGCTGCCGAAATGAGGGTTCCTGCCGGGAACCGTCCCCTCTGTCACTCCCTCCCGCCGTACTTGTGCAGGAACGGGATGGCGCAGCTCCAGCCCAGCTCTCCTCCTTAACGCCCCCAAATCCAGCTCCTGGGATTAAACCACAAAGGCACAACAAAGCAGGAACCGAACCAAGCCCGAATTCGAACACGACTCCGTGTTTCGTGGCGCGGGCAGGCGGTCACTGCGGGAGCCGCAGCGAGCGCCCCGTTCCCAGCCCGCACGGAATCTTCCCTCGGGCACGGCCGGGGATGCTCAGGGCCGGGATGCGGCACCGGCGGGGCTGGGGCTGCCCTGCCCGAGCACCTGTCCCGGCAGAGCTGGAAATGCTCCCATCGACACCTTCCGGCCCGTTCTGCTGCTCCCAAACAAGCTGTGCTCAAAGTCCGTCTGCGCCCATCCAAGGGGGCTGCCGGTGCTCACTGCTGGGAAATACATTGATTTTCAAAGCGCTTCTGCTCGCTTATCCCGCGTTTGGCAAACCACATCTAGGAAGCATTTTCACAAGAGTGTCTGGCTGTACAATATACATTCGAGGTCCTGCAACCCGTCATAATTTAGACCTCCTGTAGCCTTATATTTAACTTATGCCTTTATTCCCCATGCATGTAACTCGAAACTACAACTACAAAATTACCGAGCACGTTCTTTAGCAGAAAAAAATGAGAGGAATTACTAAAATAATAGTTATTAATTGTATACCTTCTTGACCACTACCACTGTCCCCTAATAGCAGAGCATTCTTTTAAAAGGGAAAGAAACCCATAAAATTGTTCTGTGGAAACTTCTACCATCTACAAACTAGAATTTTATTCCAGTGTTCACACAACATCGAGATGATGCACGCACGGTTTTTCTGAGCAGTCTTTCCCGTTGCTCACTGCAATTCAACATGCAGGGCTGTCCCATTATGTGGAACAAAGTGGCACAGAGGGGAGTGGGGAATTCCTTCCCCTGCGGGAGGGTGAATTCATCACCGACTCACCTTGAGGAAAGCGAAATTCAGCGAGCACACACACACACACACACACGCACACACCAGGTCACGGGTGCCAAGCCGCATCTCTTTTCCCGTACCGGGGACAGCGACGGCAAAGTCGTGCCCCCGTTCCGAGCCGCTGCCGTCGCTGCGGTGCCGCAGCTGCAGCACAGACGGAGGCGCCGGGGCCGAGCGGCCGCTGCTGCTGCAGCCCAGAGCCGGCGCGGGAGGCACGGGGAGCACGAGCCGGGAGCAGCCGCGCCAAAGGCAGGAGGAGATCGGAACCCAGCAGCGATTTGACTTTAAAGCAACACCGTGACCTGCCGTAAGAGCAGCAGCTTTTCCAAGAACGACTCGCTTTCTCCCAAAACCGAGCACCGGCTCCCAACTCCACATAGCACAGGGAGAAGAGGGCGTGGATCCAGCGATCAGCGCCAGAAAAACGAAATTAAAGCGATCGCGCTCTTTCCAGTGTAACGCCGCGATCACTAAATCACATCAGAGCTCCTTGGGAGCAGCGGCAACTCCTCCCTGCCTGAAACCTTTCCCCGGTGTTCCACAATTCTGCCCAGGAAAGCCGCTGGGACTCACACAGGAGTGATAAAAGGCAGCAAAGGTGGATCAGTCAGGGGCCCGAGGCTGGGAACACCCGCCCTGTTGAGAAAGCATTTGTTCAAGTCACTGCCAGGACTGCCTAACACTATTCTGGGCTTTTTTTCTTTTTTTTCTCCTGCCCGATTTGCTTTCCTTTCTGCTCTCCTTTCTCTGAAACACGAAGGTGCAACAGAGATCAGCTCCTTTTAGCGCTCGCAAAGGAAACAATCCAGACTGCTAAGACTTTATTGATGTCTCCTAACACGTACCTAACAAAGCACAACAAACTCGAAGCGGGCTGGCCAGAGCACGGGATATTTCCGCCACTAAAAAACCCACACTTCCCACTGTTAAAACGGAAAAAGTCGATTGATTTATGTATTAAGAAATTCTAAAGAGGCATAAACGACGGAAATTCACCTCGGTGATAAAAACATGGGTTCTTTGAGAAAAACAAACCGCCTTTAAGACAATCTCTTAAAAGAAACAGAAACGAAGGAAAGTAGAATTAGAGACTTGAAGAAAAGACAATTTACGTATTCCGGTCTTCTCCGACTAAAAAACCAAAATGCAGTGACTCAGCACTTTAAAAGGAATGTGGGCGGCTCTGAAAAGAGCCTTTGTTTGGTGATGAGCCTCACTGAGCATTTACTTGGTTTTCACCTTGTGGCTGTCGGTCTTCTTGGGCAGCAGCACGGCCTGGATGTTGGGCAGCACGCCGCCCTGCGCGATCGTCACCTTGCCCAGCAGCTTGTTGAGCTCCTCGTCGTTGCGGATGGCGAGCTGCAGGTGGCGGGGGATGATGCGCGTCTTCTTGTTGTCGCGGGCCGCGTTGCCCGCCAGCTCCAGGATCTCGGCCGTCAGGTACTCCAGCACGGCCGCCAGGTACACCGGCGCGCCCGCGCCCACGCGCTCCGCGTAGTTGCCCTTGCGCAGCAGCCGGTGCACGCGGCCCACGGGGAACTGCAGCCCGGCCCGCGACGAGCGCGACTTGGCCTTGGCCCGCGCCTTGCCGCCCTGCTTCCCGCGACCCGACATCTTCCCTGCAGCGATTCCGCGGCGACGACAGCGACAACAACCAAGAGAGTCGGAGGAGCTCCGAGCCCGCCTTACCGCCTGCCTTATATACAATCCGGGCGGATCGGCAGCGCCTCCTACGATTGGCTGCGAGAGAGAAGTTGGTGCCGCAGCCAATGGAAAAGCGAATCCAAATGTGGCCAATGGCGGATCCCGGCGCCGAGCTCGGAACTGACAGACAGCCAATGGCGAGGCGGCGGTGTCGGCGGAGCTGCTATAAAGGCGGCTGCCGAGGCAGTGCCGTTGCTGCTGAGCGCTGTCCTTGTGTGAGTTGGTGTTGTGAGGAGCTGCGGCTGCTGCTGCCGCCGAAATGCCCGAGCCGGCCAAGTCCGCCCCCGCGCCCAAGAAGGGCTCCAAGAAGGCGGTGACCAAGACGCAGAAGAAGGGCGACAAGAAGCGCAAGAAGAGCCGCAAGGAGAGCTACTCCATCTACGTGTACAAGGTGCTGAAGCAGGTGCACCCCGACACGGGCATCTCGTCCAAGGCCATGGGCATCATGAACTCCTTCGTCAACGACATCTTCGAGCGCATCGCGGGCGAGGCCTCGCGCCTGGCGCACTACAACAAGCGCTCCACCATCACCTCGCGGGAGATCCAGACGGCCGTGCGCCTGCTGCTGCCCGGCGAGCTGGCCAAGCACGCCGTGTCCGAGGGCACCAAGGCCGTCACCAAGTACACCAGCTCCAAGTAAATGCTTGGCTAAAATCTGCTTAACCCAAAGGCTCTTTTAAGAGCCACCCATTTTTTTCAACAAAAGAGCTTTGATTTCTTTACCTGTACCTTTTTTTATAGACTTTTCTCTAAATTTCTTAGTAATTAACATTTAACCCCGAATATCGTCAACTTTATAATCCAGTAATACAAGCAAGTTTTATTTTGACTCTTATTTGTGTTTCTTTAGGCTTGCATCTTATTCCTACTGGCCCCAGCTATGTACTGAAAAGCCTTCATTTTACCTGTTATGCACTAATTTCTTCATTTTCCTTGTGGTTTAAAGGGAGCTTCCCTGTTCCAGCGCATTACCTGTGTGCTTTTGCAGGAGTTCCTCTGAGGAGTGCGAATGGTAAACGTTAAAAAGTTCCCTCCCCCCCCCGAGTTTCAGCCATGGTCTCTCTCCTCTCATATCCATACCACAAAGAAGTGCCATATACTTCATAGGTGTCTTCAAGAATTTATTAATTTATAGGGAAATAATTTATTTTTAGCTCTACACTTCATTAGTCTTCCCGATCTGAATTATAAAATTTGTATTAACATATGCCATAAATATTAAGCACTTACTTAATAATTAGATTTATTATTCTAAAATTCCACAAAGTAGCTTCTTAACGGCTTCAGAAGTAAATAGAACTCATTTAAAGTGTTTTGTTAGTCCCTGCTGCCCCCTTACGGGTGTTTCTGAATTTTTTTTCATTTTTTTCTTTTACGGCTTCTGTTTAAGACCTCAATCTCAGATATGTAGGAAAAACTGCAAATACACATGAAAAACTGGTCCCGACGTACGATATTCAAGAGGGACTTGAAAGATGTAGAACTTTAAGAAACAGATCGTACTGGATGGAAAAGTTAAATAATGGGTACAAAATGAAGGAGAGAAAATTCTTCAAATGAAATAATTGGCAACTCTTTAAAGCCTCAGTCTCTGGCCGACAGAGAAGAGAGGCAGCCGCCATAGATCCAAAGACTCTTAGTTTAAGAGTCACCACATGGATAATAAAAGGGCTGCAGCACTGCTTGGAAACGAGCCGTTTCTTAATTTTTATTTTTAATTTTAAGGTTAGATTTTTGTAATCCCGACTTCTTTTATGCTTTTCTGAGTCTCATTTTCTGAACTCCTGCATATTACATTTTTTTTTATACAATCCCATACGGCTCTCGAGTTCATTTACAACTCGTTCCCGAGTCTTTACAGAGTAACTCGTGTTTTACAAACCGCATGCAAGGAAGAGTATGTGAAAACACGTCAGTTTAAGGGGGGTAAGCAGAGCCTTAAGTAGAACGGAGTTTACACCCCTGCGAGTGTGCCTGAGGACATAAGTTTAAGGGAGGAGGGGCGATTAAATAAACGACTGTGACTGCAGTTATCCCCTGCTAAAGACAATGCTATTAAAAATCCTGGCTCTAGAATAGATTAAAATTTCTCGGACTCAGTGAAAATTTTACTACTGGACCCTAATAAAACATTAAGCGAACATTAACAGCCGGGTCTACAGATCATGGAGCAGCTGTTTTAAAAGCCCAGGGCGCTTGGTGTAGTGATCCCCTGAACCATGAAGGTTCCCTCCTCCAACTACTAAAACCATGTTAAAGATAGTGCAACAGCTCTTTTAATTGTTCATGTGGTGGCTCTTAAAAGAGCCTTTGGGTCTGCGAGGGTTACGGCAGGGAGCTCAGGCGCGCTCTCCGCGGATGCGGCGGGCCAGCTGGATGTCCTTGGGCATGATGGTGACGCGCTTGGCGTGGATGGCGCACAGGTTGGTGTCCTCGAAGAGCCCCACCAGGTAGGCCTCGCTGGCCTCCTGCAGCGCCATGACGGCCGAGCTCTGGAAGCGCAGGTCGGTCTTGAAGTCCTGCGCGATCTCGCGCACCAGGCGCTGGAAGGGCAGCTTGCGGATCAGCAGCTCCGTGGACTTCTGGTAGCGCCGGATCTCGCGCAGCGCCACCGTGCCGGGCCGGTAGCGGTGCGGCTTCTTGACGCCGCCCGTGGCCGGCGCGCTCTTGCGGGCAGCCTTGGTGGCCAGCTGCTTGCGGGGCGCCTTGCCGCCCGTCGACTTCCGCGCCGTCTGCTTCGTGCGCGCCATCGCTGCGAGCCCCGCACCCGCGCCTCTCTGCTCACGAAACTGGTTGCGCCCCGGCTCACAGCTGCCGCCATTTATAGCCCCGCTGCCCGCGCCCATTGGCCGCTCGCGCGGCAGCGGCCGGCAGCCATTGGGCGCTTGTGGCGAGCCCGGGAAAGGCCCCGCCCCCGGGGCGGGAAACGCGCCCCGGCCCCGCCTCGCCCCCGCCCCCTTCCAGCAGCGGCTGGCGGAGCGCAGCGTGGGCGGCGGCAGCGGCACCGCCGGAGAACGGGGCAGGGCGAGCCCGAGGCTCGCCCTCCTTTGTCTAAATCCGCTCCACTAGCGTTCATTCCGGGACTCCTGGCTGAAGCTGCCGCCGGCAGCCGCCTCCATTTTCCGAGCGCTCTCGATTTCTCCCCGCTCAGTAGCGACCTTCGGTTCGCAGCCGCGGCAGCAAGGCAGAAGGCGCAGGCTGCAGCCGCCTTGCCCAGACCCGCCGAGCTCTCCCGGCCCGGCTGCTGCCCCGGCCCGCTGGAAGCGCCGCGTCCCGTGCGGGGAGCGCGCCCCGGGGCAGCGCGCGCTCGGGCCGCGAGCCGCGAGCGGCACCAATCAGCGGCGGGCGGGAGGGGCCAGAGGCGGTCGGACCCGGCCGCAGGAAGGCTCCGCGCAGTCCTCACTCAGGTCGGCCCGAGCGCGGCAGCGGCGCGACCCCGGCTCTGCCCGCGCGCTGCAGCCCCGTCCGCGCTCGGCGGCGGAGAGTGCGGGGCGCGGGGACACGGCGGGGACAGAGAGGGGAAAATGAAACCGGGGAAAAACAACTCTGGGGAGCCTGTGCTAGGTGGTAGTGCCCAGGCAGGACTGTGCAGTTTGGGATTGATAAGGCAGAACATCGTCTCAGTTTTCTTCCCCCGGTCATTCGCGAAAATACCTTTTCGGGGGAGTGAAGAAGAGAGGGTATCCATCCCGTATCCATTTGCTCAGAAACAACTAGAAACCAAGAGCACAGGGCCGTTAGGAAGCGCCTGTGCTTTTAATGCGTCCGATTTAGGCAGTTAAAAGAACAGGCGTCATTTCCCCCCCCACACACCCCTGAGCATGCCTTAACGGATTAATGATATTTTTGGGCCGTTTTGAGACCGTGAAAGTTAATTTTTTAGGCGCCACCATCGAACCAAGTAAGTGCGAGAAGCAAGCTCCTGATAGAAGCAGGATATAGTCTCAGGAAATTAGTGTAAAACCTGCTATACATAAAAATTACGACACTTTTACACATTAAATGCATATTTCCCTCTACAATAGGCAAAACTAAAGGGGCAGGAACTCACGAAAAGAACAGCTCTTTTACTGAGAATGTGGGTGGCTCTTAAAAGAGCCTTTGGGTTAAGCAGATTTTAGCCAAGCATTTACTTGGAGCTGGTGTACTTGGTGACGGCCTTGGTGCCCTCGGACACGGCGTGCTTGGCCAGCTCGCCGGGCAGCAGCAGGCGCACGGCCGTCTGGATCTCCCGCGAGGTGATGGTGGAGCGCTTGTTGTAGTGCGCCAGGCGCGAGGCCTCGCCCGCGATGCGCTCGAAGATGTCGTTGACGAAGGAGTTCATGATGCCCATGGCCTTGGACGAGATGCCCGTGTCGGGGTGCACCTGCTTCAGCACCTTGTACACGTAGATGGAGTAGCTCTCCTTGCGGCTCTTCTTGCGCTTCTTGTCGCCCTTCTTCTGCGTCTTGGTCACCGCCTTCTTGGAGCCCTTCTTGGGCGCGGGGGCGGACTTGGCCGGCTCGGGCATTTCGGCGGCAGCAGCAGCCGCAGCTCCTCACAACACCAACTCACACAAGGACAGCGCTCAGCAGCAACGGCACTGCCTCGGCAGCCGCCTTTATAGCAGCTCCGCCGACACCGCCGCCTCGCCATTGGCTGTCTGTCAGTTCCGAGCTCGGCGCCGGGATCCGCCATTGGCCACATTTGGATTCGCTTTTCCATTGGCTGCGGCACCAACTTCTCTCTCGCAGCCAATCGTAGGAGGCGCTGCCGATCCGCCCGGATTGTATATAAGGCAGGCGGTAAGGCGGGCTCGGAGCTCCTCCGACTCTCTTGGTTGTTGTCGCTGTCGTCGCCGCGGAATCGCTGCAGGGAAGATGTCGGGTCGCGGGAAGCAGGGCGGCAAGGCGCGGGCCAAGGCCAAGTCGCGCTCGTCGCGGGCCGGGCTGCAGTTCCCCGTGGGCCGCGTGCACCGGCTGCTGCGCAAGGGCAACTACGCGGAGCGCGTGGGCGCGGGCGCGCCGGTGTACCTGGCGGCCGTGCTGGAGTACCTGACGGCCGAGATCCTGGAGCTGGCGGGCAACGCGGCCCGCGACAACAAGAAGACGCGCATCATCCCCCGCCACCTGCAGCTCGCCATCCGCAACGACGAGGAGCTCAACAAGCTGCTGGGCAAGGTGACGATCGCGCAGGGCGGCGTGCTGCCCAACATCCAGGCCGTGCTGCTGCCCAAGAAGACCGACAGCCACAAGGTGAAAACCAAGTAAATGCTCAGTGAGGCTCATCACCAAACAAAGGCTCTTTTCAGAGCCGCCCACATTCCTCTTAAAGTGCTGAGTCACTGCATTTTGGTTTTTTAGTCGGAGAAGACCGGAATACGTAAATTGTCTTTTCTTCAAGTCTCTAATTCTACTTTCCTTCGTTTCTGTTTCTTTTAAGAGATTGTCTTAAAGGCGGTTTGTTTTTCTCAAAGAACCCATGTTTTTATCACCGAGGTGAATTTCCGTCGTTTATGCCTCTTTAGAATTTCTTAATACATAAATCAATCGACTTTTTCCGTTTTAACAGTGGGAAGTGTGGGTTTTTTAGTGGCGGAAATATCCCGTGCTCTGGCCAGCCCGCTTCGAGTTTGTTGTGCTTTGTTAGGTACGTGTTAGGAGACATCAATAAAGTCTTAGCAGTCTGGATTGTTTCCTTTGCGAGCGCTAAAAGGAGCTGATCTCTGTTGCACCTTCGTGTTTCAGAGAAAGGAGAGCAGAAAGGAAAGCAAATCGGGCAGGAGAAAAAAAAGAAAAAAAGCCCAGAATAGTGTTAGGCAGTCCTGGCAGTGACTTGAACAAATGCTTTCTCAACAGGGCGGGTGTTCCCAGCCTCGGGCCCCTGACTGATCCACCTTTGCTGCCTTTTATCACTCCTGTGTGAGTCCCAGCGGCTTTCCTGGGCAGAATTGTGGAACACCGGGGAAAGGTTTCAGGCAGGGAGGAGTTGCCGCTGCTCCCAAGGAGCTCTGATGTGATTTAGTGATCGCGGCGTTACACTGGAAAGAGCGCGATCGCTTTAATTTCGTTTTTCTGGCGCTGATCGCTGGATCCACGCCCTCTTCTCCCTGTGCTATGTGGAGTTGGGAGCCGGTGCTCGGTTTTGGGAGAAAGCGAGTCGTTCTTGGAAAAGCTGCTGCTCTTACGGCAGGTCACGGTGTTGCTTTAAAGTCAAATCGCTGCTGGGTTCCGATCTCCTCCTGCCTTTGGCGCGGCTGCTCCCGGCTCGTGCTCCCCGTGCCTCCCGCGCCGGCTCTGGGCTGCAGCAGCAGCGGCCGCTCGGCCCCGGCGCCTCCGTCTGTGCTGCAGCTGCGGCACCGCAGCGACGGCAGCGGCTCGGAACGGGGGCACGACTTTGCCGTCGCTGTCCCCGGTACGGGAAAAGAGATGCGGCTTGGCACCCGTGACCTGGTGTGTGCGTGTGTGTGTGTGTGTGTGTGCTCGCTGAATTTCGCTTTCCTCAAGGTGAGTCGGTGATGAATTCACCCTCCCGCAGGGGAAGGAATTCCCCACTCCCCTCTGTGCCACTTTGTTCCACATAATGGGACAGCCCTGCATGTTGAATTGCAGTGAGCAACGGGAAAGACTGCTCAGAAAAACCGTGCGTGCATCATCTCGATGTTGTGTGAACACTGGAATAAAATTCTAGTTTGTAGATGGTAGAAGTTTCCACAGAACAATTTTATGGGTTTCTTTCCCTTTTAAAAGAATGCTCTGCTATTAGGGGACAGTGGTAGTGGTCAAGAAGGTATACAATTAATAACTATTATTTTAGTAATTCCTCTCATTTTTTTCTGCTAAAGAACGTGCTCGGTAATTTTGTAGTTGTAGTTTCGAGTTACATGCATGGGGAATAAAGGCATAAGTTAAATATAAGGCTACAGGAGGTCTAAATTATGACGGGTTGCAGGACCTCGAATGTATATTGTACAGCCAGACACTCTTGTGAAAATGCTTCCTAGATGTGGTTTGCCAAACGCGGGATAAGCGAGCAGAAGCGCTTTGAAAATCAATGTATTTCCCAGCAGTGAGCACCGGCAGCCCCCTTGGATGGGCGCAGACGGACTTTGAGCACAGCTTGTTTGGGAGCAGCAGAACGGGCCGGAAGGTGTCGATGGGAGCATTTCCAGCTCTGCCGGGACAGGTGCTCGGGCAGGGCAGCCCCAGCCCCGCCGGTGCCGCATCCCGGCCCTGAGCATCCCCGGCCGTGCCCGAGGGAAGATTCCGTGCGGGCTGGGAACGGGGCGCTCGCTGCGGCTCCCGCAGTGACCGCCTGCCCGCGCCACGAAACACGGAGTCGTGTTCGAATTCGGGCTTGGTTCGGTTCCTGCTTTGTTGTGCCTTTGTGGTTTAATCCCAGGAGCTGGATTTGGGGGCGTTAAGGAGGAGAGCTGGGCTGGAGCTGCGCCATCCCGTTCCTGCACAAGTACGGCGGGAGGGAGTGACAGAGGGGACGGTTCCCGGCAGGAACCCTCATTTCGGCAGCCACAACAAAACCCTTTGGGTTTGCTGGTCAGGCCGTGACAAGCAGGCGTTTTCCTGCTCCCTGCACTGGGGCAGGCACGCTGATTTAAGGACTAATCCGCCCCTGGGAGTGGGGAAATGCGGGGTGACACAGGATGGGGCAGCACCTCACAGTGGGAATGGGGAGCTTTGGGATTAGGGGCTCGTCAGCTCGTGCTGCTCTGTGGCTGCCACCAACACGTCGTGTGCAAGAGGCCCTGGGAACAGAAGGGAGAGGGCAAAGGAAGGGCTGGGATATCTCCTGGAAGGGCAGAGCAGGGCCCTGGAGTTTTACATCCAGAAACAAGGAATTTCCTCTTCAGGTTCACCCCAGCCACCAGTTAAAGTAATTTTTCACCTCACCATTGTCGAGAAACAAACCTGTAGGGTGATGAATGATAGAAGACATTATTTCAGATAAATGCTGTCATTTAATCCCAGCTTTTTGGCACTTTCCTGTTTTTTCCTGTGCTGTTAGGAAAATTAATCCACAAACACCAGACCCTTATGTCCGAAAAGGAGACAGGGGAGTCGTTTCTGTCTTTATTCAGATAAAGGGAGAGGCCTTGGGACATTTCCCTGGGACCTCGCAAATTTTTGGAGGATGCAGCCTGCTTTTTATCCTAATTTCCCAGCTGCATTTCCCTTCTCTCTTCCCCCTTGGTTGAGGTGCTTGAGAGGTGCAGAGTTGAGATACACCTGATACCAAAAATTTCCCTCTAATGTATAAACGTCCCTTTTAATTTTAAATTCTTATGGAAATTTAGGCTTTTCTTCCTCATTGTTTCTTTCATCTCTCAGTGTCTTATTTCATTTATTTTATTATTATTTACAAACAAAATAGACTTATTTTATTTAAAAGTAAACCTAAAGTTTTTTTGTAAAAGCAAATATCTTTTTCTATCCATCAATCAGTGGAATCCTTCCCATGGTTTCTTTTATATCCCAGTGCTGGTTTTACCTACCAGCAGACCCACAGCTCGTTTGGAAAGAAAAATCTGCTATTCCTCTCAATACCATGCCATTCCCTGCTGAGAAATGTGAGCTGCAGTGGTAACTCTGAAGTACAACACCTGTGCTGCACATCCTGTGAGGTTCTGCACGACCTGTAAGTGCCAGTTCAGGCTGAAGCTGCAGGAGCTCCAGCTGCCTGTGGAATGTGACCATTTCCCTTCTCCCACGGGGCTGCGAGCAGCGATTTCAAAGCCCCCCCATGCAGAGAGCAGAACAGACTCGGGTAAATTTGGCTTCCAGGGCAGCTGAGCTGAGCCCAGGCTCGCAGGAGTGCCTGCGGCGCCGTCAGCGCAGCTGCGGATGCTCGGAGCACGGGGGAGGCAGCTCTGGGGAAAGGTGGTTTGGTACGGTGAAAGATTGGGCCTGTGCCATTCCTAGGGCGATTTGTGTCTTCTTTTCTGAGTGGAATTACTGAACTCACAAACCTGGCAGTGTCCCAAGAGCACAAGGGGAAAAAACCCCAAAACCTGATCATGTGGAGTGCTCAGATTGTTTATTGTTGAGGGGGCTGCTATTTGCTGCTAAATGAAAAGAGGATGCACACCAGAGATGTGTGCATTTCTTCACAGCTCTGATACTGCACAAAAGGAAGTCAATATCCTTTCATCTATTACAAGTTCAGATTTCAGATGTAACACTGTGCTCTCTTCTTATTTCAGGAATTATTTCTTTCATTTTCCTACAACCTGTGCAAGTAAAAACATCTACATGCAATATAAGAGGAGTGCAAGTACAAAAAGGTTGTGGATTTTATATGGAATTAAAATTCCCATTCTTTCGGTAACTCTTCGATCTACTTGTTCTCTAGTTTTAAAATGAATTATGATCATAATTGCTTCCTGAGATTTTTCACTGGAAAAAAATGAAAGGATGAACTTTTTAGATTAATACCTTCTATCATTTCTGACAAGGAATGCTTTTGACAGAGGCATTTTGATAGGTCTGCAGTCAAATAATTAGGTTCCTTGTAAGCATGAAAGAAATCTAACCAACGCCAGCCTTTCCACCTACACAGCCCCTGGTTCTGTGAGCCCAGCCCAGGGGAAGGAGCTGCCTCCGCTCACTGAGTGCTCCCTCCTCCCTCACAGGGCTGGGGGCTGGCAAGGGAGAAGTTCCCAGCTGCATTCCCACCCACTTTCAGCCTCTCCTCCTGTGAGATTTGTGTCTTGTCTTGGCTGTGCTGCTCTCTGAACGGCACAACCCTTAGACCGGGTATTTGCAACCTGAAGTCTCAATTTTTTTTTTCATTTACCATCTAATCTCAACCAGTTTTCATCACTGTAAACATTACATCAAGGTGTGTGTAACACCAAATATTTTTCCCTACCTGCAGTGAATTCTTTCTCCCACAACTGTAATTATTTTAAAATGTAATATTTTCTATTTAGAATGGAAATAAAAGCCTCTGGGAAAGTAACATTGCAAGGAATTGTCTTGGGTGTCAGGTAATTACATTCTGTGGCCATTAAAGAAAAAAAAAGAAATTCAGGTTTGAGAGCAGATATTGGTTTATTTCATTAATTGAAATGAAACAAATATTTAAAAACCCAAACAAACAAAAAAAAACCTCACTTCACCATAACCCGCCAACCCCCCACCCCCAAAACCTCAGCAAGTAGCAAAAAATTTCTACAGACAGTCTGTGACTTGTTCAGGTTTTGGTCCAGGTGTATGGCATCTATTTCTCATTTCTGATTCACTGTTCAGTCAGTTCACTAGAGAATACAGATATTTGTTTGCCCAGTTGGTGTATTTCACTTTTGCAGAAATTAAAAGAAAGGGTGTTTTCTTTTTTAAATATGATCATTAATAAATAGAAATTTTTCTGAAGGAATGGTAATCGGAGAAGATACATGGTCTTCCAGGAGTGAAATAATTTTATTACTCTAATAAAAATAAAAATAGAGGAATTTTTTTGTAACTGGTTGTATTGTTCTTCAGTGTTCTTTTTTTGCAGGTTACTTACTAAGCTGTAATGTATCTTTGATCATCTGAGATATTAAAAATTGCTGGTATAAAAACATAGTTTGACAAAAATGTTTGTGTTACAAAGAGTAAACATTCCCCATATTTCAGATGCTGTGAATCAGGAGGTATTTTGAATGTAAACATGCAGGGTAGATTAAAAGACAACGTGAAGGGCCTGTTTATAGATTGCACATTCAAACACTTCTCAATATTGAGAATTGTTGGGATTGATGCCTTTGCTTTGCACAGGAAGATGAGCAAGTTGGAGCACACGAGGTGATGAGTGTAAACTTTTTATAAAAATGGTGTCACAAACACTGAGCAAGCTGAAACTGGCAAGCCAGGAGCAGAATGAAGATGGAGCAAGGAACCGATCCCAGGAATGAGAGAACTTCAGAAGGAGTTCAGCCCAGTGACCAAAACAATCAATGAGACATGCAGGGCCCAGCACCAAGAGCTGGATTATTGTATTTGGGGATGGGATGGTGGCACAGACACAATCTGGGCTGCAATCTGCTGCAGGGGGCTCCTGTGTGGGGACACCCAGCTCTGTCTGCTCTGCACACTGCACACTGCACAAAGGAACTTCTCACTCACTGAGCTGGAAACTCATCCGCAGAAGGAGCCCGGGGCAGGAGAATTGTTGGAGGGGTTTCTGCTTTGTTCCCCCATGGTTTGGTGGCAGCAGCCCCAGCTCCAGCAGGGTGCTGCATTTGGGCAGAGCCTCTCGCTCTGCTGGGGGATCCCACTGGGGTCGGGTCCTTGGGGTACAAAGGGAACTGCTCTGAAGGAAATGGGAAAGGACAATAAAGAATGGGAATTATGGAGGAATAAGCTGTCATGTGATTTTATACGCACACGATTTGCATTAGTCGTTTTGACGGTTCATCCTCTTGTGGCATGAAATTCTTAAGACTTGTTTATTTTGCTGAGTTTAAATCCTACTACCTTTACCTTTGGTGAAAAGATCAAGTTAAAAAAAAATTTCTATGGTAGTAGCTCTTTGTCAGCTCAGGGACTTTGCTCTCAGCACTGTTAAAATCATTAGAGTTATGCTACAATCAGACCTGATGACAATTGCTTTGATCACATCATAGCCCCCAATATTGCCTTGCCATTTCTACTGGAATTGAAAGAAGCAATCAGGAACATTTTGTTCTCTGTTTAGTGAAGAGTTTCCTAGGCCTAGAAACAATTTCACACACTGAAACAATCTATGAAAAAATCCTCAGAATTTCTGTGTTGGCTCCCAGTGCAGTGTGCAACGTGGAGCACACAAACACAGGAAAAGGAAAACAAACACTCAGAGCTGGGCAGCCAAAGGCATCCCTGAACTCCTGCCTTCAACGGGGCAGCAGGGCTGTGCCAGGGCAGCTCTGCTCTGAACTGGGGCTGTCACAAGGCTGATTATCTACAGAATGGCCACTGACAAACCCTTCTGGTGGCCATCTCCAACTGCGACAACAGGAGCACTTCTTTGTGCTTTTCTGGTGACCCAGGAAAGCTTGGAAAAGCCTAGAGTGGAATATACAATGGTTTATTAATCTTTTCAGGTATTAGACATACACAGGCACTCAGAATAAGCAACCTGTGCTTCAGAGCTTGCACTAAAGCCCTTGGAGAGATTGCAAAACCCCATTTCAAGCTGATAAAGAAGAGTTTGGGGAACGCCTCTTCCCACTGGATATCTGAAATCCAGTCTGAGAAGTCCCCCTAAGCCTTCAAACTGAAACTAACATTTCTAAGTAATAGGAGACAGATTTATTAGAGACGTGGTGTCTGTCTCATTACCTGTCCTAAAGAATAGGCAAGTCAGTACTAGAAAGGTCACTTTTGTCATTCTGTGGTCCCTGTATGAATTATGTTGAGAAGTTCACAATATATACTTGGGATTCAGGATTATTGAGATCCAGTTAGGAAGTGATAATGGCTTTGATCTGCATCCACGGTGGCATGTAATTACCCAGGGATGAGAGGGAGGGCTGAGAACGCCTGCGCTTTGAGCCTCATTAGCGGCTGCGTGATGAGACCTGGGAGCCGACAAAGTCGGCCCAGTGTCGAGTTTCTCAGTATTTCGTACTTTTATAACAATTAGTGACAGATTAATGCAGAAAAGGACAGATAAGTTCAAAAAACCAAAACAATCTTCCCGTGTTTTCTTCCTTGAAAGGAGAACCCAAAGCAGTCGGGGGAGAAGCTGAGCAAGTTACTATAAAAAACAAAAAAAAAAGAGACGTGAAGAGAAAGATAAGGACAAATGGTGAAGATAAAGGCGTTTAGAAAGTGCTTCTGATTTATATTGATCAATATCGGGCTATTTGCAAGAGCTTACCGCCGCCTAAATTCCTTTCTAGTACAGCGCGCTCTACTCATCTCTCGCTTCTGTGACAAAAATAACCGCACCCCCCAACAACGGCAGAGGCTGAGCACCATCGTGTGGCCGATCCGACAACAGCAAGGCTGTGCATGGATGAGTATCCATGGATAATTTCCATTCCCTCCCGGCTAGAAAAAGACAGTAAGTTCCCTATCCTTCAATTAACAACAGACATAACATGGAAACTTGTAATAATAAGGTTATATTGAAACTTGTGAAAACCATAAGTTAATGAAAACATCACCTAAAAATAACCCCATAAAACCCAAAGGAAAAACCTCAAAACCCGCACCCCCCCCCCCCCCCAAAAAAAAAAAAAGGTAAAAAAAAAGCCCGACCAGAGATTTCAAATCGCCTTTACAGACATATTGTAGCTATGGGAAAATAACTATACGCAAGACAAGTATCTTATGAAAGCAACCCCTAAGTAGTATGTCAAACCCAATAACCTTAACAAAAAAAAAAAAACAAAAAAAAAAAAACCAAAAAAAAACCAAACACCGAATCACTTAGCCTCCACAATATGAGAAAATAAAGTGTTCCTTACTCAGTGGTTCAGCTCTTTTACTGAGAATGTGGGTGGCTCTTAAAAGAGCCTTTGGGTTAAGCAGATTTTAGCCAAGCATTTACTTGGAGCTGGTGTACTTGGTGACGGCCTTGGTGCCCTCGGACACGGCGTGCTTGGCCAGCTCGCCGGGCAGCAGCAGGCGCACGGCCGTCTGGATCTCCCGCGAGGTGATGGTGGAGCGCTTGTTGTAGTGCGCCAGGCGCGAGGCCTCGCCCGCGATGCGCTCGAAGATGTCGTTGACGAAGGAGTTCATGATGCCCATGGCCTTGGACGAGATGCCCGTGTCGGGGTGCACCTGCTTCAGCACCTTGTACACGTAGATGGAGTAGCTCTCCTTGCGGCTCTTCTTGCGCTTCTTGTCGCCCTTCTTCTGCGTCTTGGTCACCGCCTTCTTGGAGCCCTTCTTGGGCGCGGGGGCGGACTTGGCCGGCTCGGGCATTTCGGCGACAGCGGCGTCTCTTCGTGCACCAACGGAACGGAAGCGGACCCAACTCCGGAGCGAAGTAAGGAGAACGGCTGCTTGCCATGAATTTATAGCGCGTCTATGCAAATGAAGGGCTCCTGCACTGCAGATCCTCATTGGTCAGACTACGAAATTATGTCAGCACTCTCCCGTATTCGCGTCTGATTGGTCGGAATTGGATCCTCCTTCTCATTGGCCGCCTGTACAAGACCTACTTTTTAGCCTATCAGCGCAGGGACGAGCCAGTAAAGCGAGCGCGGAGCGGGGCAGTGCCGAGTGCTTCTGTTCCTGTGTCGGGGGAGCGAGCGAGCGAGGAGCGCGGCAAGATGTCGGGTCGCGGGAAGCAGGGCGGCAAGGCGCGGGCCAAGGCCAAGTCGCGCTCGTCGCGGGCCGGGCTGCAGTTCCCCGTGGGCCGCGTGCACCGGCTGCTGCGCAAGGGCAACTACGCGGAGCGCGTGGGCGCGGGCGCGCCGGTGTACCTGGCGGCCGTGCTGGAGTACCTGACGGCCGAGATCCTGGAGCTGGCGGGCAACGCGGCCCGCGACAACAAGAAGACGCGCATCATCCCCCGCCACCTGCAGCTCGCCATCCGCAACGACGAGGAGCTCAACAAGCTGCTGGGCAAGGTGACGATCGCGCAGGGCGGCGTGCTGCCCAACATCCAGGCCGTGCTGCTGCCCAAGAAGACCGACAGCCACAAGGCGAAAGCCAAGTAAATCTTATCTGACTGACAACCCAAAGGCTCTTTTCAGAGCCACCCACAAGAGCCTAAGAGAGCTGAGTTATCGCAACAACGAGTGTCGTTTTGCATTGACTACTCAATTCTTATTTCAACTTATTTTTTATTTTTGGTTGGATAAAGTAGCAACGTTTTCCATGTTTACGATAACAAAACAAAGTCTTGCCCAAACGTCCCCCTCTCCGTGCATGTTCTTCCTGGTAAGGGCTATTTTCCGTTTATTTCTTACGTCTGAGAACATACGGACACTATTCGTTGAGAGTCCCCGTCCCACCTCCCTTTTCCGCCTCTTAAAGTGGCTGATGCAGTTCCAGAGATAGGATGCGTAATCGTCTTCGGGGAAGGGAGGGGGAAGGGCAGCGGGCCGGGATTTCCGCTGGCCAATCCTTGGGCAGGGCGGGCTTTTTCAATACTTAAAGCTTTCTTTCTCATCAGGAACAAAAGGATTGGGAGAGATCAGGGCTATTTTGGTGTCCGTAAAGAAACCCTCCCCTCCTCCCCCCAGACAAAGGCATTTACGGAGATACTTAAAAACAAATAATTCAATAGATTACACATGGCTCAGTAGTAGCGTGCCTGGCAATTGCATTAGTTTGTTACAAAATATATCTTTAAAAAAACGTACATCCGACTTTTTATCAAATCATTATAAAACATTGCTTCTTGGTAGTCAAAGTAATCACTTAGAGAAGAAACAAAAGTCTACACTTCCCTAAAGTCGCCGCGCTCTACCCCGTTCTCAACTATTTCTTTCGGTAATCCCTGGGAAACAAAAAACACAGGACACAATTGACCTCTTGACGACTTACGAATTGCTGGACCCCTGCTGCAGGTTACGGACGACCTCGGTGCATCAGCTCCTTTAGGGAAAATGTGGGTGGCTCTTAAAAGAGCCGTTGGATAACAAAATAAGAAGAACAAAACTCTCCTGGTACAATTTACTTCTTTTTGGGCGCCGCCTTCTTCGCCTTGGCCGCTTTGGGTTTGGCTGCCTTGGGCTTGGCCGCTTTGGGCTTCACGGCCTTTGCCTTGGCCGGGCTCTTGGCCGCCTTCTTGGGGCGCCCGGCCTTGGCGGCTTTCTTGGGGCTCTTGGCCGCTTTCTTGGCCGCTGCAGCCGCCGGCTTCTTCGCCTTCTTGGGGCTCTTCTTCACCGCCGCCGCTTTCTTGGGCTTCTTGGCGGCGCTGGCGGGCTTCTTGGCCGCCGGCTTCTTGGGCTTGGCCGCAGCTGCTCTCTTCTTCGGAGCTTTCTCCTTCATTTCCCCGGGTTTCTTGTTGAGGCGGAAGGAGCCGGAGGCGCCGGTGCCCTTGGTCTGCACCAGGGTGCCCTTGCTGACGAGGCTCTTGAGCCCCAGCTTGATGCGGCTGTTGTTCTTCTCCACATCGTAGCCGCCGGCGGCCAGCGCCTTCTTGAGCGCGGCGAGCGAGAGCCCCTTGCGCTCCTTGGAGGCGGACACGGCCTTGGTGATCAGCTCGGTGACGCTGGGCCCCGCGGGCTTGCGGGCCTTGGAGCCGCTCGCCGCCTTCTTCGGCTTCTTGGCGGCGGCCTTGGCGGCGGGCGCGGGCGCATCGGGGGCGGCGCTGGGAGCGGTCTCGGCCATGGCGGCGCTGCCTCGGCGGAGCGGGCGAACACAATTGGGCTGGCCCGGGTCAGATGCTCGCGTTTTTAGAGCGGAGCCGCGCCGTGATTGGTGCGCTGTAGAGCCCGCCCCGCCGCACGGCCGGGGAGCCCTTCGGTGTGCTCGATTTGTGTTTCTTTGGACTAACAAAAGTGTGTTTTCCTCGGAATTTCTGCCACCAAATCGGCCGGTTTCCCCGGTGAGGGGGGAGAAGAGCAGGTACTTGCGTTCGGGAGAGTTTCCTGCGGCAAACTCGCGATTTGAGTTAAAGGAGAGGCGATAAATCCCGTGTGCTGCTGCCGGAGAGACCTCTGAAGGGAGAAACTTTTGTTTTTCCTTGCAAATTAAAAATTTCCTTTTGATATAAATGTTACGGCAACGACTCAGTCTTATTCTTTAGAGGGTTTTCTTGGGCTCAAAGTTGAAAGCTTACGATTTGAAGCCATTTTGACAGTTTAAATTGATTTTGAACAGGAGGAAGTAACACAAACTCCTTTTTCAGCTCTGAATATGGATTAAGAACCGGTTCCTTTGACCATGTGTTTTACCTACTAAAACGCTAAAGTCTAGTGAAATAGTGTCTCGTACAGCCACCTATTCCACTTTTTATAGAAACATAGGTAATTTCTTGTTATCTGGAGACTGATGAACAGAGAGTTGGTTTATTTTGTCTTACTGGGATTTCAGTACAAGGGAGACAATGTTACTCTGCTGCCCTACGTGGGGTGTTTTCTTTTTGTTTGTTTTCCATACGAATTTTTCTACCAAATATTAAGTAAATCAATCTATTTGCCTGTCGTGTTCCATATTATTTTGAAGTATATAGTAATTTAAAACCTTTTGTTACAAAACTGCAGCTTTGTAAAAGAAAGCAATGTCCTGCACTTCTGTTGTTTATGGAAATTATCTTTGTCTCTGGTAATTTAAGACTTGCAAGGAGTATCATTGCAGTTTAGTAAGCATGATCTTCATTCCCAAAGAATATTATCTTGTTTTATATTTTCTCTAAAAGTAGTAGAATTGTAAACCCTATTGCTGTTTGGATTTTGAATGTGTCTCACAGAATATGGCTACACAAAGGTTTAGCTAAAGCCTCTGAATGCTGAATCCCCTTCTCACTCTAAATAAAGCCCACCTAATTATATACTTGTGCATTTTACAGCGATCACTGAAATAAGGAAATACTTTTATGACAGAAACTAGAGCAATTTGTGATAACCTGAGTTTTAACAAGGGGAGAGGTAGGCCATAGGTCATTCCTGAAGAACTAGGAAGGAGTCAACCCACACTGGTATCTGGTGGAAGATGGTGTAATATGCTGAGCAGAACAGAGCTCTGGCTTAATATTTCATTAATCTGTAACTGACTGTGAAAAAAGTGTATTATCCATTGTCTCTTGTAGTTGTTTAAGAATCACAGAGAGTGCACTGCAGCCAGGCCTTTGGTATTACCTGATATAACATAGAATGTGAATACAGAATTTAAGTACATATTAGCAACCAGAAATTTAGAGTGTATGAGTAGATAGTTTTAGGAAAATGTAATTTTCTTTCTGTGTCATGGTTTTGTTTACAATGGCTGTTTTATAAATACTAAAATGTGTATAAGATGAGAGATTTAGCTTGCTGTAAAATAGTGTTTTAGGGAATATGAAATTATTAATAAATGCAACGAAGGGCAAAATTGTGACCTCCACCCCATAATGATAAAATACCATAAAAAAGATTGCAGTAAAAATGCACCTGAGCTCTGTAATGCTTTAAGGGGAAATTAACTGAGAGGAGACCTAATAAAATTGTGATTTTCAAGGTCTTGTTTGGCAATACTATGTAACACGAAGTAAGGCTACAGAGATTAAATGGAGCGGATGCGAGTATTGCAGAGTTACCTTCAGAAATTGCAAATGAAGGGAAAATGTTTTGAAGCCTTTATCCTGTATATGTAAAGCTATGAATTAACCTTTCCATTGATTTGGCTGCATAATGTAATAAGGTAGCAATTGCTGGGAAGATCTGAAATTTAGCAGTTGCCTAGAGACTTCATTGCTTATAGGAAGAGGAGCAGCATAGGCCATGAGTGACATGTCAGCAAAATGAAGAATTCCTTTTTGCATATTCTTGGTGCTTTGAACACACTTGTTTCAGTAATCTTCACTGAAGGAAATGTAAATATTCCAGCTCTCGTTTGTGTCTTGACAGAGTCTTCATTCACATTTGTTGGTGGCAAAATTGAGGTGCCTAAAATGGTCACTATTCCAGTTTTCTGCCTGGCTTTTCTCCCAGCAGTTGCTACCCTTTTCTCATTTCCAAAGAAGTCTGCTAAGTATATACATGTCAGCTTCTGGCCTTCAGCTACTTTTTAGTAATTTAAACTGAAGTAACTTCAAAAATTTCAAAAAAAAAAAAAAAAAAAAAAAAAAGAGAGAAGCTATTTTTTAAATGGTTTTGAAGCAAATAGATAAACCTACTTTACTGATGCAGAAATGCTGCTTGGAGCTCATATTCTTCTTTATGTGAAAGAAATACATACAGGAACAATATTTTGGAAAGTTAAGGTGTATTTGGCAATTTTAGAAAGAGCTGCTCTGCAGTCAGAACAGATAGTTAAAAAAGAATACACAGATGTATTCAGGAAAAGAAAAAATGTGGTGAAAAATAACCTAAAAGGCAGTAGTGGTAGTTTTATCTCTAGCTGAGCAAATGAAGGAGGGAAATAATCCTGTTTTAGATATAGAATGTTGTGGGAAGATATAATTAAGAAGACATTACATAGATTGTTACATGCAGTTTGGTTTTCCCAGTGAGACTGGAGTGAGGTAGAATTCATCATTCAATAAGAGAAGGAAAGTAATTTCAGGATCTCCAGAGATACTTCTGGAGAAGACACCACTGTAAGGTCTATTTCATATGAATTATTTCAATCCTTCTCACCTTATGGGCACCCCAGCAGGCCACACTGCATCACAAACCTGCAGCCTGAGCCCTCTCTGCAAATTGTTTCCCTTCAGACACCCAAATCTGTTCCAACTTTTGCAGTTATCATTAGGACCCCTTGGCATGAGCAAGGAGACACAGGAAGCAGAGCCAAGGGCTGGCAGCACACCTGAGAGCTATCAAACGTTCCCATCTGCAGTTTAGGACCTGCCAGTACTTGTTCCTACGAAAATAAGCTGTGGGTTATATTTAGGCATGTCTGCATTAAGGAGAGGTAGCACAGGAGTTGTTCCCAAGCAGTTCTGTTGGGAGGCATTAGCATGAGAGCCAGGCACACAAACGTGGCTGCTGCAGCTGGGGGCTCTGCTCAGCATTCCCAGCAGCTGAAGGAAGGGAAGCACAGCTGCTCTGGCACTCTGAGCCCCTCTCCTCACTCCAGATGGCAATTTCCAGAGATTTGGGCGAGGGCCTTTACATGATGTGTTGTATTCCCACACACATGTTCCACAGGAAAGAGCTGTAAATGCTGCCTGCAACCACGATTAAACTCCCATTACAGAGTTACACCCATGCCTTACCTGCCCTCAGTGACATCATCTTTCATCTGAGTTTCACATGTAATAACACTTGTGTGATCCAACCAGCCAGCACAGTTTAGCAACTTTTAACACTTAGCTAAGGAATTTTAAAGCAAGACCTACCAAACTACAAACTTGTTGCAGCTCAGCAGAACAAGTCTCTGCCTACATAACAGTAATGTGTCTGCTGCTGCTGCTATTAAGGCTCCTAAAGTGCACTGAGGTCACATAAGGCCTTTTACACTCAGGGTATAGTGAGCACCTGTGGGGAGCAGAGCAAATAGGGTAGGGCAGGGGATGACTGTCCCCACAGACTCATCTTCCTGGAATGCTGTACACTCCTGCCTGTACCCTTGGTTAAGGGTTGGGGCACCTGTGGTGTTCTCCCTTCTTCACTGCATGACATGTAATTTGGCAAGTTAAAATCTATAGTCTGAAACCTGGATTTGTCCATAGTTAGGAGGCACTGGAAAGGAAATCCTTCCTGGGAAAGCAAAAAAAAAAAAAGTCAGCAAAAAAAAATACAGGGGGCCAAAGCCTTTCTGAGAACAGATAATGATGAAGAAAATGGACTTTGTTCTTTACTCTCTGTTTATTAGTTTAAGGCATATTTACTTTTTTTCCACACACAATGAAAAGGTCCACAGTCACATATTAAATAATGGAATTATTTCTATCTCTGAGTAATTTGGTCTTCTAAAACTAATCCAAGCCACTTGAAAAATTGTGTTTTGGATCACCCTGGCATGGTTTGAATATCATCATCAATGGGAGATTGAGGACACCTCAGGCCCTTAGACAAGCTGTTCCTGAGAGGTGAACAGCATTAACAGCAGCTGCATCAGCTATGGCTCCCCAAGGAAATCGTCTCATCCTGCATGGAGAGTGCCTCACTTTATCTGGATTTAGTTGTGAAGTCCCCCAGGGACGGGTGACACCATGCTGTCCTTCCACAGCAGCCTCTCCACAGCACGGAATCCTGGCTGCTCAGACTGGTCAGCAGCTCACACACAGGGATGCTGGGCTGCACACTCTTCCTCCCTGCAGAACTTCTGTGGATTTTCTGCCCTCCACACTTTCCTGCTTGTGTGACGATGCTGTCTGTGACTTCTGGTACACGAGAGGGAGCAATGTGGTGAATCTAAATGTCACTTCCCACTCCAGCCAGAAATGTGTTTGGAACCTATGGCGGGACAAAGTGTCCTTGGACACATCATGCATGCACAGCTGGTCTGCAATCTGCCACCTTCGTGGCTGCTGGCACCCCAGACACTGATGTGACACGCTTCCAGGTAAATTTGGATTGCAGGCAGCTCATTTTTGCCTCACAGGCACTGAGAGTGGCACCCAGGCACAGTGTAGGCTGAGCCAGAGCCCTGTGTCACTCACCATGCAAAGGTGCTCTCCTTAAGTGGTGTTGCCTTCCTGTTGCTCTCCAGAGGTGTGAAGGTGAAGCAGGTACTGGCTCTAGACAAGGCTGTTTGTGCCATCTCTCTGGAGCAGGAGTATTGCAAGTTAGCATTAGGGAGCTCTCTGTTCTTTCGGCTGTTTTCCCACAGAAGGGAACAAAAAGGTTTTGCAGGGCTGTTCACTGTGTGAGTGTTGTGCTGTAGTTCACGTTTTTGCAGCCCGTGGTCTGGTGCCAGAGCAGCGCTATCTCAGGTCAGTACGCTGTGCAGATTGCCAGGGGCACTGGAAGGGCTGGCTGGGGCCTGAATTTCCCCCTGATATATCAGTGAGGTCAGCAATTGTCGCCTCTGCTGTCATACAGGTAGGAAGTCAGGAATCTGGCTTCAGAGGCTCATGAGACTATGTATGTATGGGTTGGGCACATTCAGGATGAATATATTTCATCTGTTTTGCCTGCAAATTGCCTTAGTCCCAGAAAAGACTGGCTTCCATAATGACTGTATTAAAACTAATTCTTGTTCTTTCTGGCAGTTAGGTTTTTTTGGGTTTTTTTTGTGGTTTTTTTGTTTGTTTGTTTTTGTTTTGTTTTGTTTTGTTTTGTTTTGTTTTGTTTTGTTTTAATTGGGAACTGAAAATGCCATCAAGATTTTGTTGACTTGGTTTTGAAATAGGGAATAGAGTAACAACTTTAACTTTTGTGTTCTGTTTGAGGTTACTAGTTTGTGACATCTGACATTGAATTGTGTGGTTAGCAAGGCTTGCACAGAAGGGCAGCACTGAGCAGCCAGGAGCAGGGAGCAGCAGCCATGCAGCTCTGTGGAGGTGGTGAGTGAAGAGAAACCTGCTGGGGCTTGGGTTTGCTCAGACTGCAAGGAGACATGTGCAAGGAAACTTAACAGCTGAAATTACTCAAAGCTGTTGAGGAAGGGGCCTGGTATCAGTAAGGTGAACTTCTGAGTAATTCCAATGTTAATCGCCAAATCTAAGGCATGGTTTTTTATTAAAAAATTCACTAGGGAAAAAAAAAAAAAGAAAGAAAATAAATAGAACCAAAACCAAAATCGAGGAAAAATTGCAATCTGTTCTGGTTTTATCAATTCTTTAGGCCTTGATATGCTTGAGTGCATAGAAGGGTTTTCAATGATTATCACTGTCAGCCACACCAGGGGATGAAGACAGGAATTTTGTTTGCATTTGACACTAATGAAAGTAAAGGTGGGTTCTTAATCTTCAAGTCCGTTTGTGTTTAGATTTTTATTATTTTCATTTTACCATGTGTGCTTATTGTCCCTACATGGTGAATAGTCTTAGCTTGAGTTTGTGGCTTTGTTTGGGTCTTTTGGGTTGGGTTTCTTTTCCCCTTTGGGTAGCAGGATCTGGTTATGGTCCCTTCAAACTTGAGGGACACACAAGCTCTGTTAGGATAGTATTACAAAAGCTGTAAGTCTGGGAGAGGTCAGAAGAATACACAGTGCAGTAGTAGAACTTGTTTCTTAAGTTAGTAATATCAGCAGGGATCCAAGAGTGGGGAGAAATTAATGGGTACTCTGAGCAGGACAGCCTTGAGATTCTGCTCTTTTTGAATTGCATGCTGGAGACATAATTATAATGCTTGAAGAAATGAGTAATTAACAGGAAACTTCTTTCTGGACCAATATCCCAACTGTGACAGAGGCTAGGAGCAATAGCTGATAATCTCATCAAAGTGGTCCTTTAGATTTTAGTGCTTTATAGGCTGGAGACTCATTGAGTCAGAGGGGATGTCTTAGGACAGAGGTGAATTAGTATAGCACTTGCTTCCTCTAGACAAAGCATTTTTCATGTTTTGGGATTTGCTTTAGGATTGCAAATCAAAAGGTTGAGGAAGAGGTGAGTGGGAGTGGTTGATGGACAGATGAGTGATGGGCATGTATATTACATGGACTGCATCCCTGTCATTGTGGAGAATTCCATTAACACGTGGTTAGCTGTCCTCAGTGTCTGCCTGTGTTATCAAAGGCTGCTGGAAAACATGCATGAAATGAACAAAATGCCCACCAGCAAAGAGAGTGAACTGAATACCCTTCCCTGTAGCTCCAAATATGAAGATAACACATGTGAAACCGGGAGAATGGCAAGTCATATAAAAGAAGAGATTAAAAGGAATCAAAGGTCTTCAGGGCCAGGCTGAGACATTCCTATATAAAATAACTGAGCTGAAAGATGCTGTGAAAGAATTAATTCTGCATTGTATTTTTAGGCCCCATAATTTTTTACCCTGCTGGATTCACTGTGATTAAGGCAGGAAAAAAAGCCAGAGTCAATGAGAAAAAGGGGTGCCAGATTTCAGAGATCTTTCCAAACCCTTCATTTTCAAGGACTTTCCTCTGTCTCTGTGTGAGTAATAATGTGTGTATTTGGCCATGATGAGCTCAGGCAAATTCTCCATATTGGAATTATGTTAATTGCATAGAGCCGGTGGGTCCTGAACTGCAAATGGAGGACTGCAGGCATAGCCAACAGAAATGAGGCATGGATTGAAAACTCATAATGACAGATATTCAGAGTCATGCAGTTATACCAAAAAAACAAAGAGAAATGTCATAATTTCCAACATTCCCTTCTGAAAGGAAAACATATTACATGAAGGAATGGTCACCCACGCAGAATTGTGCCAGGCCTTTGAAAACATGGGGATACACAGGAACACGGCTGGCGTAGCCATTTTTGTTGTGCATTTGACATATGTTAATAATTTGAATCCAGTTAATTACCTAATGGACATATATTACATTTTGTATATCACCAGTATGATTGGAATGTAATGTGAAGAAATCAATAAAGAGAGAAAATAAAGGGTGAATGGGAAGGAAACACGGGAAACACGAGGATAGAAAATAAAGGATGTTCACTTCATTGCTGAAAAGTCCTGTGCAGATTCACCAATGATACAATACTGTGAGGGTCAGACATAGGCAGCTTTGAGAAAAACAAACATTTACTTCTGGTCTAACGTGAAAACTTAGGCATGATTCCCCTCATTCTTCATGGTTTAGAGGACAAATAAAGTCAGCTCCTGAAACTGACCGAAGAGTCCTTACGTTTGTCACTGTATCGAATGCCTGAATGGAACCTCAGCAGTCAGAAGAGTAGGTTACAGCAGGGCCATAAGAACCGTGTGCGGCGGCCGAAAGACCGCCACGTCCCTGCGCCGGGGAAAAAACCGGGGTTCTGCGTTGCCGCCACGCCTGCAGGAGGGAGAGCCGGGAAAAGCGGCCCGGGGGAACCGAGGGGCTGCGGGGCTGCCAGCGAGACGGGCCAGGGGGGCGGGGCGGGAGGCGGGGAAAGCAGCCGGGCCCGGGGCGGAGCCGAAGGGGCGGAGCCTCAGCCCAGGCCCGCCCGCCGGGCCCGCCCCTGCTCCCAACCAGGTCGGACCGAACCCCATAAAGCCGCGGCGCGGGCGGCGCTGCACCACACCGGCCGTGTCGGTACCGGCAGCGGCGAGCGTGTGACCATGTCTGGCCGGGGCAAGGGCGGCAAGGGGCTCGGCAAGGGCGGCGCCAAGCGCCACCGCAAGGTGCTGCGCGACAACATCCAGGGCATCACCAAGCCGGCCATCCGCCGCCTGGCTCGGCGCGGCGGCGTCAAGCGCATCTCGGGGCTCATCTACGAGGAGACGCGCGGCGTGCTCAAGGTCTTCCTGGAGAACGTCATCCGCGACGCCGTCACCTACACGGAGCACGCCAAGAGGAAGACGGTCACGGCCATGGACGTGGTCTACGCCCTCAAGCGCCAGGGTCGCACTCTCTACGGCTTCGGCGGCTAAAACGTGAACGTCCTGCCGGACCACCGCCACAAAAACCCCAAAGGCTCTTTTAAGAGCCACCCACCTATTCCTTAAAAAGAGCTATATCGCTATGTTTTATTTATTACTTTATTTGTCTCTGTGTTATTGCCGTTGACAAAGCATCTGCTTTTCCTCCCATTTCTCTTCCGCTTCGAATAAGTCGCCCGGGCTGCTGCTTCTCAGCGGCCCTTTGAGGAGGAATAAAACCACAAAACCGCAAGAGGACAAAAGAATTTACTACCCTTCCCTAGAAAAATTTGAGCAAACCGCTCTAAGCCTAAGTTCTGCACAACAAGGCGCCGCAGCATTCTTTTCCTTATTCCCCCTCGCCCGTAACCCAAAGGCAGCAGGAGAACCAGCTACGGTAGGGAGCCTCTGGAGGAGCCTCTTCCCGCTGCCGCCCGCGGGAGCCCCAGACCGTGGCCAGGGCGGCTTTGGCGCCCGCGCCCTTTCCAAAAGCGCGCGCGGGACGCGATTGGCTCCGGCACATCCCGCGCTCCCTCCTCCCCCATCGGCCCGGGACAGCGGCTCCCTGCGCGCCGAAAACTGAGCGATCCCACCCATCCCGTACCAACAATGAACACGCAGCCCGCCAGAACCGGCCCGGGCCAAATACAGGGAACACACAACATACCACACACACACACACACACACAGACAAATAGCCGCCCTTCCCTTCCCTTTGCCGAGCCACCGAGGCCGCGGCATTTCAAGCTCTTTCTCGAGACTGTGGGTGGCTCTGAAAAGAGCCTTTGGGGTTCGCTTCTGGGCTCCGCACGCTTCCGCCGACCGCTTTACTTGCTCTTGGCTTTGTGACTCTCCGTCTTCTTGGGCAGCAGCACGGCCTGGATGTTGGGCAGCACGCCGCCCTGCGCGATCGTCACCTTGCCCAGCAGCTTGTTGAGCTCCTCGTCGTTGCGGATGGCGAGCTGCAGGTGGCGGGGGATGATGCGCGTCTTCTTGTTGTCGCGGGCCGCGTTGCCCGCCAGCTCCAGGATCTCGGCCGTCAGGTACTCCAGCACGGCCGCCAGGTACACCGGCGCGCCCGCGCCCACGCGCTCCGCGTAGTTGCCCTTGCGCAGCAGCCGGTGCACGCGGCCCACGGGGAACTGCAGCCCGGCCCGCGACGAGCGCGACTTGGCCTTGGCCCGCGCCTTGCCGCCCTGCTTCCCACGACCCGACATCTTGCCGCGCTCCTCGCTCGCTCCGCACACAAAGTACCGCCGACACCGACACGCAGCGACACCGACACCGCCGCCCTCAGCCCTCCGCCTTTATATCCCCTCCCTGCGCGCCACCGCCGCCTCCTGATAGGCCGAGCCCTCCTCTCGGGCCACGCGCTGCCCAATGGCGCAGCGAATCTCACGCTGACCAATCGCGACGGCCGCAGCGCCCAGAAGCTCCGCCTGTTCCCTCCTACCCGCCAATGACGAGCCGCGGAGGGCGGGCCTCGGCTCGCGGCCGCTCCCGCCCGGACCGGCGGGGCCGCGCTGGCTGCCCCGTCCCGCTCCGGGATCGCTCTCTGCCCTGGCTGCGGTTCTTCTAAAGACCCCGGGCTGCACTGTGCGGATTGGAGGTGCCGGGGCGAGGACTGAAAGAGTAAAAGAAAGACAGTGGGGTGGTGGCCGTGAGGGGGAAAAGGGGGACGCAGGCGACTTGCACGCACTGACAAGGGAGCAATGCCCTCCTACATATTTAGCGGGATCTCATTTAAACAGGGGCTCTAAAGTTAAAATGAATGTAAAGTTTCCTTTACAAGCCCTGATTCCTAGCCATGCCTTCTTGTTTCATAACTGCTTGTTAGAGTTTACATATTAGTGTATTACCAGTAAAAACTGAAAGCTCTGACTGTTTTTCATTCTTGGGCTGAAAGTCTTGCTTCAATATCGTTTTCAATTTTGATTTTCAAGTAGACGTTTTCATCTACTAATTTCACTCACTTTATTTTGCATAATCCTGTGACAGTTTAATGTATGTAAATAAAACTACAAATAATTTCAGGGGAATTTTTGTCCTTATCAGCTCTGCAAAAATATATCCACGAAAATAAAAGGGAAACTTTCACACTTAAAGGATGATAAATGAAGTAGTAAGCAAGGTGCAATTATAAAATCGTGTAATGTAAAAAGAAAAAAAACTTTAGGCTTGCGTGGTTTAATATTCAAGTTAAATTTTGTCAGTTAACAACAACACTAAATCTTAGAAATTTCGCGAATGGAAATAGTACACATTATAGCAATTTACATGAACACTGAGTATTCAGTACGAATAGAGCCTGTAAAGAGTAGGCGGTATCGGCTAAGGGCGGGAATTTTAAAATTTGAATTATCCAATCAAATGCAGCGTTCTCTCGTCTGCCTATCAGAGAAGGCGCCAGGGCTATAAATACTCCCCGGACACAGGCAGCCGCTCATTGCTGCTGTACGTTGGAGCTTGATTGCTTGCAGGGGCAGCGATGGCGCGCACGAAGCAGACGGCGCGGAAGTCGACGGGCGGCAAGGCGCCCCGCAAGCAGCTGGCCACCAAGGCTGCACGCAAGAGCGCGCCGGCCACGGGCGGCGTCAAGAAGCCGCACCGCTACCGGCCCGGCACGGTGGCGCTGCGCGAGATCCGGCGCTACCAGAAGTCCACGGAGCTGCTGATCCGCAAGCTGCCCTTCCAGCGCCTGGTGCGCGAGATCGCGCAGGACTTCAAGACCGACCTGCGCTTCCAGAGCTCGGCCGTCATGGCGCTGCAGGAGGCCAGCGAGGCCTACCTGGTGGGGCTCTTCGAGGACACCAACCTGTGCGCCATCCACGCCAAGCGCGTCACCATCATGCCCAAGGACATCCAGCTGGCCCGCCGCATCCGCGGAGAGCGCGCGTAAGCCTTGTGAGATGTTTACTATCTGCTTTTAAAGTATCTAAACACAAAGGCTCTTTTAAGAGCCACCACAAAAACAATAAAAGGAGCTGTTACACCAAAGTTTGTATTACGCTCATATGGACACAACTATAGCCACTGAATACAATGATGTATACAGATTATGGCGTGAACAGAGGTAGTGTTACGTTGCACTTTATATATTTAAAATTTGGGATACAGACGAGAGGGTTATTATCAGCTGCGGGAAGTGTATGAGGTTTTATAAGCTCGAAAGAAGGATCGAAACGGTATTAAAATAGTCTGAAACCGCGGGGAAAAAACCCATCGTGGAACAAAAGGAAATTCACTGCCTTCAGAGCGTACCTGGCCCCTGCGTCCCCCTTTTCCCCCTCACGGCCACCACCCCACTGTCTTTCTTTTACTCTTTCAGTCCTCGCCCGGCACCTCCAATCCGCACAGTGCAGCCCGGGGTCTTTAGAAGAACCGCAGCCAGGGCAGAGAGCGATCCCGGAGCGGGACGGGGCAGCCAGCGCGGCCCCGCCGGTCCGGGCGGGAGCGGCCGCGAGCCGAGGCCCGCCCTCCGCGGCTCGTCATTGGCGGGTAGGAGGGAACAGGCGGAGCTTCTGGGCGCTGCGGCCGTCGCGATTGGTCAGCGTGAGATTCGCTGCGCCATTGGGCAGCGCGTGGCCCGAGAGGAGGGCTCGGCCTATCAGGAGGCGGCGGTGGCGCGCAGGGAGGGGATATAAAGGCGGAGGGCTGAGGGCGGCGGTGTCGGTGTCGCTGCGTGTCGGTGTCGGCGGTACTTTGTGTGCGGAGCGAGCGAGGAGCGCGGCAAGATGTCGGGTCGTGGGAAGCAGGGCGGCAAGGCGCGGGCCAAGGCCAAGTCGCGCTCGTCGCGGGCCGGGCTGCAGTTCCCCGTGGGCCGCGTGCACCGGCTGCTGCGCAAGGGCAACTACGCGGAGCGCGTGGGCGCGGGCGCGCCGGTGTACCTGGCGGCCGTGCTGGAGTACCTGACGGCCGAGATCCTGGAGCTGGCGGGCAACGCGGCCCGCGACAACAAGAAGACGCGCATCATCCCCCGCCACCTGCAGCTCGCCATCCGCAACGACGAGGAGCTCAACAAGCTGCTGGGCAAGGTGACGATCGCGCAGGGCGGCGTGCTGCCCAACATCCAGGCCGTGCTGCTGCCCAAGAAGACGGAGAGTCACAAAGCCAAGAGCAAGTAAAGCGGTCGGCGGAAGCGTGCGGAGCCCAGAAGCGAACCCCAAAGGCTCTTTTCAGAGCCACCCACAGTCTCGAGAAAGAGCTTGAAATGCCGCGGCCTCGGTGGCTCGGCAAAGGGAAGGGAAGGGCGGCTATTTGTCTGTGTGTGTGTGTGTGTGGTATGTTGTGTGTTCCCTGTATTTGGCCCGGGCCGGTTCTGGCGGGCTGCGTGTTCATTGTTGGTACGGGATGGGTGGGATCGCTCAGTTTTCGGCGCGCAGGGAGCCGCTGTCCCGGGCCGATGGGGGAGGAGGGAGCGCGGGATGTGCCGGAGCCAATCGCGTCCCGCGCGCGCTTTTGGAAAGGGCGCGGGCGCCAAAGCCGCCCTGGCCACGGTCTGGGGCTCCCGCGGGCGGCAGCGGGAAGAGGCTCCTCCAGAGGCTCCCTACCGTAGCTGGTTCTCCTGCTGCCTTTGGGTTACGGGCGAGGGGGAATAAGGAAAAGAATGCTGCGGCGCCTTGTTGTGCAGAACTTAGGCTTAGAGCGGTTTGCTCAAATTTTTCTAGGGAAGGGTAGTAAATTCTTTTGTCCTCTTGCGGTTTTGTGGTTTTATTCCTCCTCAAAGGGCCGCTGAGAAGCAGCAGCCCGGGCGACTTATTCGAAGCGGAAGAGAAATGGGAGGAAAAGCAGATGCTTTGTCAACGGCAATAACACAGAGACAAATAAAGTAATAAATAAAACATAGCGATATAGCTCTTTTTAAGGAATAGGTGGGTGGCTCTTAAAAGAGCCTTTGGGGTTTTTGTGGCGGTGGTCCGGCAGGACGTTCACGTTTTAGCCGCCGAAGCCGTAGAGAGTGCGACCCTGGCGCTTGAGGGCGTAGACCACGTCCATGGCCGTGACCGTCTTCCTCTTGGCGTGCTCCGTGTAGGTGACGGCGTCGCGGATGACGTTCTCCAGGAAGACCTTGAGCACGCCGCGCGTCTCCTCGTAGATGAGCCCCGAGATGCGCTTGACGCCGCCGCGCCGAGCCAGGCGGCGGATGGCCGGCTTGGTGATGCCCTGGATGTTGTCGCGCAGCACCTTGCGGTGGCGCTTGGCGCCGCCCTTGCCGAGCCCCTTGCCGCCCTTGCCCCGGCCAGACATGGTCACACGCTCGCCGCTGCCGGTACCGACACGGCCGGTGTGGTGCAGCGCCGCCCGCGCCGCGGCTTTATGGGGTTCGGTCCGACCTGGTTGGGAGCAGGGGCGGGCCCGGCGGGCGGGCCTGGGCTGAGGCTCCGCCCCTTCGGCTCCGCCCCGGGCCCGGCTGCTTTCCCCGCCTCCCGCCCCGCCCCCCTGGCCCGTCTCGCTGGCAGCCCCGCAGCCCCTCGGTTCCCCCGGGCCGCTTTTCCCGGCCTCGTCCCCTCCGGGCAGCGGCGGTCCCGGAGCTGTCTCTGTGTTTGCCGCAGGTCTCCGCGGTGCTGTCGCTCCGGGCTCGCCCTTTCCCGGCTCAGGTTCCCGGGATGGCTGCAGTCCCTGCGCTCCGGCGCCGCGGCTCCGCCGGCCCGGCCGCCTCCGCGATCCCTCAGCGTGTGCGGGCACTGCTCTCTCCCGGTGCCGGGCTCCCGAAAAACGAAAAGCGTTGGGAGCCTTTTCCCCGAACTTGGCTCTCTTCTCTCCTGCTTCACAGCATGTAATTTCTTTCTAATTTTTTCGTATCACTTTTTTTACCCGATGACATAACAGAAACATATTTTTTTCTTCCTATTGTTGTTGCTCTTTCAGATTTACAACACATATTTTCTACCTTATTGTGTTGTTTTACCTTCAGCCAACATATTTTTTTTTTACCTGTCAAATTTTAGTATAAATAACCTACCTTTTTGGCCTACTAATTTTTTCCAAGCATGCGTTCAGAACTTATAATTTAATTTTCTTTTATTTCCTTTAGTGAGTAGCACTAAATCCTCTTATTCTCTTGTTGTTCTTATGCTATGTACTGTATACTAGGAACTTATGTGACAGTACTTTATAAAGCAACTTAACCAAGTGCAGCTTATAGTGAAAATAACATCCAGAAAATTGTATGTCCACTTCATTAGTCTTTCTCCTCTTTTAGAGATGTGTTCTGGGCCTACATGTACTATGGAACCCTTTTAAGCACCACTTCATGTGAATATATATATATATAAATACTAGAAAATAATGAATAGCTTAATAATGTATTAAAGCACTGGCTAACCACGGCAAGTATTGTGTTAATTAATCATAAAAATTCTGAAAGCATTTCCAACAGTTTTTCTTAATTTATTTCTCCCATTTAAGTTTTCCTAGATGGGTTTTTTGGGGGGAATTGTTATGTTTTTTGAGGGATGTGGTGGTGTTTGGTTTTCTGCTTGATTTCTTTTTGGCTTCGTTTGTTTTTTTCTTTCACAAAATCAGCAGAGAACTATTATTTTATGTGGAAGATATTTTGATTTGTATGTTACAAACACACGTTGTTGACTTCTTTATATTTCACTAGTGAGGACCAGCACTGAATGTGAGCATGTCAGCTATGAACTGAATCTCAAAATGACTTCCAGCCACAGGAAGCAGCCGAAATTGCTGTGAAATGGCTGCCCTGAGCCTCAGATGCCTCCAGATGTTTACAGATATGCAGAGCCTTGGAAACCAAGGTTTCTCAATCACTGTATTTTTATTTAGCACTTTTTTGAATAATATTTATACTCACTTATGAGCCATCTGGTTATACTCCCTTCTTTTATCTACTACAATGCATGCTGAAGGATCAACTTGATAATCTCCTTTTATATGCAGGAGTCAAAACCTTCACAAAACTGCAAACAGCAGGGACACACTTCTCCTTGAATTTTGGTTGTTTACTTGAAATTCCAAGGGCCAAAGACTACACTGAAGTTCTCTTGGAAGCCTTGCTCCATTCATCTGCAATTTACACCATTAGGTTAAGAATAAATCTCCCTCTTTTATAAATACTCAGTAAAGAGATTTTAATGCAGCAGTATCAAGATAAAAGAAACATCAATAAAGAAGGAGGAATTAAGTATCTTTTTTTTAGAAGAAACAATTTATACTATAAGTTAGTTTAATAGAAACAAAGGTAAAAATATGTTTTAATGTTACAATAAAAGATGTACTTTGTTAAAACTACAACATTGATTTTATAAGTTTTGAAGAAGGCAGGCAGACATTCCATTCAATGCAGAAAGACCTGGAGCGGTCTAAAGTAACGCCAGGAGTCCGGTCTGCTACACAGTAACAGGAATTCAGTTACCTGGTATCAATGGACCTGGGGAACTGCATGAACTGATTTTGCCCTATGGGGGAAAAGAAAAAAAATCCACACAGTTTAGAAATTTTGCAATCATCCTTGACTTCACTCACTACACTGTCTAAAACCTTTATCTGCTTGTGCCACACCTGGAGTTTCCAAAGGGCAATTCCTGATCACTGGTTGTAGACAAGAAGGCCTCACTCGCCTCCTGCCACTACAGTTCTGGAAAACTCCAACATCCTTCCCAGAAAACCACTGTAGGTCACAGCATTCCTCACTCAACTTTGGGAATCTGACCTGAAAGTGGCTCTTTTCATTCCATGCTTATTACCAGATCTGTACTGTTGGCTAAACATAAAATATCCCTTCTCACAATCCACTTTTTTTCCAGCTCCAGCAGCAGATTTAGGTCTTATGCTGTGTCAGAAACTCCTTGTGTTCCACGTAAGAAGGAAAAAAAATTACATTCCATTTATGTTTCTGCATGCTGAGCAAGAGGATTTCTGTCCTCTCAATGGTATTAGTGGACAAAGATTGAAAGACAGCGATACAGTTTCCATCTGTGTTTGAATAGTGTGAATTTTCATTTCTGTGATTTAAGAATTGTTTCATTTCCTGCAAATGAGGCATGTTCAATTGCATAAGGGGAAAAAAAGAAAGTTTATATGTCTTTTAAATGTGGAATACAGACTTTGTTAACATTCTGAAGTGCATATCTCACCTCAGGCCTTGGCCTATACCTAAAAATTATTAGATATATAAAATAAGATTACTGTACAACCAAGCCAGGAACCTCACCATTGTGGAAGCCACAACACTTGGTGAGGAATTTGGGTGCTGTTCATTGAGGAAAGGAGTCATGAAAATACTAAATCTACTTTTGTTATAGGACATTTTCACTTTACTAGTCATTCAGAAAAATAAATGTCAGTGGGCACAGAGGAAAATAATGGTAACCTTTCACTTATTTAAGCAGGAGTAGCAAGGATTCATTGTTTATTTTACATTAGAACACCCATGCTAGCCATCAGCTTTAAATTTAGCATTAAAGCACAGAAAAACAATAATTTTTTACTACTTACCCTATTTGTCTTTGGAACAGGGGCAGGGGTAGATGTCCAATTTTTGTAAGCAATATGCATAAAGAGTAATTAATTTACAGCATGTGTAGGATTTTGTTGCAGAACATGAATCCACTTGGCAATGGTTCTTTTTTTTTTCCTTTTCCCCTCTATTAACCTTCTAAAAAAATTCTGAGCAGAATCTCTGTACAGACCTGTGCTAATTTATAAACATGTTTATTCCCTGGAAAGAAAGCAACAATATTTTACTAAAATATTTTGATGTTTCTATTGATATTTGCAGATTTTAAAAATATGGGGATGGTGAATGGAGTGATGATACCCAAACACAACTTCAATGTGAGGAAATGATGGAGCATCAAAGCCTTGGGAAGCCTCCCTGGTTTACACATGAATTTACACATACAAATTCACCAACTTGCTGTGTTGAGCACATGTTCCCTTTTTTGGGTTTTTCTATAGGGGCTGAAAAAATAAATTTTAGTCTACAGTGGCTGAGAAATTAAAACCCACTTACTGGATAACAATAGAAATACTTGGATGATTTTAAGGTATTATGCTTGAATATCCAAAAGCAAAACACAGCTGAAGAAAAAAAGGCAGGCAAGTGATCTCTGGCTTGCACTAACACTCAGGTCTGCCCTTCCTGCCTCATGCTCACCTTTGTTTTGGTCTGCACTGAGTAGGAGTCTGCAATGGTTCATTTCCCACGAGCATCCACTCTGTCATTTCTTGGTCTCTCACGGTGGATAGGGGTTATCTCCAAGGCTCCGTGATATCTCACATGAAGGAAAGATGAGCTTGAGAGAGTAGAATCACAGCTTGAAACACTTTCCAGTTTCTAAGTAAATCAATACACAATCATGACAATGAAAATAATGAAAAATACTAATTGTTCTGTTTATATTTCCAGGAATTTCAGAATTCCTTTCTGCCACAATGAAGTAGGAAGAAATAAAAGGATTACCGAGTCTTTCAGGGGTTGATCAAGATTACAACAGTTCCTGTACAAACCCAGAAAGTGGACAGAAACTGCCAATAAATGTGACTATCTTGACATGAATAACCATTTTTATACAAATATCAAGGGACTAAAGAACTCCAGATCTTAGCACTAGTGCCTCTGGGAGGTTTTGAACCGTTCTTGGCTATTGGGTTACTATTACTAGTTTATAAAAAAAATATTTTCAGCATTCTGGTAGCCTTCAGTAGTGTCACAGAAGGCCTTAATCCTCCCCCACTATAGGAAATGGTATCAGATTAAGTGGGCATTAAATTTATTTTCCCATTTCTGTGATTAATCAAGAAAGAATGCAACATTCTGCAAGGTCACACCGGGGTTTTGTTATGCTTGTTATAACCATCCAACACGTGCATTTACCTTTGTTTTATAGGTTTACTAAGGGACACCTCAGTAAACTGTATTTTTTCAACATTTACCTTCAAGCAGGGAAAAAAGGGTATTTCAAATTACTAGAAGAAATCCGGTGTTTCCTCTGATTGTCTCAGTTTAGATTTTTCAATTAAACATGTGTAATAAGAAAAGAACGTGATGTTTCTCAAATTACTGAGGTCGCTGTGTTTCTTTATTTTCACACTCTCAAACAGCGGGGACTCCAGGTTTTGCCGACATTTCATTCATCCTTTCGCACCTCCTTTCAGCACCGAATTTAGCTGCTCGCAGGGTTTTAGGAGCTGCTGATAGCCCCGGATATGGAGGGTACAGAAGACAATACTGCTGCCGGCAGAGTGTTAACTGGTCGGTGTTTGAAAGAAAGAGACATTGCACTGAAAACTACAGGAAAAAAATAAATGAGAATCCATCCATTGTTTGTAATAGGGAGCTGCCACTTCCCAGGGCAGGAATCCTCTTGCTGAGGTGTGGGTTCCTTTCTTCTGAAAGTTAAGAAGTGGTGAATCACCAGATGGTGTTATCAAAGATACAAGCTTACACAATCAACATTCTTTCATCAAAACCGAGAAACCACTTTTGCTTTAAGTCTCCTCGCTACGCAACATACCCTCAAAAGATGAGTTTTCAGGTTTAACTCCCCGTACAATTCAGAATTCAGTATACTCCAGATTCTGTTTCTCAATCAATTTTAATTAATTTTGAGGCATAGAAGAATAATTACTCTTGCAATATACTCTTATTACTCTGTCTGTATTAACACTAAAATTACAGATAAACTGTAATTGCAGTTATCCCGATTTCTGAATTTAATAAAGGAAAGGTGCTTCTTTAAGGTTTTATGGAAAATGCAGCGACAAGGAGCATCAGCGTACAGAGGGTGCACGCAATCGGTGCTTTGTTCCACTGAAATGCCCAAGCACAAGGAAAGGAACATGGACTTTCCCACACGCTGCTAAAGCACGAACATCTCCCAAAAGGCACCGGCTGAGAGGCCGCGATCTCAGAAGAGACCGAGCGCGGTGTTTTCGGGGGGAAGCGGCTCAGCCGCGGAGCCGGCTCTGCATCAGCGCCTGGGACCGTGGGGCAAACTGTGTTACTTCCTCGGATTAAATGTCCATTTTCTCCGACACCAACCGCTTAAACCACTCTGGTTTTTCTCTACTCTGTAGAGAACCTTCTAAAGAACAGGATTTTGTGCCTTTTGTGCCCATTTAGCTCACGGTAAATTTTTAATTTAAAATATAAACCGAAGGTTTCTCTCTGCCGAGGTCTCTGCAGCCGCCCGCCGCCGAGTTTCAGCGGTCGCGTTTCCCTCATTTCTGCTCCTTCTGGGGGGAAACTCCACAAGCCTGTAGGACAGACTCCCCCCTTCCCTCCCGGCAGGAAACGGGGCGCACGGGCGGCAGATTTCGCGAAGAAAAACTCATTTTTGGGCCGTGAAGAAACACAGCGGGCGCGGCGGCGGGCGGCGGGGCGCGGGCCCGCGCACCAATCAGCGCGCGCGGCGCTGCTATAAAAGGGGCGGCGGCGGCGGCGCCTCCATTGTTCGCCCGGATCGCCCCGAGCCGACATGGCCGAGACCGCTCCCCTCGCCGCGCCCGACGTCGCCGCCGCCGCCCCGGCCCCGGCCAAAGCCCCCGCCGCCAAGAAGCCGAAGAAGGCGGCGAGCGGCTCCAAGGCCCGCAAGCCCGCGGGGCCCAGCGTCACCGAGCTGATCACCAAGGCCGTGTCCGCCTCCAAGGAGCGCAAGGGGCTCTCGCTCGCCGCGCTCAAGAAGGCGCTGGCCGCCGGCGGCTACGATGTGGAGAAAAGTAACAGCCGCATTAAACTAGGCATCAAGAGCCTCGTCAGCAAGGGTGTCCTGGTGCAGACCAAGGGCACCGGCGCCTCCGGCTCCTTCCGCCTCAGCAAGAAACCCGGAGAAGGCAAGGAGAAAGCCCCGAAGAAAAAAACTGCCGCAGCCAAGCCCAAGAAGCCGGCGGCCAAAAAGCCTGCCAGCGCCGCTAAGAAGCCCAAGAAGCCGGTAACAGCGAAGAAGAGCCCCAAGAAAGCCAAGAAGCCGGCGGCTGCAGCGGCCAAGAAAGCGGCCAAGAGTCCCAAGAAGGCGACAAAGGCTGCCAAGCCCAAAAAAGCGGCGGCAGCAGCCAAGAGCCCGGCTAAGGCGAAAGCGGTGAAGCCCAAAGCAGCCAAGCCCAAGGCGGCCAAGCCGAAAGCAGCCAAGGCGAAGAAGGCGGCACCTAAGAAAAAATAAATGGTGCTGAAAAACCCCGTCTGCCTTGCAGATAAACCCAACGGCTCTTTTAAGAGCCACCCAAGTTTTCACAAAAGGAGCTGGAACTCTTAAATAATTTTTTTTTAAAGTCTATCTTCGTGTTATCCGTGCGCAATTAAAAACTTTTTTGTTGTTGTTTTCCCCGTTGCTGTCGCTTTTAGGTGTACCCTGTAACTTCCTTGCGCTCTCGTTTTTTGCCGGTGCGCAGCGGCACCGCAGCGGAGCTCACCGCGGCACGGCTCATTTAAACAAATTATCCTAGAGCGAACAGCTCCCCGTTCGGTGCAGGAATCGGGGCTAACCGGAGCTCTTCGGGGTAGCGAGAGCACCGCTCGGTGTGCTCCGGGGAAGGGGAGTGGGGATGGGGATCGGGATGAGGATGGGGATGCTGCGGCTCCCCGAGTTCATTCCCATCAGGCAGAGCCGCGCAGGGAAGCGCCGCTCGCACCGCCCCCGAGCCGGGCACTTTTCGAAAAGCCCGCGCTCCGCAAGCATTGGCCCTCGCTCTCGGGCCTTTCTAGCGCCCGGCAATTCTCAGGTTAAAAAGGCGCTCCACCTTTCTACCCACACTCACTCGGCGGGAGAGGCTCCTGAATTCCCTGCTAGGTTTGTACCGCCTCTCCCGCCTCCCTCATCCCCTCGGCCTTTTCATTCCCGTCCAGTTCCCTGCCTGCTTTAGGAGCCGTAGGGCCTCGGGGATCGGGGACTTCGAGGTTCCGAGCTGCCTCGGTGCAGTTCTCCGCTCCGACGCACAAAATCCGCTCATTGGAGCTGCCGCGCTCACTTCTTTCCCGGGTGTTCATTTTTGCACAAATCGGACCATACAAACTAGATATTTTCTGCACACATAGCAGCCTGTAGCTGGGGTCACTGGCGATTCTCCCGTCTCCGTTTAAAGGATGCAGTGCGCGCTTCCTTTCACTGCGACTGCTCTGTGAGGAAGCGGCTTACAGGGAGGATGAGGTGATCAGAGCCTGCGGGTGGGGATTTACCTTGTTAATGAGCACAAAGATCGAGCAAAGCTGATCCTTCACTTGGGAGATGACTCAAATATTGTGGGAAATTGCTCCACACAACAAGAAGGGGTGTATGTGTGCAGGAACACTGAGTGCACTGTACATATGAGCTCCAGAGGTTATACTGTCAATTACAGGAGCAAAATTACCATCAAACCAAAAATTCCTGTTAAACTGGTGAAGCTGAGTTGGGCAGCACAGCACAGCAAAGGTACCTACTGGGAAAAGGGAGTGCAGTGGCAAAGAGCAAGAGTGGCCTGGGAAAACTCATCCTGCAGGGATAAGAGCAATGTCATGTTTATACCAGTTGCACCATTGGCATATCAGTCAGTAACCCAAATCAATAATTTCTCATCCACCTTTCCCCTCGGCTTGGCCACTACAGGCCCTGCAGATGCCATCTGAGCTCGGCTGGGGGAGAGCTGTGCACTGCTCCAGACTGATTCTCCCTCAGAAACAATTTATGTTAAATTACCAAGTCACTAACACGGTGTCTGATCACTGTCTCTCCCTCGGGACCCCACACCACCCTCAGCAGGTTCCTCTAGCTAATAAGAATAAGATTCCTATTCCTAAACAGATTCCTATTCTGGACATAAGAAAAGCTGATATCCTAAGAAAAACTCAGGGCTTACTCTTTTGCTGTCATGGCTCAAATTTCTTGCTAACCTACTGGACTGAGGTTCAGTTGTGTGATTCGTGATTGCAGTGAAGAGGGGGAACACATCTCACTCTTCTGACATATTTTTTTGACATACGGTCATTAATTTTTTTCATTAAACATGTTAAGATTACTTTATGATACTGAAGTAAGAGAGAAAATAGATGAGCTCTGCTCAGTGTTTTCTAAGGTGTGCTACATGCTGGTGTCTTGTGTCTGGACATAACTTCAACAAAAAGCAAAAGGATATACTTTATGATTAAATATTAAACTGCCCCAAAATTAGAATAAAGGTAAAAAAAAAAAAAAAATAAAGCCAATAACCAAGGGTCCAGTATTGCAATTTATTACAAGGAAGACCTTGTTTGATTTGTTTTCTTGTGGCAGTACCGGCTGTTGGTTTCTCTGGGTCTGCATTGAAGGCACTTGAGACAGTAGTTCATGTTTGGACTCAAGTGTTTATTATTTCTTATCAGTAAAACAGGTTCACCACTTTTCACCTCTGTTTGCTGAAAAGCTGAGTTCAGCTTAGAAGGTACAAAATGGCTAACAATCTCTTGTTACAAGGCCTTTTAAGACTAAACTATCCAATTAAGAACTGACACCTAGATTATTTTCCCTTTTCACCCAATAACTGATCCCAAAGAGCTGCAATGGGGACTTTTCTGCCCAATCACAAAATGCCACCCAAACCCAGGAAGAAGAAGGAAGAAGAAGCATGAAGGAGAATCCCGAGATGACACCCTGTGCCTTCCATCTTGCTTCTATCCACAACACACTAAAAATCCCAAAACCTAAATTTCCCACCAGTGATACCCCTACACTACTCTCTATAATCTATTTCACACTTTTGTGGATTCTAGTCTGTCTTCAAGTCTGGGAAACTTTCTCCATGAATGAGGGTCAAAGTCAGTGCTCCCCTGGGGGTCAGGGCACCCCAGAGCAGACAGAGAAATATTCCCAGTGCCCTGGGTTCCCACATTTTCTCTTCCATATGGTCAGCTGTTTATTTCACATATGTACTTAATAAATGTAATATCAAAAATCTGTGGTGTTCCAATAGTGCCAAATGAACCACTGAGTTGGATAAAGCCTACATATAACAAAACAGACATAGGATCCTGCCAAGGATTCTGTTTAAATTACCCCCCTCCCCAAGAATAACAAATAATTTTCTACTGATGATCACTTTTTTATGATGGGGCTACACAGTTTTTCATGAGCATTAATCACCACAAAGCCAAATGGCCTGTCAGATTACCACAAAACCAGGGAATTTTCAAACATGTGTTTCTCTATGTGTTCATTCTCTCTTAGTGGGTTATGTTATTCCTGTACTTCTTGTGTATATCTATATATTTAATGGCAGCTGTTGTCAGGTTTATTCTGCCTGGCCTCATCATGTCTTTCAAAAACAATAAACAAATCTCCCTTAAGGGCTTTATTCTTAATAACATCAAAAGTGCAGTTTTATTGCTAGTGAAACTGTTCTACTAATTTATTAAGATATCTTCTACGTTTGGTAGAGAAAATTAGAAGCTAGAGTTCCATAAAAAGCAAACTGTGTCAGTTCAGGCACAAAGTTGTTTAAAGTTTATGCCGGGAACAGTGTTGATAAGGCAGGGATGTTTCAGTTATCGCTGAGCAGTGCTTACAGAGATCCAAGGCCTTTCCTGCTTCTCACCTCACCCATGAGGAGCCTGGGGGTGCACAGGGAGGTGGGGGGGACACAGCCAGGACAGCTGATCCCAGCTCACCACAGGGATGCTCCAAATCATACAGGTTCATGCACTGCAGGTAAAATTGTGGGGAGAGAGTGAGGGAGCACCGGCACAGTGCTGAGCTGCTGGCTGGGGTTAAACCATGACAGCTGAGTAAAGAAGGGAAAAAGTCCTTCCTATTAACCTGGGCTAATCAAGCTGTAAAATGTAAGTTATGTACATTTCAAGACTAAGTTTACAGGGTCTCAAAAGGAAGGAGCTGTTTTCAGTTGTGAAACACCTACAATGTCTGGGCAGGAAGCTGGGGACAGCCAGATGAGGACTCTGGAAGAGGGCAACATAAATAGCATTATACCAGACCTGGTCTCTGCTGCTTGCTTGTCAGTACAGACCTGAACCAGCTTGAATTTGGGCACAGAAACACTTTTCAACTTAGACACCTTTGACAGTAAGATTACACAACAGAGTTTTCCTTCCCAAGTTTATTTTTTACCATCTAGATCACAATGCACCCAGTGCTCTGCTGGACACAGGGTTATAAAATACTTTTTTCTGTGGGAATTTGAGATCTCTCCTCTACATAACATGTTGTCAAAGCACAATGAAGGCATCAATGTGACTCCTCCTGGGATCCCCATGCACTCTCGATAGTGAATTTTGGACAATTATTTCTAGATTTGGAGTTATGTTGCATTCTGACTTTGATTTTGCACACAGTGTTTTGTCAATCTCTTTGCACTTCCATTCCCACATGAGTTTTGTTCATCAGTCCTGCATGAACTGCTGAGACATCATGAAAAACTTCAGTGACTGCAGGACTCTTTTTTTCAATGATTTCAGGGTTGGGCTTCCAGCAGCTATGAAAGAATTAAAATGAAAAAAAAAAAAATAGAATTATGGTTTACATCAAACATTGAAATTTCATCTAGTAAAAGAAGTCCTTGCCTACAGCACAGAGATGTGGGATGACAACCAAGGCCAAGGCAAGGGCTGAAGCTCACTGCCCATGCCTGCACTGCACCTCCTGTTGTCTCTGCACATCGGGAGATGTGTTCTTGATGCCAAGGGAGAATGATTGGGCTGGAGGTGAAGATAGGATGGTCACACTTCAGCTCTGAGGAACAGCAAAAATGGAGGAAAGTCATGATCTGAATATTTAAGGGCACATGACCAAAAAAGTAACTTTTGCCTAAAGTCACTTATATGTTAAATTGCAAGCTACTGCATATGCTAATAACTTTTACAAGGTATGTGCTACCACACGTGTGACTGTAGCACTCAGCTCTCCACCTAGATCATGCCACACATAAGAGGGAGAGTGGGATAAGATTATGTTTTATATAAGGGGGGTAGAAATGTAACCTGTTTGGGGGGAAGACAAAAAGACCTTGGAGCCAGGACACAGGCTACTCTCCTCTCTCTACTCCCAGCTGGGCAGGCCTTCTTGGTAAGCTTCATCACATAATAATAGAAATAACAGCAATAATAATAATAATAATAATAATAATAATAATAATAATAATAATAATAATAATAATAACAATAATAATAATAATAGTAATAATGTTGTCTGGGTTAACACAACATTATTGTTCTTGTTGAAGCTCTATCATAGTGAATTTAACCCTGGCAATTCTGAGTTTGTAGTTCTGTTTCTTCAGGAAACAAATCTGCTCTCCAGTCTGTGATTACAGCAGTTCTTATTGAATGCAACCACATCTATAGAGCTGAATTGTGAAACTGCACTATTTGTGAATCTGTGCTCATGCTTCTTATTTTACACTACCAGGCTTACAGGGCTGAATTTTCAAGAATCAGAAATTAAGGCCAGCTGCACCCAGCCCCTCTGATGTGTGAGAACCAGCTGGAATGCAAGAGTGTTCATTTTCTGCCAAGTTTCTGTACTCTTAATGCCACACAGAGGTCAGTTTTATGATCTTTGAATGTCTCTTCCATAGGAAATGATTCAATGGATCCTAAGTTACTGTTCAATTTTATCAAAGGTACCTCACAGAACAGATGATATCTGATATATAATTTAGAATCAGCTGTGAGTGAAGAAGAGCTGGAATTTAGCATGAAACTTGCTCCCTTTTATTAGTTGTGAATTTCTGTCAACAGTTAAAACACTAATGCTATGAAAAAGCATGTATCTATTACTTTTTTTTAAAGTCCTTTTCCAAGTGGTTTCTGACCCTTTGCAAAGCAAACAGACAGAAAGAGACAGAGGAAAATGTTATAGGTAGTCACAGATCCTTGGGCAGAAGCAGCTCATTATGGAGCAGGATTTACATTATGAGGCTTTAATCTCATTTTATCCCACTGGGGAAAAAAAGAAAAAAGAAAAAGAAACAGAAAGAAAAGCTCAGCTTTACAGAACTGGACAACTTATCACAAGATGCTTAGGTATGTGATTTTCCCAGGATTTTGTGATAGCCTCATGGCAGGCATCTGCAAGTGGAAACAGTTCCTAGTGAGGAGCTGTGATGGAATCAGAGTCCCTGAAGTCTGCTTGAATGGCCTGAAGGTCTGGATTTTCAGAGCAGAGTGGTTCAGGGAGTTCTGCAGCAGGTAGCGCTAAACTGCCCTGTTGGTGACACCCTGGGGACTCAGAGACTGAAAAACCTTCTGCAAGCACAACACCAAGTGCATCCTTACCTGTGCAGTACACACTTACCTTACTCCCAAAATCTCCTGGAAGTGACAGCAGAGCTGACTGCAGAGTGCCCAGTTTCTCCTGACAGCCTGATCTCCCTCAGCAGTCCAGGCAAGGTCCCTGAAAGTTCCTCCCTGAAGGGAACAAACTAACCTTGGGAAAGGCACCACCGTGACCTGAGCTGCGGCATTCCCTCCCCCTGCATTCCAGAAGGATCTCCACAGCCCAGGTGAGAATACTGTCAAGTTCCTTGTGGAACAGAGCCTTTGTCAGAGGTTTGAAATTTCAGGATGTCTCTTTCAGAGTTTTGATATTTGCCTTGCCCCATTTGGGTTTCCCTTAGGCCTGTGCTGGAAAGATGGTGCATGAACATATGACAGGTCCCATTATTTTAATTTCTCAGAGCAGGAGGGGCCACTGAACAGTGATTTCTCTGCTAACGGGTGCAACTTCTCTGCCTGTGGTCTGTGGGAAGATGGATTGATGATTGTTCAATCATTGGATCCTCATGAAAGCACACATTACATAAAGCTGCCCAGACAGTCAGAAAAAAAAACACTATCAAGCAATCAAAAAACATCAATGAGAGGGCAGCAAACACCCAACGCAGGAAACTTCTTTTATCCTTCCAGAAAATTTTCAGGTCGAAAATTATTTACTGAATAACTTTTGCTAAATACAGCTTGATTTCAACAGCAAAATCTCAGAACATTTTCCTCCACTAAAGAGACCAAACCCAGAATAAATAAATACCCGAAAAATGCAAAAACAACCTTCTTTTCAATATTTGATTTTCAATTGCTCTAAAAATAGACATGCTCCTGTTTATGACACTACCACACTGGAAAATACTGTAAAAATATTTGTCAAAAAAATATACTTTTACTTTAAAATATTAAACTGAAACCTGTAAAATCTCGGTTAGCATACCTGGCCTGGTAAATTCACCTTGAGATAACATTCAGAGATGGTGGGAAATGAAGATGTGAGAAAAAAAATGAGGATGGGTAGAATTTCTCAGGAACATGATTGGACAGAATTTGCTGCAAGATTATCCATTGATAAAAAAGTGAAGTAACTGTATAAACAGAGCAGCCGCTCAGGAGAATCCATACAAGCAGGTGAAACCGAAATACGTAAGATATGACTCTTTGAAAATAACAAATTGGAGCATAATTAAAGTGAATCGATAAGTGGGGTAACTTTCTATGAATGAGCTTTTTTCCCTAAGATATCACGAAATATCAAAGCTTTAAAAAATACATGAAACATCATAAAAAACCAGACATGCCGTCCTTGCTACCTGAAACATAAGAAACGCACCGAAAAGCGACAGAAACACCGAACCCATTGTGCCTGGGGGAAGGGAAATTCACACAAATCCCGAAATTTTCCGCTCGCGGGCCGCGCCGCAGAGAAAGCGGGGAGGTGGCGGGAGCCAGACGCAAGCCCCGCCCCCTCCATTTGCAGTCCTCAACCAGGTCGGACCGAGCCCTATAAAGGCCGCGGCGCGGGCGGTGTTCCCGCACACCGATAGCATCGGCAGCAGCAGCGCGCTTCTCAACATGTCTGGCCGGGGCAAGGGCGGCAAGGGGCTCGGCAAGGGCGGCGCCAAGCGCCACCGCAAGGTGCTGCGCGACAACATCCAGGGCATCACCAAGCCGGCCATCCGCCGCCTGGCTCGGCGCGGCGGCGTCAAGCGCATCTCGGGGCTCATCTACGAGGAGACGCGCGGCGTGCTCAAGGTCTTCCTGGAGAACGTCATCCGCGACGCCGTCACCTACACGGAGCACGCCAAGAGGAAGACGGTCACGGCCATGGACGTGGTCTACGCCCTCAAGCGCCAGGGTCGCACTCTCTACGGCTTCGGCGGCTAAAACGTGAACGTCCTGCCGGACCACCGCCACAAAAACCCCAAAGGCTCTTTTAAGAGCCACCCACCTATTCCTTGAAAAGAGCTGTGTTACAGTGTTGCAAGAACTAAAGAAAACTATACTATTTTTAAGTCTTTCTAAAGCTGTTAGCGCAATGCTACTAATGTTTATGGGGGCTCTGCAGTGTGTCTGTTTGCTGTTAACAGGGAGTTGAATGAGGCGGTTCTTTTGAGTTCCAAATTCTCTTGTAAAAATCGCTTCAAATACTCTTTAATTTGAATGTATTTTTGCAATGTCCATTGATTTAAACAATTATGTGAAGTCCTTCCATGTCTTAATTTTTTAAAATTTTGTATTAGACTAAGAATTAATTTGAAATAATGTTTCAACTACGGAAGAATCGGAAAGTTGCCCTGGAGTGAATGTTTTCTTTCTGATATTTCTATTTCCCTCCCTCCCCCCACCCCCTTCGTTTCCTTGTCTATGACACATTTACTTTTAAAATAAACGAGTAAATTTAATACTGTTTCCTAGTGATTATTTGGGGCGTGATTGGGAGGAGAGACGGAAGGGATGGGTTAACTTTATATGAAACCTTTGAAAATTATTCGGCACCTGCAATCAATGATATAAATATGGATTTGTGGTCTAGTCTGGTTTTCTCACAGCCTCATGATTAGCGGAAAATTAGGTGGGAGACTAATACCATCTTCTCTTTCAATTACTTTCAGAAAAAAAAAGTCAATGGCCTAAGTATTATCATCATCACTGTGTTGTCTGATCATATGTAAAGCTTTTCCTTCAGAACTTCCTAGTGAAATTAAAACATGAAAAACGTGAAAATAGTAGCTTAAAAATCACCTCCATCATTGCAGATTGTTACATGTCATAGCTACAAACGTGTGCTACGGATTTTTTTGAGTGCCACTGTTTCCAGGTACCAGCTTATCTGTGCTTTGTGTCTTAGGGAATAACGTGCCTATTCACGTAAGGAGCTCTGTACCACACTGAAAGAACATTTTCCTTCTCTTGTAATCAGCCCGTCATTAAAAATAGCAAACCAAAACAAAGACACAAAGAAAGAAAATATAAAGTGCAAGTAACGTGCAGAATTTTGGCCTCTCCGCTGTTTCCCATCTGTCAGGGGGATCGGCAGAGATGCAGAGCGGGAGAAGCAGCAGGGATACAAGCACAGCGTCCGACATTCACGGCCCGCCCCGAGCGATTTGCAGAGGGAGCGGGGCCGGGAAGCTCCGGCCGAGCTTCAGCACCGGGCTGGGATCGCACGTCAGCCAATGGGAGAGGCGCCTCTTGCGACCAATCACAGACGGGGCCAGGGCTATAAAAGCGGCCGCAGCAGTACCCTGCGCTCATTTCGTTTGTTCCGTTCGGCTCCGGCAGCTCTCATCGTGTCCCGGCAGCGATGGCGCGCACGAAGCAGACGGCGCGGAAGTCGACGGGCGGCAAGGCGCCCCGCAAGCAGCTGGCCACCAAGGCTGCCCGCAAGAGCGCGCCGGCCACGGGCGGCGTCAAGAAGCCGCACCGCTACCGGCCCGGCACGGTGGCGCTGCGCGAGATCCGGCGCTACCAGAAGTCCACGGAGCTGCTGATCCGCAAGCTGCCCTTCCAGCGCCTGGTGCGCGAGATCGCGCAGGACTTCAAGACCGACCTGCGCTTCCAGAGCTCGGCCGTCATGGCGCTGCAGGAGGCCAGCGAGGCCTACCTGGTGGGGCTCTTCGAGGACACCAACCTGTGCGCCATCCACGCCAAGCGCGTCACCATCATGCCCAAGGACATCCAGCTGGCCCGCCGCATCCGCGGAGAGCGCGCCTAAGCTCCCTGCCCCGAGTGCCCTCGATGTCGTCCTGAATTATTCCTCTCACACCCTAAAGGCTCTTTTAAGAGCCACTACATTGCACAAGAGAGTTGAAACACTGCCTGCCTTATACTCAAAAAAAAAGCGATTTCGAAGTTCTCAAAAGTTATTGCAATTTCAATGTAAGTATGCCAGTAATTTTAAGTACTTGAGCTGCTTTCTTGTTTTAGGCAGCGTTGCATGCTGTTCTAGTGCGGTGCTCCCTAATGCCCATTCAACTGCACAGAATAAGTTAATTGCGCAAAGCAACTGACCCTTCAAATACATCGACTGGAAAATATACTAGGTCAGACAGCTGACACCTGTTTTTCCCTGCCCCTTTTCCCTCTCCTACTTCCAACTTGATACTTTCTGTAAAATACTCTATTTGGAATAGTTTAGATACTTTAAAGTACACTGAAAGGTATAACCTGAGTTAGCATTGCAAGAAAAATATTATCAAGTTTCAAACAGCTTTTGATTAAGTATTATGGTATTAAGTATATATATATAGTTTTACATAGTTTATATTTGAATATGTATAGTTTTATAAAGTTTATATATAGTTTTATTAAGTATTGTATACATATATGCTTCAACTGTGATGTACTCTTGAAATTTTAACTGGATATCTCAGTTCTATAATGCGACTAAAAGAGGAGTGCTAAGATTATAAACTCAATGATGGGATTAAAAATTGAGAAATTCAAAAATTTAGTCTAATATCTTTTTTTTCTTTTGTGGGGGACGGGGGGTGGGTGGGTTGGTTTATATGTGTTAAGTCTGAGGACAGGCTGGAGAAGATGCCAATGAGTACCTGGAAAGGCAAAGAGAATCTGGTGGTTTGCTGTTTCTGACAAGTCTCCTCTCCTCTTTTCCCAATTCATGGAGACCAGTGGCGCACAGAAAGTTTTGTGGCTTCTGCTTGGGGCCACATCAGCCGAGGAACAGAAAGCAGCTGCCAGGCTTGGCAGATTCAGCCAAGGGGAGGCCTGTGGGAAATAGGCTTGTGCAGTTCTGGGAGTTAAAGACAAGTGGTTTGTGTTTGAAGACAAGAAAACTGAGTCAGAAAAGGAACATGCGCCAAAGGCCAACACTTGGCAGAATTCAGTTGATTCAATAAAACTTTGTAGTCAGGAAATTACAGTTGGCCTTTAGTTCCATTTCTGGTTGTGCCAAGTCTTACAGACTGCAACTCTTTTAGTATCTTAGAGAGGTCAACTTTTTTACAAATTCACAAATAAAGCACTGAGATTTCTATTGATTTTGCTTCTTTGCTGTCACATCTTTTCCTCTGTCCTTGACAATGAGCTCAAGCCTGTCCAAAACCCCTCTGTAAATGTTACTAGCCAAATTGTTCTGAAATTAAAATTCAAGCATTTGAGTATGGCATGTGGGGAATCCTGTTAGAGGATTCCTGTGGTATTTTTCTGAGACAATACCCACGAGGTAACCAAGGTACATACAAGAAATACTCATAGCATAGTGATGTAGGTATGAAAATAAATATCAATGCATCTATGTAAATGTTATATACCTGTATGAACACCTTCTTATTTTCTTTTTCCATTCATAAATTTCAGATCCATCCATCTCTTTCTCACTCCCCTCTGCCTCAGCACCATCTCGCACTATGTTTTCCTGCAGTTCCAACGTTATATGGTGGATTAAATAATAGAAACTCTTTCACAGCTGGTACTAGATGATCACTAAGAGTCTCTTTTAGTTGAAATGGTTCTATTATCTTTTATTCTTTTTTTTGTGCATCACCACTTGCAGAGTGGGGTGAGAATTTACACATGGCAATGCTCCTGCTGAAAAAGCACAGAGGCTGTGCCTGAGTGTAATTTAAAAGGAACTCTATCGTTATAATATTAAAAGTAACAATATATCTGCCTACTCTCTAAGACTTCAGCAGCCTCTATCCCAATGCTACTTGTTGCTACACACTTGCAATTTATAACTGACTCAAAATTCATGACCTGGCCCAAATTAGAGGTTAGTAAAGAGTATAAGGACTAAAGCCTTAGAAGTGTTACAATTGTAAATAAAGAGGCAGGGGTCACTGCTGCCTGCTCATAGTGCGCACCCAGGCTCTACAAAGAGCCTTCCCTGATTCCAGTCTATGGAAACTGCTCCCAAAAGTGAATGAGAAAATTATTCATTATGACGGGGAAGTTGTTAATATCTTCTTATTGATCTCCAGTAAAATTTCTAAAAGGGACTGAGTAGGATCTTACAGCATTAAAATGGTGCTGCTTGTTAGAAATAATACAGAGTTTATATTTTTTTTCCCAGTTAGTGTTAATATGCTCTGTTACAACTGAAGCAGAAGGAAGAAAGAAAGGCTGAGGTTATCCTTTCGTTTATTCTTTTCTCTGACTTTAAAAGAACATGGAACTTTTATGGCCTACTGAAACTTTTCCTTCTCTCCCCAGGCTGTTAGTTAAAATTTTCTCTTGACATCATGCAGCTTAATCAAGATAGTGAGAAATCTTCATCATGCTTGACTACACAACTCTCCTTCAATTCCAACCTTATTCCAAAACCAGGCCATGACAATCAATAAATCAATTCAGGGGGCTTTATGTGTGCAGAAGAAAAAAGAAGGGAGAAAATTAAAAAAGGGATAAGAGGCAGAACCCCCCCCAACAAATTTTTATTCTATCTGACTGACAAACTCAGCAAGTCTTTCTGCTTTCTGTTCCCAAGCGCTGTCTGTGGCAGGTGGGATCTGTAGCTCAGCATCTCTGAGCAGCCACACAGGGCCCAGGAGCCTCTAAAGAGAGCAGGCGGCCACTCTGGCCCCTAACAGCAGCTTCAAGTTCTCCCCACTCCTCAGGGCTGTGGCATCCCAAGTGCCAGATGTGATTTTTTTGCAGATGGAGAGAAGAAAGGGAGATTATTCCAAAAATGACTGGAGAAATATCAGCTACTTATGAATCTGAGGTTTAATTTTTAACTCCTCCTTTTGATTCTCAGACTCTTCTTAGACTGACTTTGCCTCATAGTAAGAATTTGAACAGAGATGAGTCCTTCGAAGGCCGAAAACTGCAGGTGTACATATCTGTCCTTCCAGAAACTCGTGAAGAATGCTGAAGGACTGGCTGCAGAAATGTCAACTCAGCACACATCATGTATGGTGATCACTACTGGAGAAATGCAAGTTAAAAGACAAATATAGTAACTCTCATTAGGGCAAGAATATATAAATTTTCACTCCATGATTTTTATAAAACTTATTGAAAGAAACACCCTCCACAAAAAACAAAACAAAACAACCTAAAAAGCAAAACAAAACAAAAACCCAAACCAAAACAAAAGAAATCCCACAACTTTCCTCCCCTCCAGTTATGTATTATTATGGTAAAAAAATCTGGAAATATTTGGTAAGTTATTCCTGTCTACAGTACTATTCAATCTGTTACTTTTCTGTGATGCAAGAGGCCTCATGAATCCTGTGCATTCAGTGTGGCAGTCAATTTTTTTTAATACCAGGTAAAATGATAATTATCAAATCTGAGATAATCTAAAGTGACTTATTTTGATGGATATTCCTGTTCCCAGTATTAAGAACTGCTGGAGCAAAGGGACGGCTCCCTTAAGGCAATCTGTTAAGTTTGACAGCGATACAGCACAGTGACACAGGATGTTTCTGCCCTTGCCTTGAAACACCCAGCCAGGGTTTAGGGTGCAGATTTCCTTAGCACGGGTCGACTCCAGACACGGGAGTGTCCCTGTCTGGCCCCTCCACCCCCCTTTCTCTTTAAAGCTGTGTCACATCCCTCACTCACATGGATGTAAACCCCTCCATCCTGCCTCAGACTCGGTAATCACCCTTCTTTAACTGACATGTCTCACACTTCCCCTTACCAGTGTTCAAAACACTCGTTACTTTGTGGTTTTGCAAAGTATCCCAGGTGAATTTCAAGGGAAATCTTAAGCAGTGCTACAGCTCTTTTAATTGTGCAATGTAGTGGCTCTTAAAAGAGCCTTTGGGTCTGCGTGGGTTACGGCAGGGAGCTCAGGCGCGCTCTCCGCGGATGCGGCGGGCCAGCTGGATGTCCTTGGGCATGATGGTGACGCGCTTGGCGTGGATGGCGCACAGGTTGGTGTCCTCGAAGAGCCCCACCAGGTAGGCCTCGCTGGCCTCCTGCAGCGCCATGACGGCCGAGCTCTGGAAGCGCAGGTCGGTCTTGAAGTCCTGCGCGATCTCGCGCACCAGGCGCTGGAAGGGCAGCTTGCGGATCAGCAGCTCCGTGGACTTCTGGTAGCGCCGGATCTCGCGCAGCGCCACCGTGCCGGGCCGGTAGCGGTGCGGCTTCTTGACGCCGCCCGTGGCCGGCGCGCTCTTGCGGGCAGCCTTGGTGGCCAGCTGCTTGCGGGGCGCCTTGCCGCCCGTCGACTTCCGCGCCGTCTGCTTCGTGCGCGCCATCGCTGCCGGGACACGACGAGAGCTGCCGGAGCCGAACGGAACAAACGAAATGAGCGCAGGGTGCTGCTGCGGCCGCTTTTATAGCCCTGGCGCCTTCCCTGATTGGCTGCCAGGAATGCGCCTCTCCCATTGGGTGCTTTCAATTTCGAAAAGCCCGCCGCTAGCGGAGCGCGCGCGCGCCTTCACCAACGGCTGCCCGCGCTTACCTCCCCCCCCCCCCCCCCCCCCCACCCCCGCCCCCACCCGGGCCCGGCCCCGCCGCTCCTGTTCCGAGGGTGCGCGGTTCGTATCGCAGTTTGTACAGACCCCCTCAAACATAGCCCTGTACCGAGAAATGTTCAAACGGGAAAGGAGAAATCGCAAATGGTGCTGAGCTTAGTGCATAGAAAATTCAGGGGGCTTTTTTCTCTAATTGCCTTTTTTTTTTTTTCCTCAATAGTAATATTAACAGTATTTTTGGGGCTTGGATTTTCGTTACTATGCGGTGCGTGGAGTTGTGTATTGTGAGGGAGTGTTGGTGGGAGAGGCTGGGTTCCACTTCGTGTACCTTTCATCTGGCAGACTAGATGTTTCGGGGATCAAACTGAATTGCAAATGTAAGTTTTCTAATCCAAAGGAGAGTGGTTTCAAATGACCGGATCTTTCAGCATGTAAAGCACCCTTAGGTTGCTGCTGAAGCACAACGAGGTGTAAGGTGATTTTCCCGTTTCCTCACTGTATATATGTGCAGTATTTCCCTACTCGGGTGCGCTGTCGTTGGAGCCCGATCGCAGAAGGGCTTCCAGGTGAAAGGCAGGCACTGACACCACCTACGGACAGCACCTCTGGCACCTTGAATTAAAAGGAAGTGTATTCCTAACCTTAAACACAGCGAAAGCACAAAGAATGAATGGTGAATTTCCTACACACGACATTCAGAGAAAAAAGGGAACCTTTTTTGAACATTAAGAGGGGACTTAGGGAGGTGATGCCTCCAATGTCGCATTACAACCGACATTACCTTTATATAAATATAAATAAGTATCCACTTCTACTCTTTACACAATGAGGGGGGAAATCCTCTCAGAGATGCCCGCTTAGGTACCTTACAGCCCTCAGCACGAAACAGGGGGCTACGCGTGTAGGCTGCTTGGCCAATTTTTTAGCTTTCTTAGCCAGCCAGTACATTGCCCCATATACAGGACGTTTAGATAACTATATTGGCTTCCCGCTTATTAGCCAGTCTCTGGCCAAGAAATTAAAATAAATGCTACCTTACAATATAGCAACGAGTTACAAAGTAACGATTCAAGATCGGAAGAAATTAACACGCCACTTTTAAAGCAACACAGCTCTTTTTCTGGTAAGGTGTGCGGCTCTTAAAAGAGCCTTTGTAATTTTTTCAGGCGGTTGTAAGACAGGAATGTGAGGCTTTAGCCGCCGAAGCCGTAGAGGGTGCGACCCTGGCGCTTGAGGGCGTAGACCACGTCCATGGCCGTGACCGTCTTCCTCTTGGCGTGCTCCGTGTAGGTGACGGCGTCGCGGATGACGTTCTCCAGGAAGACCTTGAGCACGCCGCGCGTCTCCTCGTAGATGAGCCCCGAAATGCGCTTGACGCCGCCGCGCCGAGCCAGGCGGCGGATGGCCGGCTTGGTGATGCCCTGGATGTTGTCGCGCAGCACCTTGCGGTGGCGCTTGGCGCCGCCCTTGCCGAGCCCCTTGCCGCCCTTGCCCCGGCCAGACATGTTGAGAAGCGCGCTGCTGCTGCCGATGCTATCGGTGTGCGGGAACACCGCCCGCGCCGCGGCCTTTATAGGGCTCGGTCCGACCTGGTTGAGGACTGCAAAGGGAGGGGGCGGGGCTCCCGCCCATTTTCCCCATTGCGTCACCGATGCTGGAGTATCGCTCGCTGTTGCCCGTTTAGGACGCTGTAAAGTCCGGCAAGTAAAGCGAGGTATAATCCTCTTCCAGGAAAAAAATTGCATTGATGTGAGTGTTCATACAGTCGGAAAGCTTCCCCCCACCTAGATTTGTATAAACCATTTGCATATGCGCGCGTGTTATATTTTGTATCATTGGCAGGGGTTGGTGTGAATTACTTAAAATTCTCGTTATTTTCATTATGTCTTTTATTAATACTCTTGGTTAATTTGTATTCAAAGTGCTATAATCTTTGTTTCACGATTTTTAATGATTTCAGATCTCTTAACAGCTTTAAATAATTTTTCATGATAATAATAATTTTATTGGTTTATTTTAATATTCACCTCCCATTTCTTAAATATTCCAGTTTCACATCAGCAACCTTTGTCTGTAATCACATATTAACCAGAAGGTGGAATAGAATTTTTAAAATATTATTAAGGCTATATTAGCATGTGACTTCTGCTAGTTTTGCTCATTTTGAGCTACTGCAGTGGAGTAAATTTTTGGGCTTTAATTTTTTGCAAAATGACCTTTACTATAACTATAGACTGAAATTTCTGCTCCTTGATTAGCAAAAAAAAAAAATCACTCTTGTTTTTACTATAGATTAGGCTTTCTGTTTTCTTCCTTCTTTTGTGTGTGTGTGTGTGTATGCATATCAATATTGGAAACAAAAGATATTCTGAATTATCTTCAGTGAATGTCAGGAGTGGTCTTAGGACATTCCAAATGTCATCATGTAAAAACATCCTGAGCTGGCACAGCTGAAAAACCGATCTCGAAATAATGTTGTTCTTCTCTTATCCTTTTATGTATTAAAGGTAAACATAATTTCTGTGTACTCCTTTAAAGTGTTAAAGTTTAAAAGATCATTCATTATATGCTACTTTGAATTTAGGTCAATATTAGTCAAAAATATATTGCCAGACATCATATTTTAAGGATATATGTGAATAAAATTCTGGAGTTATGTTTGTACTTTCAAACTAATAGTTTTGAATATAAGTATTGTATAAGTTTTCATTTTCCTTATTTTCCACCCCCTGGCAGCTGGTGCTTCTTCCTCCCTTCAGAATGTTCTGTGTCACTCTCCAGGGCAGAATGGAAATGCCCCAAGCCCTCTGTGGATGAGGCGGGCTGTACACATCCTGCTTTGCTCTGTGTTCATGCCCTGGTCCTCTGCCATGCTGAAAACACTGATCTCACCTGGAGGAAAGAAATAAAATCTTCCCTTGCACAGAAAACCTGAGTATTTTTGATGGAGCATCATATTGCCACAGGAGAGGAGAGCTCGGAGGAGAGGGGCAGAACCATCAGGAGCTGGAGGAATAAGGCACTGAAAAGAAAACTCTGCTTATTTCAACATCAGGGAGATGGAGGCGCTACCATGGCTTCGGACAAGAGAGCTGCACCAGTGGGTCATCAGATTTCCTCAGAGCATCAGCAAAGCCTGCCTTCTTCCTGAGCAAGCCAGATGAAAAGGAGGGGTGGGGAGGATGGGCCGTGTACACGTGAACCAGCCCAATATAACTTGTGAAAACTGGGGAACAAATGGAAAAGTTTGGAGATAGCAACAGGCTCAAGATGATTTCAACCAAGCCATTCCCTCCCAGGGACTGGGCAGGGGGACAGAACTGATATTGAGCATACAAACACCACTAATGAAAATTTTGTTTCTACAGTGATTCAGCTGTCTGTTGCAAATGCTTTATTATGCTTGGCTGTAATTTCAGTGCAGTATCCTTCTGCTAATTAAAGACACAATCTAATATCAAATATGCTCATTAGGAAAATTTGAAATTAAACATTAAACCCTCCTCATGTAATATCTGAAAGAACCTGGATGGGGAGTACTCAACTCCCACAGCCTGGAGATGGGATCAGCTGGGACCTGCCTCCAGATAGGACTGTAAACTGAACAAAATCTGAATTCTTTGGCAGGCCTTGAGCTGCTAAATCCACCTCAGTAGTTTTTGTTCTCTGTACCCCCATGCCCACACACTACCCCTTCAGTTCAGCACCTAGG